>NW_015159716.1:792444-804173 GCF_001447785.1 Gekko japonicus
AATTTCATTGAGTGCCCACAAGTTCTTGTATTATGAGAAAGCGAGAAAAAGTACATCTTTCTCTACCTGCTCTATCCCATGCATAATCTTGTAAACCTCGATCATGTCACCCCTCAGTTGTCATTTCTCCAAGCTAAAGAGCCCCAAGCAGCTTAACCTTTCTTCATAGGGAAAGTGTTCCATCCCTTTTATCATTCTAGTTGCCCTTTTCTGCACTTTTCCCAATGCTATAATATCCCTTTTGAGGTGTGATGACCAATATTTCATAATGAATAGCCTTTGGACTATTTAATCATAAAAAGAAACTATCTTTAGATAGATTTTTTCCTCAAAAAGCATTTTATTTTTTAAAAATCCAATTTAAATTTAAAAATCTGATTTTTTTAAAAAAATCACTGATTTTTATCTATCCTGCTTCTGTCAGAAAAAGGCAGGGGGAGGTGCAGGACACTTTTATTTATTTTATTTATTTATTTTATTCAATTTAAAACTCCACTCTGACAGGCTTAGACACTCAGGCTAATCTCTCATATATATATATATATATAGCCACACAGGCTAAACTCTTCCTCTTATTCACACAGAATAGACTCAAACTCTCATAGTCACACAGACTATGCTCGCTCTCCAAACTTCACACACAGAATCTCCTCCTAGACATCTCTCCTCCCACACTCTCAGCCATCAGGCAATCATATCACACTTATCTCCCTCTATCATGCTCCTTACATTACTGCAGTCACACTAAACATTTAAAGAAACACACACACCAAAACAAGAAATCATTACACAGCACTTATGGCTTTAAGAAATTAATGTCCTTGGTGGCCCTTGCTAGGCAATCACACGGTATTGCCAGCAAGTTCCAGCCTTGGTTTTTGTCAGTAAAAGGTATGGGGAGGAGACAGGGCCTTTTCCAGGGATGTTTTGTCCTTTGAGGGAGGACTATTTGGGGCTAGGCCCACGAACGACTCAACCAGCCCGCTTCAGTGGGAAGGGTGGAGTATAAATTGAACTAATAAAATAAATAAATAAATGCCTGGCTTCTTGCTGCTGCACAACAGCAGCCACCCCATGAACCTATGTAATGTTTTGAGTTTCAGATTAGGAGACCCATATTCAAGTCTCCACGCTGCTTGGGCCAGTTACACATTCTCAGCTTAACTCACTGGATTGTTGTATGGATAAAATGGAGGAAAGGAGAATGATGTAAGCTGCTTTGGGTCATCATTGAGGAGAAATGTGGGGTACAAATGAAGTAAATAAATATAGCTGAAGGTAGGAAGGAGATAAAACGTAGGTTGGTTAATGGGAAAGAAGGAAGCTGGACAGGCGGAGAGGCTACAGGGGCTGCTAGGGAAGAAAGGAAAGAGGAAATAATAGAAGAGGGTTAAATGAAATGCCTCTTGCAAGGCCTTGCAGGTCCCCCACTTTGAATGTGGATTTGAAGATTTTTCCAATCCTCAAAAGCTCCCTGGAAGAGAATTTCCTTAAGTTGTTTGCAGAAGCAAGAAGTCACATGCATAATTGTGTATTCTTATTTTCTCCTCAAATCCTGGAAACTGGGTCAACTTTCTGCAGATCAGGGAAACTTTTAAAAGATGCAGCTGACACTCAGTCCTAAGCAGCATCATTTAAGTGAGGTTTGATTCAGGTGGGTAGCCGTGATGATCTGAAGCAACAGAACAAAGTTTGAGTCCAGTGGCATCTTTAAGACCAACGAAGTTTTATTCTAGATATAAGCTTTCGTGTGCATGCAGACTTCTTCAGATACATTGAAACATAGAAGTCACTAACAATTACATATAGGAAGAGGGTAAGGAGAGTATTGCTAGGAAGGGTCAATTAAAGATGCATCAGTGAATGAGCAGTAAATCTAGCTAAAACTGGATAAAGGTGATTGGTAAGACCTGTGAGTAGAAGCAAATTAAGCATATGGCATAATAAAGGAGTTTATAAGAAGATGCGAGAAGTGAATGACATTAGCATGTGTCGTGAGATAAGAAACCGATATCTCTGTTAAGCCCTAGGGGTTCCATTGTCCTGTGTGTTGTAATAATTTGTAACTCAGCAATCTCCCGTTCTAGTCTGTTTCTGAAGTTCCTTTGCAATAAAACAACTACTTTGAGGTCCCACATTGAATATCCTGGAAGGTTGAAGTGTTCTCCTACCAGTTTCTCAGTTTTGTGATTCTTGTTGTCAAATTTGTATCCATTTATCCTTTGGCATACAGTTTGACCTGTTTGCCCTATGTAGAGAAATGAAGACCATTAAATGCCAACAACGTCTTTATCCAGTCTTAGCTATATTTACTGCTCAGTTACTTACACATCTTGACTCTAACTGGCCCTTCCTGGCAACACCTTCCTCACCCTCTACCTATATATAATGGTCGGTGACTTCTGGTTCATTGTATCTGAAGAAGTGTGCATGCACACGAAAGCTTAAACCCGGCATAAAACTTTGTTGGTCTTAACCTGGACTCAAACTTTATTCTAAGCGAGGTTTGTTCCTAAAGAAACCTCTCTCTCCTATAAATGTGTACTGGTTTTGTGGCTACAAGCAAACTTCTTGGTGGTTGTTCCAGGTGCCGGAAGCCTTTGTGGAGGTGACTGTGTACTCCAATGAAGGACAGTGTTCACTTGTGGGCCGCCGTCAGAGAGTCTTGTACAAGAACATAATGCAGGAGAACAGTGTGGCTTCACTTGGTAAGGATTCTGTAGCGAAAAGTCTGTGATTGCTGAAATCACGCCCCCCCCCCCAGCTGTGCTTTATGGTGCTCAAATACCAGCAGCCTCTGGAAGCCCCCAAAAGGTGGGGAAGCATCCCTGTTCAGAGTGGTAGAGGCACCATTAGGCAGGTACCTACACATGCTCTCTTTCCCAAAAATGCATGGTTCATTCAGTACAATAACGACACAATGTGAGGCCAAAGGGAGAGAAAAAGACACACAAGCCACTCATGCCAGGGATTACATTTCTGTTAAAAAAGGAGACACTCCCAATATAGTAATATAATGTGGTCTGTAAGATATTAAGTTAACCTTTTTTCTTTTCCTTTGGAAGAGCTCCTTAATAAAACTCTGATTTAGATCTTTCTTCTGTCTCCCAGAAGAAACCAGAGTATGCAGTTGTTTTTATGAATGCGCTGATGCCGTTGTATGAACTGGTTTTTCTGTGAACTGAAGCTGATCAGCCCCTTGTGGTCCCGGCCAGAACAGGCCTCAGTGCCTGACCCCGTCTGCCCCTTTCGTTTGTGCTCCTCACTTCTGGTCGCTTCTTTTCCTCTCACTTTTATTTATTTATCTCACACCCCACTTTTCTCCCCAGTGGGCATTCCAAGTGTCTCATCATATTCTACCCTTCTTCATTTTGTCCTTATGACAACACTGAGCACGTGCCTGGCCAAAGGCCACCCAGTGAGCTGCCACGGCAGTGGCGGTGGGGGGAAGGTTCAGACTTGGGCCTTCCAGGTCCTAGTCTGACGCTCTAACCACTGCACCACATTTAGGACCCGGCTACTGAAATGTGATCATAGCCTCAGCTGCACAATGCTCCTCAGCGTTTGGTTGAAACGACCCATAAAAACCTTTTTTTTAAATGAAAGCTGATGAATCCAGCATACCGCAGCAGCTGTAACCTTGTGCGGTTCTAAGCTCCCTGGCATGATCAAAGCCATACCAGATTTCAGGATGCCATATTCCCCGTGCTCCTGCAAAGTTCACTTCGTTACTGAGGGATATGCACGTTGGCTTAAGTGATAGTGAGTGACTTAATCGTTTTCATTCCTTGCAGGAGGGTTTCCTGTCCGCGCAGCTGAGCTGCTCACCCGCTTGGAGCACGGGGAAGAGGCCTGGGTCCCGGATCTGCACAGCTCCGATGAGAGTGCCGATGAGGGGCCGGTTAAGCCAACCCTGAAACGGCTACCAAAGGGTGGGATGTGGTGGGGTCGATACAGAAGCCCCGCTACGTACCCCAGTTCAGACTCCTCCAACTCAGGTCAGGACAGTCTGTGGAAAAGCTTGTGTTTAAAAGTCTTCCTTGAATCCACTGCTTACCAATTATACGAATCTCAACACTTTTAGAGTGTAGGGTAAATTTGTGACCCCCCTTATAGACTTTTCAGTGCAGTAGAATTTCATCTGCTTCGATAGAATCGTGTAATTTTTATTTCCATTGTTTATTTTATTTATGTTATTTATATAGTCTGCCTTTCTCACAGAGACTCAGGGCAGATTGCACATTGTGAGCCAGTACAATCAGAAAAACAGGACATTCAGTAACCAATGCATTGGGATATCAGGAGTCTGGAGCCACCAGGAAGAACTGCAGCACAGCATAAGTATTCACATAACACATTAAGCGGTACAGAAATTACATAAGCAGGATCCTGCTTATGATAAGCTAAACACAGCAGCATAAACCACATTCCTTATTATTCCAAGCAAGTTCGTAAAAACCATTTTGGGCATTGCGGCCGTATTACCTGTGCAGAAAAGCCCTCTTGAATACGTCAGTTTTGCATGGTAACATCCAAATGCTTTTGTATCCGGGAAAAGAAAGAATTAATGCTAAACACGGAGCAAACCCAGCTCCTCTCTTAGCACAGCAACCATTTATTTATTTCAGGTGATTTTTTTTTTGCCTTGCCTTTCTCTGTATGAACAGAAAGCATCTAATTGAGTCCAATAAAATCAGTCAAGAAATCAATTCCCATAAACAAATGAACAACAGACAGACTCCATCCATTTGCAGAAAAATTCCTCTTAAAAAGTTCAGCCTCGCACCGTTTCTGGAACTGCAGTAAATTGGAAGCCTTCATAATGTCTTCTGGAAGGGCAATCCACAATGAAGGGGTAAGCAGTGGCCCCACTAGTGGGCCTCATCATGGCACCTGGTATTTTTGGCCACTGTGTGACAGAGTGTTGGTGTTGGACTTCTCTTATGTTCTTAACCAACGGAGACAGCCTGCAAACAGGCAGAGGCTGACCTGACCTTCTGACCAACCAACAGATGCTTTCTAGAAGAGCAGAGTTGCTATATGGGGAGAGGAGATACTTTAGGAATGTGGGTCCTGAGCCCAGAAGTGCTTTAAAGGTACCAGTACCTCCAGGAAACACGTTGGCAAGCAATGTAGTGTTCTTGACACAAGTACAATATACAGGCTTCAACTGGTACCAGCTTACAGACATATCACCACATCTTGCAGCAGTTTGAATTTCAAGGATGTTTTCAAGGGCAGCCCAATGCAGAGCACATTATAGTAGTCCAGCCATTAGGTTCTTATAGCATGGATCAGCTGCATAGGTAGTTCTTCATAATCAGGGACGTGTCTGGGAGAACTTCTCGTTCCTGACAGGATGATGCCTGCCACTTAAGAAGCAGTCACTTGTGAGTTTGTCTTAGCCTTGATCAGTCCCCACCCCCACCCCACCGCAGACTCAAATGGCCAAATGTTGCATGTGGAAGAGTCGTGAGCAGCCAGTTACCTGGCAAAAGCCTACAGAGACTTCTGCAGTTGCACAGAGTGGCCATGGCTGAACTAAGACTTGGAAGTTCCCTGCTTCATATTTCACTTCATCACCATTAAGCAAATGCTAAGGAAGAATAATAGTTGTTGTGTATCAGATGGGAAACTGAATTCCGTACCCTTCGACTTGTGTGGCTGATTTGGAACGGTTCATCCCCTTGTGTGCCCTTCCACTGTGTTCTTTTCCGATCTTAGAATCACAGAGTTGGAAGGGGCTGTAGAGGCCATCTAGTCCAACCCCCTGCTCAATGCAGGATCAGCCTAGAGCATCCCTGACAAGTGTTCATCCAGCCACTGCTTGAAGCCTGCCAGTGAAGGGAAGCTCACCACCTGCCTTGGCAGCTGATTCCATTCCTGAATTACACTTACTGTAATTTTTTTCCTCTAATATCCAGCCAGTATCTTTCCACCCTTAATTTAAACCCATTACCATGAGTCCTATCCTCTGCTGCCAACAGAACAGATCCCTGCCCTCCTCTAACTGACAGCCTTTCAAATACTTAAAAAGAGCAGTCATGTCCCCCCTCAACTTCCTTTTCTCCAGACTAAAAAGTCCCAAGTCCCTCAGCCTTTCCCCAGCTCTGATACTAACCTGCTTTTGTGTATTCTCTTTCTGTCTTTTGCCTGTAGATGATGAATTAGAGAGTGAAGCTGAAGAAGAAAAACCTCAGCGTGGAGGTCAGAGGCTAATGTTTTTTCACCGGAATCTGTTGGCTGGTTCTAGGGGGAATTTCAGGCCGAGAGAAAGTATTAAAAATGGGCCCCAACTGAAGAAACATCCACGAGGCCAGGTCGGGCTTGTTGGTGAGAGCACAGTCAAAGAAAGGACTACTGCAGGGAACCATGAAAACACATGCTCAGACTGTGGCCGGTCCTTCAAGTCTAAATTATCTCTTTCGAATCACCAGAGGAAGCACACCAGAGAGAACCCCTATATATGCTCTCGCTGTGGAGAAAGGTTCACGGCCAAAAAAGCCCTTGCCGCTCATCAGATGAGTCACGCAGAAGAAAAGGGTTACAAACATCCCAGCAGTATGAAAATCGCAACAAAGCTCCAAACAGTTCCTCCAAAAGAGAGACCCTATAAATGTACTCAGTGTAAGAAGAACTTCAAGGTGAAGGACCTCCTTGTCCAACATGAAAAGATTCATAGCAAAGAGAGGCCCTATAAATGTCCCAGCTGTGGGAAAGACTTCATTCGAAAGGAACATCTTAACAAACACCAACAGATCCACAGAAGACAGAAAAATGACACCTCTCCCAAGACTGCAAAAGTAGCAAAGGTGGAAAGTTCAACTGCTGCTCCTAAAAAGAAGTCCTCCACAGGTCCTGAGAGAACCATTGCACTTAACACCAGACATCAGAGATTCTCTGTAAACCGTTTCAAATGCCAATTTTGTGGGAGATGTATGCGAGCCAAAGCTTTACTTGTTGATCATGAGAGAAGTCATAGGGAAGAGAGGCGCTATAAATGCTCCCACTGTAATAAAAGCTTTTATCAGAAGCATTCTTTTGAGAAACACAAGACAATCCACTTGAGAAGGCAGCCAGAAAGCAAACCGCCTAAGAGAATGACACAGCTAAGTGAAGGGAGTTCCCCATCTGATTCTGGAAACTTGCACATTGAAGAAGATCCTACTGAAAGCCCTGTTGATCAGAAAATCCTCACTCGCAGCTTTCACCTTGATCGGCGCCTGAAACTGCTGACCAAGAAAAGGGTCTTTAAATGTCAATATTGTGGGAAATGTATGAGTGCAAGGAGTGCTCTTATCGATCATGAGAGAATCCACAGAGGAGAGAGACCATACAAATGTCAGGATTGTGGGGAGAGTTTCCATCAAAAACATCACCTTGACAGACACTTGGTAACCCACACAAGTAGGAAATCCTTAAAGCACAGCAAAAATGTGAGAAGGTTGAATGTGAAGAGTTCCCTTCCTGTCTTAGGAGGAATCAACACTGGGCAGAAACGTTATAAGGGTCTGATCCGTGAACATATTGTCACTCGCCACTCACGTTTCGCTAGGCAGCCAACAATCCACACAGAGGAAAAACTCCATAAATGTCAGCTTTGTGGGAAAGTCATGCGAACCAAGACTTCGCTTCTCATTCATGAGAGAACCCACAGAGAGGCAAAGCAGTACGCTTGTCTGGAATGTGGGAAAAAGTTCTCTCAAAAGAATCATCTTGGATGCCACCAGAGAAGCCACATGAGAAAAAAGCCTTATAAACGCCCAGACTCTGACAAAAGTTTGACCACAAAAAATGCCTCCCTCCATTGTGGGAGTCCTCAGGAAAGAAAGCTACAATACGTATGCCTAAAATGTGGGAAGAGTTTTGACGAGAAGTATCACCTCAACAGACATGAAATAATCCACACTGACACAAAGCCCTTCAAATGTGTCACATGTGGGAAAGGCTTCATTCAGACCTGGCATCTGAAGAGACACGAGAAGACCCATCTGAAAGCAGGGAATCACAAACAGCCTGCTGAGCCTGAGGAAAGCCAATTACTTTTCAGTGCTGCAAACAGAATCTCCTCTGAAAAGGATCAGAGGGATCCACCTGTAAACATCAACGAACAGATGATATCAAGAACAGAGGAAGGAAACACTTCACCAGTTTTGAAAATGCAAATGGAACTGCGGGCTGCATTTGAAGGATCTGAGAGCGGAGTTTCTCATGGTCCTGAGCATGGAGAAATACCCACTGAAGTGGAAACAGAGTGTCAGGCATTGTCATCCAGAAAAAAGAAAAGAAAAGACCAGCAGAATCACAAGGAGGCAGAAGTCTCTACTGGCCAGTTACTGCAACCAAGGAGAAGGCAGGCTGGAAAAGGCAATGTTCTTTTGCATAACAAGCAAACTAAAAACAACCTTGGTCAGCAGGTTAAGCCAACAAGGCGTTCCAAAAAGATCAATCTCCAGAGCCTCAAGAATGAAAAGGTCCATGCTGGCCGGCCATTGGGACTGCAGGCAAACTCAGTAAGAAAATCTCTAAGAGAGACACAGCTGGCTGGTAAGCAGTGCCGGTCTTGCTTCTGCCAGCAAGAGGAACCAGGAGTGGCACTTGGAAGGAAATCCAAAAAACCCCGGACTTGTGTGAAGGCTAAAACTTGCATCAGTCCTCAAAGGGAGATGCAAGCAAATGTTTCCTCGAATATGTCTAAAAGGGCCTTAAAAAGTCGTAAGCCAAGAAAAACCGGGCTTGGTCAGCAATCCCTGCCATTGTTCTCTGGAGAATCTAGAATGGAGGCCAGTGATAGTCCTGTAGTAGGGATCTCTGCTTGTGTAGAACAGCAGGAAGCGCTGGGGAAGAAAGTGGATGGTAACCTAGTCTCTCAGAGTTGCATGACAGCAAAATCCGAGGCAGTCAACATCAGCGAGCATCAAGCATTACCAAGGCTTTCCGAAAGCAACATTGAGGACAGCTGTCGACAAAGTAAAGCAGCTGACAAGTGCAAAACTGCTGCTGCTCAGAACTTGGGAATGGCCTCTGCCAATTTGCAGCTCGATGCGCAACTAACATCCTTACAAATGATGGAAAAACTTACTCCACAGGGGAAGGCGAGAGCCAGTGATGACAAGCAAGAAAGAACAAGAAAGAGAGAACCTAAAACCAGTGCTGCTGAGGAAGGTGTTGCCGTTCGTCGAGGTAAATCAGAAAAACTCCTGTTTAAACACAGATGTACAGAATGTAAGAAGTCCTTTAGGAGTCGACCAAACCTTCGGATGCATAAGAAATACCACAGTGGCAGCCAACCCTTTCCGTGTACTCAGTGCAAGAAAAGCTTCTATGCTTTAGCAGCCCTTAACAGTCACATGCGAATCCACACGGGAGAAAAGCCGTTCAGTTGCTCTGAGTGCCCGTTCCGCTGTAATGTCAGCTCAAATCTTAACAGGCACAAGCGAATCCATTCTCGGCAGAGACCCCAAGCTTGCCCGCTCTGTGACAAGCACTTCTGGTGGAGCCGTAGCCTCCGGGTCCACTTGGAAACCCACTCAGACAAGGAGTCTTACAAGTGCCCCGATTGTGGGCGAGTTTTCACCCAGGAGAACTCCCTCAAGCTGCACAGAAGATTCAAACACCGTTCGAAAGCGGTGGAATGAACCAAAGAGGAACAGCACCTCCATTCCCTTGGAGAACTTCACTTGTGGGAGGATTCCTAGGGTGCATGCTCAGTGGAGCACAGCGGATGTACGGTGACTAATGAGACTGAGTTGGATTTTAGCATATCCCACCACGGTATGCTGAAGGTGAAGATAGCTGTCATTTATGCCCACCTTGCTTGGCATTTCTTCTGTACAAGCTGAGCATCTTGGGTGATTTGTGCAGATCAGAATGAGCCTTTCCTGACATTGCATTTCATTCTCTCGACATTCTTGCTACAGCTGGGACAGACCTCTGCTAATGGCTTCCTTGGGTCAGTTAATCCTGTTGGGACTTGTTCTGTGCCCTAATGTGATGCACCCTACTTCTTAAAGTTGATCTTGTTTCTGCGTTGGTGACTGCATTACTGGAACATCTAGTAATTCAAATCCCTATCCATGTCGCCCAATACTTGTGTGTCATTTGCTTCTGTTGACATTGATCTTTAAACACTCCAACTTGTCAGTTCGAGCCCCAGTGCTGATTGGCTCATTCAGAGAACTCACACGATGCAGCTTTCCTCAGCCCAAACCACTTTTAAGAGGGGTGGATGGAAATTCAATAGTTGGATAATCCCCCCTATGTAAAATACTCCTTGGAGCCACTTATTCATTTCCCCATGTCATATCAAAGTGAAGACTGTACTTAAGATAATTACTAGTGCCAGCCTTTCCTCTGGGAAAGTTTTCTTTTTAGCACTCGGGTTTTCTTTCTTTAAAAGAATTTTACGTAATCTTCTAAATTGCTCATCAACTACCACACCACAAATAAAACTAATCCATTTAACTTTTTGTTAACTAGCCTGAATTGCTGTAAATTTTGTTTTAATGTCCTTGAATCATTCTTTTCTGTACAAATCTCCACTTAAGGTTTTCCCCATCCCATCATTCTGTGGTGATTTTTGGCCCCTTTAATAAATAGTAGGGCTTTTTTGGGGTCATTTATGGGTATTTTAAAGTGTCTGATATACAATAAAACAATAAAACATCAACCAGTGTGTTTTTAAAAATATGGGGAAATAATTATATATCACAGAAAGTAGAAAAATTTTCTCCCCAACTCCTCAGTACCTTCATTACACAAAAGAATTTTAAAACACTGTCTGTGTAATATAGTGAAAGTAACTTCGGTTTGGGATACAACTATATTCAACATTTTACATTTAAAACAGATTCTTGTTCTACTTCTTCATTGCAGTACATTTATATAAGAATTTTTAAATTACTTCTCATTCTAAATTTGTTTCCTTCCATCTCTCCTCAGACTGTTTCTCAAATAAATTGTTAATTTTGTCATCACAACATACTGGGCAAGTTTATTTTTCCACTCTTCTAAGCCTGGGCAGACATCTGCTTTCCATTTTCCTAAATAATTCTAGCTGGGTTATCTGATATATCTAAATTATCTGATATATAGGAATATCTCTTCCAAATTTTTTGGCAAATTATTAGGCAATATACCTAATATATATTCTTAGCTTCCATGGGAAATTTAAACTTTAATATATTCCACATTTCTCCATGTATTTCCTGCCAGTATCCAACATTTTTCTTTGTAGCTTTTGTTCACTTCTCTGTATCTTTTGGAGTTATGTACCACCTAAAAACATTTTGTGCCAGTTTTCTCTTAACACCTGACTGGCTGTAAACCTCATATCTTTCCCCCATAGCCATTCCCATTGATGCATGGATAGCTGTTCTTTAAGATTCTGCATCCATTTAATCATACACGTTTTCACTTGTTCTTCTGTTTCTAGCTGGAGTAGTAAGTTATAAATCCATCGTATTAAATGCTGTTTTTGTTTTGTGATCAGCTGTTTGAACTCAGTCATATAGAATCATAGAGTTGGACGCAGGGGTCATTTCGTAGAAAAAGAGCTAGGGGGACTCATTAGCATAACTCATTAGCATATGCCACACCCCCTGACATCACTGGAAGTGTGTCCTCCCCACAGCCGGCGGCGACCTCCAGCGGGCACCAGCAGGGAGCTCCAGGCCCCGCCCTCCCGCACCTCACCCGGGGGGATGGCGTCCCCCCGCGTCCCCCCCCAA
>NW_015159716.1:804281-825108 GCF_001447785.1 Gekko japonicus
CTCTAACTATCAGTTATATATAACCTTCCTAATGCTTAGATGAAAACTCTTTTGGTTTAATTTCAACCCGTTGGTTCTAGTCTGACCTTCTGGGGCAACAGAAAACAACTCTGCACTACCCTCTATATGACAGCCCTTCAAGTACTTGAAGATGGTTATCATGTTGCCTCTCAGTCGTCTCCTCTCTCTAGGATAAACATACCCAGCTCCTTTAACTTTTCCTCATAGGACTTGGACTCCAGACCCCTTCTTACCATCTTTGTTGCCCTCTGGACACGTTCCAGCTTGTCTTTATTCTTAAATACTATCCTCTATATGACAGCCCTTCAAGTACTTGAAGATGGTCATCATGTCGCCTCTCAGTCGTCTCCTCTCTCTAGGCTAAACATACCCAGCTCCTTTAACTTTTCCTCATAGGACTTGGACTCCAGACTTACCATCTTTGTTGCCCTCCTCTGGACACGTTCCAGCTTGTCTTTATTCTTCTTAAATTGTGGTGCCCAAAACGGGACACAATACTCCAGGTGAGGTCTAACCAGAGCAGAGTAAAGTGATACCATCACTTTGCATGATCTGGACACTATTGTTGCTACAGTGTAAAATCGCATTTGCCTTTTTAGCTACCGCATCACACTGCTGACTCATGTTCAGTGTATGGTCTACTAAGACCTCTAGAACCTTTTTGCACGTACTACTGCCAAGACATGTGTCCCCCATCCTATAATTATGCATTTGATTTTTCCTACCTAAATGCAGAACTTTACATTTATCTTCGTTGAAAAATCATTTTGTTTTAGCTCAGTTTTCCAGCTAGTCAAGATCATCCAAATCATTTATAAAGATGTTGAAGAAAACAGATCCCGGGACAGATTCCTGAGGCACTCCACCTGTCACTCCTCTCCAAGAGGATGAGGAACCATTCACACAAGCACTCTTTGAGTGTGATCTGTCAACCAGTTACAGATCCACTTAACAGTCATAGGATCCAAACAACATTTTACCAACTTGGCAACAAGAATATTATGTGGAACCTTATCAAAAGCCTTACTGAAGTCAAGATAAACTGTGTCTACAGCATTCATTTCCAGGTCTGTTCACAACATGGCCTTCCTCCATTTGTGGGAGGGGCTGTCAAGGAAAAGGGGGGAGAATTGCTCCCTGTCTTCTGCTGTATTCAGCCCACAGGTAGAACATCCCATTTTTAACCACACACTTAGAAGAAGAAGAGAAGAGATTGGATTTATACCCCGCCCTTCAGTACCCAAAGGAGTCTCAGAGTGGCTTACAAACTCCTTTCCCTTCGCCTCCCCACAGTAGACACCCATTTAGCCAAAAGTACCCTTATTGGCCTGTGGGGTTAGAAAAGGGCCATTCACAAGACTATTGGGTCTCCTTGCACAGAGTTAGACAGTGCTGTATACCCAATACCTTGTGCAAGAAATGCTGGGGAAACAGTACTGTTTAGTAGTCTTCTGGATACTGCGTGTGGCAGTGGTGGTATCCCTTCCACTTGTTGGGTTTCTCTTCATCCACTAACCGCTTATATGTTTGTGTGAAAAGCAGTACTGACCTTAAACTTTTGCTATTGGGAATCAGTTCAATGCTCTCAAAGCTCAAACCTACCTGTTGTACCCAATACCTTGTATAGGTAGTATACCCAATACCTTGTGCAAGAAATGCTGGGGAAACAGTACTGTTTACTAGTCTTCTGGATACTGTGTGTGGCGGTGGTATCCTTTCCACTTGTTGAGTTTCTCTTCATCCACTAACTGCTTATATGTTTGTGTGAAAAGCAGTACTGAACTTAAACTTTTGCTATTGGGAATCAGTTCAATGCTGGGCCTCTCAAAGCTCAAACCTAACTACCTGTTGGCATGCTGGACTTGGACCCCCCCCCCAAAAAAAAAAACCCACAAAACCCTTCGGGGGGAAAAAGGGTTTGGTCCTTTTGCTGTTAAACCCTGACTGAAACAGGCTTGCTGTACCTGACATGGCTAGCCTACCACATGAGTCTTTTGCCCACCATATGTGGACATAGCTAACTTTAGAGGCCAAAGGAAATGAAAGGGGCGGGTTTCCTGGGCAACGAGGGACAAACTGTGGAGCCTGGTGGAAAAGCTGCTTGGCATGCAGAAGACCTCAGGTTCAATCCCTGGCATCTCCAGTTAAAAGGACCAAATGTGAAAGACTTCTGTCTGAGATCTTGGAGAGCTGTTGCCAGTTTGAGTAGATAATACTGCCCACGGGTCTGATTCAGTATACACACTTTCATGTGTGTTCAAGCCTTCTCCACAATGGTCTTGCTTGACAGGTAGGCCCCCCACGCCTGACCACCAGGCCTCTCCTCCAGCCTGGCTCTCCCCAGTTAAGTGGACTGAGCCATGGGCCCCTGACATATGCCCAGCAATATTTGCCCTTACGGTAAAATTGTGTATCTC
Source organism: Gekko japonicus (assembly GCF_001447785.1). Taxonomy (NCBI): domain Eukaryota; kingdom Metazoa; phylum Chordata; class Lepidosauria; order Squamata; family Gekkonidae; genus Gekko; species Gekko japonicus. Next base: position 806,720 of record NW_015159716.1, read on the forward strand.
TTCATCGAAAATGTAAGCAGAAATGGAAGTCTGAGGCAGAAAATGATAACTGGAATCTTACACCTACAGTGTTCTTGCTTGTGCTGCTTCGTGGTCACCCTGTGGGTGGTGACGGACTCAGAAGAAAGGCCTTCATAGACCATATAAAATGCAAAATGTGAGTGAAGCTCTAAACCCCTTTGGGGTGTGAGAGGAAGAGATGGAAGCAGTTCCTTAAATTATCTCATTCTGCCTGGTCTGGATGACCAAGCATTTCTTCCCTTTTGAATTGTCTATATCCTGCCTTTATCAATGATGTGGATGAAGGACTACTTTCCAAAAAGAAGAGAAAATATATTGTGTACTTTTATACAAAAACATTAAACTGATTTATCTGTGTCATGCAAAGGCAATTACGGATACTGGTAAAAGTGTTAATAAAACTAGGAACTAAAGGAAGATCATCTTAAAAGCAGAATATAGGCTTTTATAACTAACAGCTGCTTCACCTTAAAGACTAATGAGGATTCTGTGGCTTAACCTTTCAATGATGAGGCAGATCAGACTTGAAAGAGTCCAATCACTGGCCCAAGATCACACATTGAGCTTCACTGGGGGGAAATTTTAACCCAGGTCTCCCAGCCTGGTCCAAAACTATGTGTTTCCCTGAACTGATTTCCAAGACAGAAGAATTTAGCTTTTTTGTCTATATAATTAAAAAGTTGTTATAGTACTGGTAAAATTATAGGTAGCTGTCCTGACCAATGTTCCCTCTAACCTGTGGAGTCTTGTGAGCAAACATTCTACTCTGTGAGCTACTGGCATTAAAGTTGTGAGCGAGCGATTTGGCTACTGCATAAATTAGTTTGCTCTGGAGCCATCCTGCCTGAGCTAAGACAAAAATGTGTGAGCCGGAGGCTAACAAACTGAACTAGCTCACACTAACTCAGCTTAGAGGGAACACTGATGCTGACCCACAGAAACCCCCCCTCCAAAAACACCAGCCATGTAAGATCTTTTTATTCAGACCAACCACACTCGCAAAACTGCAAGCAAGCCTTTGACTTCCCAAGAATTCGTTATCATTTGTTGTTGTTCAGTCGCACAATCGAGTCCGACTTCGCGGCCCCATGGACCAGATCACGCCAGGCCTTCCTGTCTTCCGCCGTCCTCTGAAGTTTGCTCAATTTCATGTTCGTTGCATCTATGACACTGTCTGACCATCTCATCCTTTGCCGTCCCCATCTTCTTTGACCTTCAATCTTTCCCAGCATCAGAGTCTTCTCCAGTGAGTGCTCCCTTCTCATTTGGTGGCCAAAGTATTTGAGTTTCAGTTTCATTATCTGGCCTTCCAGGGAACAGTCAGGGTTGTTTTCTTTTAGGATGGACTGATTTGATCTTGCAGTCCAAGGGACTCTCAAGAGTCTTCTCCAGCACCATAGTTCAAAAGAATCTATTCTTCGGCGCTCGGCCTTCCTTATAGTCCAGCTCTCGCAGCCATACATGACTACTGGGAATACCATTGCTTTGACCATGTGGACTTTTGTTGGCAGGGTGATGTCTCTACTTTTTATCATGCTGTTTAGGTTCGCCATCGCTTTCCTCCCAAGGAGCAGGCGTCTTTTAATTTCATGGCTGCAGTCACAGTCTGCGGTGATTTGATGACTAGGGAGCCATGTACCTGATGTTATCTGCAGGTCGTCTTGAAGAAACAGGCTCTGAAGAACTGCTCTTCCAAAAGCAGCATCAGTTTTAGCACAGTGCATCACCACCAGGAACTTCTCAAAGGCTGAAGTCAGTGAACCAATAGCAGACCTGCAGAGATATGTCACCAAGTATCTGGAGAAAGTGGCAGAATCAGGAGCCATAATGACCCTTTCACAGTACTAGCTTGCTTGATACGTTCGCATCAAACTTTAAAGCCAGGCATCTTTCCCGGCATTTGAAAGACATGTTTGCACTCACTGGAGAAAACCCTGATGCTGGGAAAGATTGAAGGTCAAAGAAGACGGGGACGGCAAAGGATGAGATGGTTAGACAGTGTCATAGTAATGCTTTCTAAGGCCCATTTAACTTCACATTCCAGGATGTTAAATAAAGGGGGGGGGGAGTGCATGACGTCCTAATCTGCATGTTGTACTGTGTTGAGATGGAATGCAGGATGTGCTGCAGATCAATCTTGTTTCAGGGTACTGGGTGCAGATCAGATTTTAGGTTGCCCCAAAAGCTACTGGGAGGGAGAAGGAAATGACGGCCACAACCCCTTTGATAATCTGTTTTTGATCTGAATATACAGATTTCTCCACAATTCTGAACCTGATCCATGAGAACACCATGGTGTAGCACTTAGAGGGTCAGACTAGGATCTGAGAGAGCCAGGTTCAAATCCCCACTCTGCCATTCAACCTCGCTGGGTGACCTTGGGCCAGTCACACATTCAGTTTCCCCTACCTCACAAGGTGAGGATAAAATGGAGGGGGGGAGAATGATGTAAGCTCCTTTGAGTCCACATTGAGGAGAAAGATGGGGTAAGTAAACAGATCAGTGCATGTCCTTCTCTGTTAGACTTTGGGTATAGTTATATCCCACTCCGACATTTCAGAGATAAACATGGGGTCACCTGTTCTCAAACCATTATCTGGAACTTCACACCACCTCTAGAGTTGCCAGGTGACTTGGAGGTGGCGGGAAACAGCTGGTCCTGTTCCAATGCTTTGTGCAATGGCGTGCTCTGCAGAATTCACTAGGTGAGATATTTTCCCCCAGGTCATGAAGATAAAATTTATCCTCCCGCTAACCTCTACAAATAAAGCTGCTACCTTGATGGGCTCAAAAAATGCTCCCTCCTCCCCTGCTACGAAGGTGGTTCTGTCTTTGCCTGCTGGCTTCCTTATTCTGCAGCAAATATCTGTCCTATAATGTTATCAACACTTCCAAAAGAACCTGAGTACACCTACTTGAAATCTACGTATTTCTTCTAAAATCCTGGGAGCTGAAACATAAGTTGCCCAAATCAAATTGGTAAAAAGCATCCATGAACTTTCTTGGGAGGTGCAGTTAAAGCAATCATAGAGTCAGTTATTTAGTGGGGGACCCCCCCCCCCCCATTCAAGATATCCCTCCTAAGCAGAGACAGTTGGAGCATATTTCCCATTTCTGTGATTTCCTGTTTTGATACCAAAGAAACGGAATGCTCTCAGGACAGTGATGCAAAAGAGCAGCTTTTCAAACTAGCTAATTGCTCTTGCTTTGGATTTAGAGCTAGATGATTAAAAAAAACCTCATTGTCTCTCCCTCTGGTCTGATTGTGTTGCCTTGATATCTTTTCAGCCTCTCCCTTTTGTCATTCAAGTACTTCCTACAGGTTGGATGGGCAGATTCCTAATGACTCTCCTTGTGTTTCCTAGGGGCTGGGGGGGGATCTAGTCTCTTCAGTGTCTCCATAGTAATTGTCATCATTCATGAGGGTATTTAGCACAGGTGGTAGACAGATTCAAACTGAACTTTGTTTCCCGCAGAGCAGTTAATGATAAATGGAGAACTTGTGAAAGTTGGTCCTGCCTCCAAGTCAAAGCCTCCTGATCGAAAGACTTCCAGGAGATTAGCTCTCACTATGGGGCTTGGCAAAGGAGGGCGTGAATTAGTTGAATGAGCAGCCAGAATCCCCCTCCCCCAGCTACAAATTAAACAGGCCAGATCTCATTTGATTGGATCCCCAAGTATGTAATTTGCTCCTGTTATCCAAGTGGAGGCGGGGAGCAGCCTAGAAAGCTGGTGCTGAGGAATTAGGGTTGCCAACAGCCCTGGAGAAAAATGCCCTGTCCCTTTTTCGCCATGAAGTCACTGCTGACTTGTGGCAACCCTGTAGGATTCCCAAGGCAAGGGGTATTCCTTGGAGGTCTCCCTTTTGAGTACCTGGCAGGGTTGGCCCTGCTTAGCTTCAGAGATCAAGCTAGACTGGGCTATCCAGGTCAGGGTGCCCTTCAAGACGGGCTTATTTGGGGTGTCCTCATTCGGATGGCCCAGGCTAGCCCAATGTCGTCAGATCTCACAAGCTAAGCAGGGTCAGCCCTGGTTAGTACTTGGATGGGAGACTGCCAGGGAATAACAGTGTTGGTACACAGAGGCAGGAATGGCAAACCACCTGTTAGCCTCTTGCCTTGAAAACCCTATGGGGCTGTCATAAGTCAGCTGCAACTTCTCTCTTTCTCTCTCACACACACAGAGAATGTTCTTATCAGGTGTTGTATCCATGTGTTGGGTATTACAAGTTGAAAACACTCAGTATATCTGGGGTTAAATGTTTGTTTATGTTACTCACAGGAAGTCACATGTTTCTCATGTAACCAATGTTCTTTAGCTGTAGGATGCCCAGGAATTTTCTCCCTGATCTAGGGATTTGATTGGGACTAAAGTGTCAAGGTGTATTACCATTTTATGGCTTCTCTTCCCGTCTTTCTTTGGTGTTCTGAAGAACAAGAAGAGTAGCCATAATCTCCTCTCTTCTAGTTTTGTCTTTGTAGAGTAAGGATGTAGCCGATTTTGCTCTGTTGTTATTTTCATCCCAGTTACCCTTCCCATGCTAGAATTTAGTAAAAACTTTATATTTTAATCACACATGGACTCTCAGTCTGAATTATTTTACTCTGGCTCTGCTGGACTATCTTATCTCTGCTAAATACCATTTTTTCAATATCTCACTATCACCCAACACCATGCCATGAAAAACTTCAGCTGCTATTTCCACACATGAAACCTCTGAACAGACAGACATTTTCTCTTCAGGTTGTTGGCAACACTATGAGGAAGATGGAGGTTTACCCCTCCCCAGGCTTTTTGCTAAACAAAAAATGGCTCCACTTTGGCTGCTTGGAACCCCAGTAAGGGGAGGGGGAGAGAGATGGGAATCCATTTTGAGAGCTAGTGAAATATAGTGTTTACAGTGTTGTGTTAGGACCTATGAGATGCAGGTTTAAATCCCCACTCTATCATGGAAGCTTGTTGGGTGACTGAGCCTGTCAATCTCACCTCCCTCACAGGATTGTTGTGATGACAAAATGGAGACATTGATGTATGTATTTGTAAGAAGTTTGAAATTAATAATTAGTTTATTAATGCACTAAACAAATGAATACTTCATTAGAATTTATTTGATTGTCAGCATTGCTGCTTCTTATTATAGAAGTAATGGCTATGACTCACACTGAACACTTGACATACAGTCTATAAATGCTAGTTATTTTTATTCCTGCCATCATTTATTTTTAGAATAATATTCTATCCTGAATTCAGTTTCCAAGGCCCATTCCAGAATAAATAAAACATCACATTCAGAAACTGTCCCTCTTAAATTAAAAATTCTCTGGGAACATTTCCATGCTTACATATAATGGATTTCATATTACTGGAGGGGGACAGAGGAACCAGAGTTTCTAAGCTAGCAGACAAATGTAAGCAGTGTCTGCTTTGCTTTTCAAAAAGATGCATTGCTTTTATCAAAACTACCCAGTCCACAAGAAGTGACTTGGAAATAAGGATCTGATATTTAGGGCTGCCTGTCCCCCACCCCTGCAAATTTCCTGAAGCTTGTTGCAGCCTGCATTCACATAAAAGCTTTTGCCAGTTGATTTTCTGCCTATCATATTAAAGGTTCAAGAGCCTTTTAACAGGAGGTGGTACCCATGACTAATTTCATTATAATAAAGTCTGAGTCCAGTGGCACCTTTTAAGACCAACAAAGTTTTGTTCTGGGTATAAGCCTTTCATGTGCATGCACACTTCTTCAGATACCTTTAGCTTATATGAATGTGTCTGGTTGACATCATATATATGTTGGAATAAGGCTCCTTCGCAAAAACGAATAAAGTTAAGGGATTTTTAAAATTCATACATAACAGAAAATTTTAACAGTGTGTAGTCATAGAAACTTGAGGTCATGCAGTTCTTGATTCTTAAGAAACAAGAGAAAGGGTGGTAGAATGATTGCTTGGAAGAACAGCTTGACCGCACTGAAGCCTTGAAGGGGAAATGATTATGCTTACAAATGGATGTCAGGCCTAAAATCCTTTCCTATTTGCCAAGATTTTCTAGACATGCATGTTAGTTGGAGAGGAGATGAGGGCTCTGCTGTAAGAGGGTTCTGCCACAACAAGATCTGCTATTCCTGTTTTAGAAAGCCAGGGATTATGATCTGTTTAATGAAGGGGGCTGTGCTGGCCTACAAACTGAAGTTGCCAGCTCTGGGTTGGGAAATGCCTGAAGATTTGGGGGTGGAGCCTGGGTTGGGGGAGGCAAGGGACCTCAGCAGGGTATGATACCATAGAATGCACCCTCCAAAGCAGCCATTTTCTCCAGGGGAACTGATCTCAGTAATCTGGAGATCAAGTGCAATAGCGGGAGATGATCACCAGTTGCCGGCTGTAGGTTGGCAATCCTAGATGGGGAGGTAGGGATTTTCAGTTTTGGGGGGAGGAGACTGGCATTCCTGACACTATGACATCACTTCCAGTGTGTCCCAGAAGTGATGTCTTTGCACCAGGGGGATGACACACTATAATGTTCACCCAGAACTCAGTGATAGAACCATAGAGTTAGCCAAATGCTAGAGTGTCGCCTGGGCACTTTCTTTTGCCACCCATCTGAGCAGTGATTGGTAACGGGAGCCGGGGATGGGAGATCTGGGAAGCCCTAGTAGGAAGGGATGCTGGTGTGGGTGGGGAGCAAAGGGCCTCGTGTTTAGCCCTTGTACCAAACTAGTAGTACCTCATGTAGGGAGGAGCCCCATTTCAGTGAATTTTCAGGGATCTGACCCTTGGACAGAGCTCCGATGCTTGTTTCTCACACTTTCCTCCTCTGGGCAGACAGACAAAGGGTACGCCTTTTCTCCTTTACCACGGCGGCATGGACTAAAGAAAGGCCGCAAAGGGGTATAAAAGGTCCCAATGTATGTGTAAATGTGGGTTTTCTCTGTCACATTATAAAATGAAACCTCGCCTTCTGCATAGTCCAGGAAGATCCCCACTCGAGTTGGCTTTGTGCCCAAAGGGAGAAGAGTTGGGCGGGAAATCAGGGCCTTGTATCGATCTCCGTTCCTGAGCCACAGTCTCCAGAACCCACTTTGGGGGGAAAAGATGGTTCCCTGCCCCTTCCTGCTCACAGATTCCCTACAGACACCCAGGTCCCACTCAGGGCTGTCCCCCACTTCCACCTCCCAGTAGTGCCTCCCTGAGGTGAATCTCTCAGCGCCCAGAACCAGGACATAAGTATCGAATCTCTCAGGATTGTCATCAAGCGGCAGCCCCAGCTGCGTCACTCCGTGTTTTACAGTCTTCTGATCCTCAGAGAGGGCAAGGCTGGGATGAGCTGTGGCTGGATCCAGAGATACATTCACTAAAGAAGGGGGAGAAAAGGAGACAGTTCTCTAAGGACAGGACTCTTAACAAAAATCCCTGAGAACTAGACAGAAGGAGAGGCCTGCTGGATCAGGCAAAACAGCCTTTCTAGCCCAGCATGCAGTTTCATGCAGGGGCCAAACCGATGCCCTCAGAAGCAGGGCATGGAGGCCAAAGCTAGGGCTGCCGGCTCTAGGTTGTGAAATACCTGGAGATTTTGGAGGGGGAGCCTGGGGAGGGTGGGGTGCGGGGAGTGGAGGGACATCAGCAGGCTATAATGCCTTCCTCCAAAGCAGCCATTTTCTCCAGGGGACCTGATCTCTATCTGGAGATCAATTGTAATAGCAGGTGCCTAAGGTGCCAAAAGGGCTGCGTTCGCTCAAGTGGTTAAGATGCTGAACTGCAGACCGGAAGCTCAGTAGTTCAGCACAGTTCGAGACCTGAGTGCCGCATAGGGTTGCCAAGTTGATCTTCGCCGGGAGCGGGGGGCTCCCGGCCGGCGTCTGGTGCGCGCGCATGCCGCACGCACGTCACCCGGAAGTGACGGGAGGATGCCGGGCACGCTGGGGGCGGGGCTACGGCCATACAAGGGAAAACCATAGAGTTTTCCCTTGTATGGCCGTGGTCTCGCCCCCAGTGCGCCCAGTGTCCTCCCATCACTTCCGGGTGACGCGCACATCGGGGAGGAGTTTCCCCCAGGGCCTGATCCAGTGGCGCTGGGTAACGGGCCTCTGGGGCGGGGGTTTCCCCGCCACCCGGGGGGACTTGGGTTCCTCATACGGGAAACCTTTACCTTACCTAAGGTGCCAAAACCCTAGCCCCCCACTCCCTCTGCCTCCTACTTACTAAAATTCTGAGGCATACTGCTTCAAACCATACCTCCAGTTCCTCTCTCCTCATCCAATTATGCAGGCTTTTAAAAATATCCCAGGGAAAGTGTTTTTGTATTTTCCCTTGGGATATATAGTTGGGGAACCTGAGTTCTGTCCAAACATTTCTACCAGCCAGGCAAATTTCAAAGCTGTCTTTCAAGTTATCCAGAGGGGTAAATGTGAATAATATTATCTTGTGAGAGGAATTAGGCACATTTAGGTCTTGATCCGGGGCCCAGATATGCATCTCCCAGCATGTCTGCTGCTCCTAACCCTGCTACCTGCTTTAGCAACTCTTTCCTGCATGAGCCAAGAAACAGCTTAAGGGGCTTTTTAAGCCTTCTTCTTCCTAGGCAAAGGAGGAGGGTGTGGGATGTTTTGTTGGGAAACTGGAAGGTGCTCTGCCTCTGATCTTGCTAGGTGATGCAAGAAGACCAGCACAGACAGCTTGCTCTTGGTGGGTTCTCTGCAGGCTGGATGAGTCGGTCAGAAATTCCAAAATCCACTGAGCACTTACCTTTGAACTCTGTTAGGATTTCAATAATGTCGATGCAAGGAATGTTATACACATGCTTCAGTTCAGTGGGAACAGCTTCTGTTTCCTGCACTGTCACATTTTCAGTCCTAGAAGAGTGACCCACAATACGTAATGATAACTGCAGTATAATTGCTTACCTAGTAGTGTGTGTATGCGGGGAGGGGGAGAGAGGATGTGTCTAAACTAAGGTTGCAAACTCTGGCTTGGGAAATTCCCGGAGATTTGGGGGTGGAGGCTGGGGAGCAGTGTTCCCTCTAAGCTGAGCTGGTGTGAGCTAGCTCACAGTTTTTTAGCCCCTGGGTCACACATTTTTGTCTTAGCTCAAGAAGGATGGCTCCAGAGCAAACTAATTTATGCAGTAGCCAAATAGCTCACTCACAACTTTAATGCTAGCGGCTCACAGAGTAGAATTTTTGCTCATAAGACTCCACAGCTTAGAGGGAGCACTGCTGGGGAGGGTTAGGGTTTGGGAAGAGAGGGTCCTTAGTGGGGTATGATGTCACACTCTCCAAAGCAGCCATTTTCTCCAGGGGGAACTGATCTCTGTCCTCTGGAGATCAGCTGGAAACCAGGAGATCTCCAGGCCCCTCCTGGATGTTGCCAACTTTAGTCCAAACTCTAAACTAATGCCAAATGCCATCAGTACATTAAATGATTGAACACCTGTGGGAAGCATAGTGCTACACACATAAATCTGATTGTTCTAGTTGTGTTCTTCTGCAAAATTTCCTGTTACGGGGTGGGAAGGTAGGTAGAATGCATGAGATATTGGGGTGGTATATAAGGGCAAATGGGGAAGGAAGGGAGGATTTTTAAAAAAAATCCGGGTTGTCGGTGACATTACTCCCAGGATTGTCTAGTAATCTAGTAGATTACTCCCATTCTGCAGATGCTTTATTGGCTGTCTGCCTGTTACCAGTTTCAGTTTAAGGTACTGGCTATCACATTCAAAGCCCTTCATGGCCTTGGCCCCTCTTATGTGCAGGACTGCCTCTCCCCCTCTGGTCCACCACAACAACTTTGCTTGAGTCAGCAGGGGCTCCTGCGGTTGCCAACCTGCAAATGGGCAAAACCAGCAACTGCCCGTATGCACGCTTTCTCTGTTGTGGCCCCCGCCTTGTGGAATGGCCTGCCCGAGGAGGCCAGGAAGGCTCCCGTTTTCCCCTGCCCTTCTGCAAACTGTGCAAAAGTGAACTATTCAAGAGGGTAGGTAATAGGGCTGCACTGCACAAAGTGGTTTTACAAACTTGCTTGGATAAGTGATGAAGGACTGTGGTCTACTGTGGTCTATACTTAGGGTTGCTATCCCCCTGATGGTGGGCAGTGTTACCCCCGCTTTTGGGTGGCCCAATCTGCCACTGGCCAGCAGGGGGAGCCCTGCCCCAAAGAGTCCCGTTGTGCCTGATGCGCACGTTGTGTGGGAAACGCTCTAGTGTTTGGCTATGGCTATGACCATAGAGTTTTTGGACAAATTCTAGAGCATCCCCTGCATGTCATGCCAGATGTGATGATGTCACTTCTGGATGACATCATCGAAGCATGCACCGGAAGCTCCCAGGACCCAGGTTGGAGACTTGCTGGCAGCTGGGTAAGACCTGGCAACACTATCTATACTGCTGTGCAGTGTTCCCTCTAAGCTGAGTTAGTGTGAGCTAGCTCACAGTTTTTTAGCCTCCAGCTCACACATTTTTGTCTTAGCTCAGGAAGGATGGCTCCAGAGCAAACTAATTTATGCAGTAGCCAAATCGCTTGCTCACAACTTTAATGCCAGTAGCTCACAAAGTAGGATTTTTGCTCACAAGACTCCACAGCTTAGAGGGAACATAGCCTGTGTACAGCTTACTGTAAGTAGGATCCTATTGATGTAATTTCTGTACTGCTTAATGTGTCATGTGAATACTTATGCTATGCTTCAGTTCCTTCTGGTGGCTCCAGACTCCTGATATTTCAATGCATTGGTTACTGAATGTCCCATTTTATGTGATTGCACTGGCTCACTATGTGGTATCTGCCTTGAGTCCCTGTGGGAAAGGCGAACTATAAATGATGTAAATAGTAAATAAATAAAAATAAATAGCAGCCTGAGTACAGCAGCTCTCCATAGACAATCTCTCCCTAGCACTTGCTACTTGAAACCCTTTAACTGGAGATGCCAGGGACTGAACCTAGGCCCTTCTGAATGCAAAGCAGATGTGCAGCCACTGAACCTCCCCAGCATTCTGTTTTCTGTGATAGGCGTCTCGGGTGGCTGACACAATACCACCTAGGGAAATTGCTGGAGATTTGAGGAAAGAGCTTGGGGGTGTTCGGGGACAGGGAAGAGCTCAGTGGGGATGTGATGCCACAGAGTAACTGAAGCTGCCATTTCCTTCAGGGAAAATGATCGCTGTAGTTTGAAAATCAGTTTTAAATCTAGAAGAACTCCAGGCTCCAACTTCACATTGGTAACCCTAGCAGCTGCTGGGAAACCTACAAGAAGGGTAGAAAGGTAACAGCCCTCTCCTTTGCTGTTTTGCCCAAGCTTCTGGTAATTGGAGGTATTCTGCCTCTGAACATGGAGGTTCCATTCAGCCATCAGCGCTAAATAGCCATGGTTGTACCTCTTTTCCCTGAATTTGTCTAATCCCCCATTTAAGGTCATTTATACCTATGTCGATCATCACCCTTTTAGGGTTGTCAAGTGGGCTGAAGAAATAATGTCCTGCCCCTTTAACAGAAACTGAATGGGAGTTATTAGCAGGTGATGATCTTTAGCTCCATGAGCTGAAAATTTTCAGCTACCCATTTCTGCACATGAAGCCTCTGTTAGAGGAGGTGGAGGAGAAAGAGAAGAAGAAGAGGAGGAGGTTGGATTTCTCAGAGCGTCTAGCAATCCCATTCCCTTTCTCTCCCCACAATAAACACCCTGTGAGGTAGGTGGGGCTGAGAGAGCTCTGAGAGAACTGCCTGTGAGGGAACAGCTCTGAGAACTTCTAACTGATCCAAGGTCACACCAGCAGCTGCACATGGAGGAGTGGGGAATCAAAGCCCCCCCAGATTAGAGTCCATGCTTCTGACCACTACACCAAACTGGCTCTCTTAAAGGGGCAGGACATTTTTCTCCAAGCTTTTTGACAACCCTCAGCCTTTGGGATAGGGCGGGATATAAATGTAAATATAAATAAAAAATAAATAAATAAGATACTTCATGACAATGGAGTCTGTAAATGAACTATGTGTTGCCTGAAGAAATATTCTACCTTAAACTTAATGCCACTCAGTTATAAGGGTGCAGATTTCCAAATCATCCTCTCACATCAACTGGATGCTATTACATTTGCAAGCTCTGTAAGATGGAAGGAACTGAAAAAATTACCTGCTCAATGTGTTTTCCACATCCTAAGAAGGAGACAGAAAGAGACATGAATAGTTTTAAAGGGTTTTACATTTGTTCCCCTCTTGCTTATCTGTTATCAGCTATACAATGGATGAAAAGTTAACATATTTCCAGTTTTAAAATCGTTTAACTATTTTTGCTAAAATTTTCACCCAGTTGAGTGTTGTTAAGGGCTGCTTCCACACTGGAGACCATTCTCACTGTAGCTCTTATTGCCACTGCAAATGCAGAGGCTTTGCAGCAGCAACATCACGTCTACACTGCAGTTGCCCCCACACTTTCCTTGACTCAGCCTCTGTGGCTGCCATTTTCCCCTGCAACCAATTTTAAAATTGAAAACTGACAAGTTGCTACAGTGGTGTAATGTTATGATCTCTTTCCATGATCTACTAGCTCCTCTGAATTGCCACCTTTCATTCAAAATAAAGTCTCTAACCCTTCTCATACAAGGGATGCACATTTCCCTTTATACCTCTGCAACAAAAAGGGCTACACATTCTGTTTTTAAAATGAAAGTTGGAGATACCCAGGAGCTCGTAATGTTGTTTACATGCAGCACTGAAATCCTTTTTTTTTTTTTGCACTGGGGATGCTGCCATTTGCCTCCTCTCTAATCCCCCTTTCAAGTCAATACCAGCAGTGAACTAAGCCACGAGTAGCTCCTTTTAAACATTCCCCCCATCGTTTTCATTTTTTTTTTAATTCAGCAATCTGAGACTTGTGGTATCACTCATGCTACTTGTTAAAAAAAACCCAAAACACCGAGGAGAAAAATAATCAATGGTGCTTGTACACCAATGAAGGGGGGAGGATGGTGGAAGGTGCAGGGTGGGTGGAACAACCTCTATGTGGGCAGGGGACTGAACTTCGAGAGGCGGCGAAAGGTTCCATGAATGGCTAACCCAACTGTATCTTGTGTTCATTCACAATTCAGTCCTATGGATTTCCATGGGACTGACTCCCAGACAAGAGCTGCAGCCTTGAGGTCTCTCTCTCACCTTGAGAAGCTCGCCTGCAGATTGTCGGCTCTTCTCCTTCACTTCTGTGACCAGCTGCTTAAGGGCAGAGCTCTGTTTGGAGAGCTGCTCCAGATTGCAGTGAAGCTTCTTCAGGGTCTCTCGCTCCTCCTTCTTCAGCCTCTTCAGGAGTCGTTCCTCTTCCTCAGACAGGAAGGTATGAAGCTTGTAAAACTCGCTCTCAATTCGCTCTTTCTGTCTGTGAACTTCATCCTTCATCAGGGAAGGGGCAAAGAAATTCAACAAGACAGCCACAGGGGGATTAGGTGTATTCCCAGAGGAGGAGGAGATCTATATCAGTGGTTTATTTACTTACTTCATTTGTACACGGCCTCTCTCCCCACTGGGGACCCAAAATGGCTTACATCATTCTCCTCTCCGCCATTTTATCATCACACCCACCCTGTGAGGTAGGCTAGGTTGTGAATTTGAACGTGGGCCTTCCAGATCCTAGAATAACACTCTTAACATCTATTCAAACAGAGCCAGTTTGGTGTAGTGGTTAAGTGCGCGGACTCTAATCTGGGAGAACCAGGTTTGATTCCCCACTCCTCCATTTCCACATGCTGGATGACCTTGGGCAAGCCATAGTTCTGGCACAGCTGTTCTTGAAAAAGCAGTTTCTGTTAAGAGCTCTCTCAGCCCCACCTACCTCACAGGGTGTCTGTTGTGGGGAGGGGAGGGGAAGGGAAAGGAGTTTGTAAGCCGCTCTGAGACTCCCTTGGGTAGTGAAGGGCAGGGTATAAATCCAATCTCCTCTTCTATTTATTCATGTGTGCTAAATGGAACCTCCATGTTCAGTGTGATGGGGGGCACAAACAATTGGTAAGAGGGCATTTACCATCATGCCCTACTTGTGGATTTTCCTGACTCATCTGATTCACTGCTGTTGAAAGCAGGATGCCAGACTAGAAGGACCCCTTGACTTGATAACGGCAGTGCTTTTCTTATTTTTATGCCGCCTTTCGAGGGAACCTGCCCGAGACAGTTTACAAAATAAAACATGATACAAACAAAACACTAAAATTTAGTAGTTAGAACCCAGCATTAAAAACCCAGTCACAGTCTACAAACATCGACCCTAAAACTAGAACACCAAGCAGGTTTGCAGTTTTCAGACCTAAAACACACTAAATGAGTGTTAAAAGACCAACCCCTTAATTAAATGCCTGGGGGAATAGAAACATTTTGGCCTGGTCCCTAAGGGAGGACAATAGAAGCACCAGGTGAACCTCAAAGGGAAAAAGCATTCCACAAGCAAGGTGCCACTACTAAAAAAGCCCTGTCTCTGGTTGCTACCCGCCTCACATCTGAAGGCAGGGGGCACAGAGAACAGGGCTTGTGAGGCAGATCTTAGCTGGTTGGTTGGAGAACTTGGGAGAAGGCAGTCCTTCAAGTACCCTGGCCCCATACTATTTAGGAATTTAAAGCAGGGGGTGTCAAACCTATGGCCCACGGGCCAGAACCGGCCTGTCCAGCTCTTTAATCTGGCCTGGGAGTGGGGCTCTCTTCTCTCCCCCCTCCCCTGCCCATCCTTGCTGTTCTGAGCTTGAGCTGCCTTGGAGTATAAAGAGCAGAGGGCAGGGCTGCCTCTGAGAGCTGGAAGCAGAGGGTAGGGCTGCCAAACTTCCCAGCCACCACTCCTGGCCTCCGTAGTCCTCACAGGTAAGAACTTTGGGGGGGGGGGTCCTTCTGCTGTGATCCTTGTGCTTCTTTTTTATTTTAAGAATTGCTTTGCAAAATCCCACTATTCCCCCACCTTTCCGATTTAGGCAGGCCCATTTTAAAGGTGGGGGGGAGGTTTGGGACCCGCCAGGTTTACAATATAGAGTTCTGCAAACTCAAGGGACTCCAGTTTTGCAGAGAAATATTAGTTTTAACGCACACCCCTTCCTAATGTGGAGCTCCAGTGGAATAATAGCAGATCAAGTGCTGAAGAGGACAGCTGAAATTATTATCTCAAGCCACCCTGCAAAGAAAACTAGAGACTCACTGAAGCCCAAGTCTGAGTATCTCCCTGGGGGGAAACTGTGTCTTTGTTGTGAAATGGCTGGGTAGGATTGATCTAACTGGCCCAAGGTTTTTATATAGATATTTAAATATTGTTGCCATCTCCAGGTTTGAATGCTAGGCTCAAGTAACTGCAAATGAATGCTTTCAAACTCTCTCCCAGACCTTTTGAGAGGCCCAAGGAAGCAAGTTATGGGATCAGATTAACAACCCCCCTCAGGCAACCCGTGTTCTGCCTGCTTCCAGCTGAGGGAGCTGGTCCTTGGAGACTCGCGAAAGGGCACCTGCCTTCCACTCCGCTGTTTTCTTCCCTTCCTGGTATTTCAGCTTCAGAGCCTTCTCCAGGTGTTGTTCTAGCAGAGGCACAGCCCGTTGCAGTTTGCTCTGGAAGGACAGGAAAATGCATTCATTTATGAGAGCCAGCACAGGGCAGCGGAAGGTTGGCCTATCAGACCAGGACTTGAGAGACCCATCTTCAAATCCCCATTCTGCCATGACGTTCACTGGGTGATTTAGGGTCAGTCTCTCTCTCATCACGGGGTTACCCTGAGCACCTCGGGGGGCGGGGGCGGGGGAAGCAAGGTGGAAAAGGCGGCAGATGACTTTCCAGCCTTCCCTCTTCACCCCCAAAGCCCAGCATTGTGCTCAGTCTGATATGCAGCTTTTCTGGTAAGTTTCGGAGAGCACCAGCAGGGCCAACAGTGTCATAGATCAAGGCAGGGCTATTTTTGGGCAGGAACGCACAGGAACGGAGTTCCGGCTGGCTCCCAAGTTGGCCACGCTCAGCAGGAACTCATTAGCATAATAGGCCACACCCAACAGCAGAAACTCATTAGGATTGGCTACATTAGGGGTGTGTGGCCTAACATGCAAAGGAGTTCCTGCTACAAAAAAAGCCCTGGGTTTGGACAACAAACAAGGTAAACAGAATAAGAAGCAAAAGGTGGGTGTGGCTGGATGACCACACTTCAGGTAACATGGGGGTGCGGCCTAATGCGCTAATGAGCTGTGCTGTTTGGGGTGTAGCCCAATATGCTAATGAGTTCCTGGAGTTGGGTGTGGCCTATTATGCTAATGAGTTCCTGCTGGGCTTTTTCTACAAAAAGAGCCCTGGATCTAGGGATGCTCCGCTTCACAGATGGCCCATCTAGGGTTGCCAGCAGAAGGGCTGAAAACACCCAGGGCCTTTCGGGGGCACAGTACGGTTGATACCCTCCAGGTGGTGGCTGGAGATCTCCTGCTGTTACCATTGATCTCCAGGCAATAGAGATCAGTTCACCTGGAGGAAAACGACCGCTTTGGAACTGCAATGTTCCCTCTAAGTTGTGGAGTTTTGTGAGCAAAAATTCTACTTTGTGAGCTACTGGCATTAAAGTTGTGAGCGAGCAATTTGGCTGCTGAATAAATTAGTTTGCTCTGGAGCCATCCTTCCTGAGCTAAGGCAAAAATGTGTAAGCTGGAGGCTAAAAAACTGTGAGCTAGCTCACACTGACTCAGCTTAGAGGGAACACTGTTTGGAAGGTGGACTTTATGGAATTATACCCCACTGAAGTCCTGCCCCTCCCCAAACTCCACCCTCCTCAGGCTCCACTCCCAGATCTCCAGGTATTTCTCAACCCGGAGCTGGCAACCCTAGGTACTAGGTAATGCCCCCATGGCACTCCCCACCGTTTCTCCAGCTGCTGCACCAGTCAGCAGTGAGCAGTGGGCCTCCACTATTTTGTCCATTGCAGTTCAATTCAGCACCATTTTTAGGCTCACAATAGATTTATTGATTTACTTCATTTATACTCTCCTTTTCTCCTCAAGAGGAACTCATAGCCTAAAATGTTCTCCTTGTTGGAAGTTCCAGGTGCAATGTCAGATCTCCAGACTTTGTGGCAAGAGAGACTAGATAGCTAGATAGGCACACTGACCTTTCTTCCAGTGTTTACTCCTCTACCACTATCCCCTTTGATATATAGACTGTCTTCTCAGGGACAATTTCCTTCTTTCCATTCACTCTCTCTGATGATGACGAACTCTCTCCCTGCATGCACCAAGAGGGACAACATGCTGCCCTCTCTTGGAACCATGAGACAGATGGCTCTCTTGACACCTGCTTCCATTCTTGGCTAGTTAGTACTCTATCCTGCTCTACTATTTCCTATCAAAAGTGTACTTCTCAAATAAAGAGGGAAGTAGTTCTTTGTTAAACTTGCAACATGGCTCTGTGTAGCTTTGTAAGCTGGGTAACCTGGTAAAGTAATGCTGCTGTGTTTGTAGCTTTATTTAAGCACTCTGCTAACTAGTAGTAACTGGACTAACCACACCAGTTAACCCCCAAAGGCTATGGGCCCAGCATGCTTCTGAATCAAAGCCTCAGGTGGTTGCAATTCATCTTGAAGACACACTGGAACGATTTTGGGCTCTAAGAACACTTTTGTAGAAGTATGCCTCACTGAATAAAATGGGCCTTCTTTCTGAGTAAACATGCTCAGCATTGCTTCCTGGACCATGGATCTCCCACACTCACAACTGTTTTGATCCTAAATTTCTGCAGAAGTATTTTATCCTATTCATTTCTATTGAATATTGCATCGGTCTGCTCAAAAGCAGCTTGCAATGGCAAATAAAGCATGAATGGAGGGTCTCCAGCTTCTACCGGTATGTGTTCTGAACTGAAGTTCCCGTAGGGTTGCCAGTTCCGGGTTGGGAAATACATGGAGATTTTTGGAGTGGCGCCTGAGGAGGGCAGAGTTTGGGGAGGGAAGGGACTTCAATAGGGGTATAATGCCATAATGCCCACCTTCCAAAGGAAGCCTCGGGTTCGCCACGGGAGCTCTACGCTTCCCAGATGTGGTGCTGTGATCGCGCCCGGAAAATCCGCCTATCTTCCGTCTCTGTAGCGTGGCTAATGCTCCCTGTGGCCGCAGCCATAGTACTCGTATGCAGGTCATCCCACATGTGAGACTTCAGAGAGACCACAAAGAAAACAACTTGCTTACCTGTAACTGATAAACTTTTAATTGTCATTGTGCAAGCACACAACCTGTCTCTGTCTTTTGAAGAAGAGAAGAAGAGATTGGGTTTATACCCCGCCCTTCACTTGGAGTCTCAGAGCGGCTTACAAACTCCTTTCCCTTCCCCTCCCCACAACAGACACCCTGTGAGGTGGGTGGGGCTGAGAGAACTCTGATACAAACTGCTCTTTTTCAAGGACAGCTG
>NW_015159716.1:825616-862692 GCF_001447785.1 Gekko japonicus
TGTTGTCCTAATAAAACACTTGGGAGGGAAGGTGGCATGGTGTAGCCCAGGGGTGTCAAACATGCGGCCCGAGGGCTAGATCAGGCCCCCCCCCGGAGGGCTTCTATCAGGCCCACAGTGGAACTGGCTGTCTTCTGCTTCTCCTTCCAGTTCTGCTGCTGCATCATTGTACATTTGCAGCTTACAGATACACACCTGAACAGCATACTCAAGATTGCAACAGCACAGACATTTTGATGCAATAATTCAGAGCAAGAGGTGTCAGTTATCAGACACTGTTAAATATAAAAATATTAAAGGTAAAGGAAAGGTTCCCTTGCTCGAAAGCCAGTCAAATTCCACTCTAGGGTTGCGGTGCTCATCTCCGTTTCAAAGCTGAAAAGCCAGCGCTGTCCGAAGATGTTTCCGTGGTCATGTGGCCGGCATGACTAAACACCAAGGCACATGGAACGCTGTTACCTTCCCACCGAAGTGGTACCTATTTATCTACTTGCCATTTCTTGCTTTTGAACTGCTAGGTTGGCAGGAGCTGGAACTAGAGACAAGAGCTCACTCCGTCATGCAGCACACTCGGGTCTCAAACTGCTGAACTACCGACCTTCCACAGCCTGCAGTTCAGCGTCTTAACCACTTGAGCCACCGCAGCTCAAGAAATTGCAAGAGTGCTAATGTTTTAAGCATGTTTTTATTTTAAGTTAAAAAAAAAACCCTTTGGCATTACATTTTATGACACACGTGGACCGGCCCAACAAGGTCTAATTTATGTCAGATCCGGCCCTCATAAAATATGAGTTTGATACCCCTGCTCTAACCCTTTAAAGGAGCAGCTGCTTTTTGGAGGTGAAGGCCTGGGAACTTCTCTGTTCACCACTGTAGCTGTCATAACAAATGAGCACTCATAACAAATGAGTTCGACACCCCAGGTGTAGCCCAATCTTGTCAGATCTTGGTTGCTAAGCAGGGTCAGTATTTGGAAGGGAGACCACCAAGGAAGACTCTGGAGAGGAAGGCAACGGCCAACCAGCTCTGCTTCTCGCTTGCCTTGAAAGCCCCTTGCCGGGGTCGCCATAAGTTGTCTGTGACTTGACGGCACTTTACAGACACAATAAAACGGCCATTATTTAACAATATTTGACCAGTTAATTGAGTCTTTTTGACTGCTCTAGTGCCCTTCCCCACAAGGATTGCACACACAGAGCAAATAAACTAGATTAGCTAGGGTTGCCAGGTTCCCCCTGGTCACCGGCAGGGGATGGAAGAGGTACAGTTGCCAGATCCAGGTTGGGAGACTCTTGGAGTATCGGAGATAGAGCCTGGGGAGGACAAGGGACCTCAGTGGGGTGCAACACCATAGAGTCCACCCTCCAGAGCATCCATTTTCTCTGGTGGAACTGATCTCTGCAGTCTGGAGATAAGGTGTAATTCCGGGGGATCCCCAGGTCCCACCTCGACGCTGGCATCCCTAGGAAGGATTTTATTAAAACTATATTACTGTATTTTTACATACTGAAGAGCTATTGTGGTGTAGTAGCTGCAGTAACTGCCTACAAACTGGGAGAGACAGGTTTTCATGGGGAACTCTGTGCAATCTGGAGATCAATCATAATTCCAGGAGAATTCCAGGCCACACCTTCAGGTCGGCAATCAGGACCACCCCATTCCCTTTACTGAATTTACACACTACAAGAAAAGAGAAGGTATCCCCCCATACATCACATTTAATGTGGGTACAGGCTTTTAAGGGTCAACCAATACATTCTGAGGCTAAGTGATCATGAGAATGCACCCTCCTTATCAGGAAGATAAAGATGCAACACAAGCCAATGATGTGGTTGGTTGGTGAAACCAGCAAATTTCCAGACAGTCTAAAAGCACAGAATTTAAAATATATATATATACTTTTCTTAGGATGTCCGAGAGACTGACTCCAAGAAGTGTCTACAAACTTGGCTGTTGAGTTTAGAAATAACATAATCTGTTAGCAAGGAGTTTGTTTAAAGTTTTCACCTCAAGGTAAAGTTTCGCACCTTGTACTCCTGAGCAGCTTCTTCAGCACGTACCACCGCATCAGAGGTATGGGTCTTGGATGCCCGGCAGGTCTCACAGATAGGGGCTCTCTCCTGGGTGCAGAACCAGATAAGCCGCTCTCCATGTTCCTCGCAGAGCCCCTTCTTCTTCTTCTCCTCCTCCTCCTCCTCCCTCTCTCTTTCTCTCTCTCTCTCTGACTTGTTTTGATCCTTCGAGGGAGGTGGCTTCTTGGCCAGGGCTTCCTTCTTCACGTTTGCAAAGCAGAAGCGGCATAATTTCAGGCCATCAACAATCACAGCATTCTTGAAGGGCCCCCGGCAGAGGACACAGACCCCAGACTTCCAGGGTTTTGTTCTAGGGGCTGGTTTTGAAGAAGCAGAAGCCATGGCTCCCGCAGGAAGCAAAGCACGCTTAGGTTTCACTTTCCTGCTTTCTCCAGTCCTTTTAAAACACTACAATAAAAGGCGCAGCTACTGGGAAGGTGCCAGGGAATAAACACCGTCAGGGAGGGGAAGATCAATCTGATCTCATTCGCAATATTGAACTAATATTCTGCTAGAGGAGTTGGATAACACTGGCAAAGTCCATGGTTCGTTCAGTGTGGCATTAAGACAGTTAACAGGACCCAAACAAATTTCTCTGTGCTTTTTTAAAGAAGAAAAAGGGGAAAACTTACTTCAGTAAATTCCAGCAGCAAAGAATGGTGGTGGAAACTCCTGTCAAGTTGCAGCCAATTATAGCAATCCCATAGGGCTTTCAAGGCAAGAAACAAACACAGGGTGGGTCACCAATGCTCCCTCTAAGCTGTCGAGTCTTCTACTTGGTGAGCTACTGGCATTAAAGTTGTGAGTGAGCAATTTGGCTACTGCATAAATTAGTTTGCTCTGCAGCCATCCTTCCTGAGCGAAGACAAAAAATGTGTGAGTTGGAGGCTAAAAAACTGTGAGCAGGCTCACACTAACTCAGCTTAGAGGGAACACTGGATTGCCTGCCTCTGCATAGCAACCCTGGACTTCCTTGGTGGTCTCCCATCCAAGTACTAACCAGGCCAACCCTGCTTAGTTTCTGAGATCTGATGAGGCTGGATTAGCCTGGCCCATCCATCCAGGTTGGGGAATCATGTAGAAGGGGATATGAAAGACATCTGCCTGAAAACATTTTAGAGCTGCTGCCAGACTGAGTAGACAATACTGACCTTGATGGACTGATGTTCTGATTCAGTATAAGGCGGCTTCAGGTGTGTACTTCAAAAAAAACCCCGGCTTCATTTTAGATGTCAAAGCAGGGCAAAACCTCCATGTGGAGCCAGCCAAGTTCCTTGTAACCCAGCTCTTTTCTCCTGCAACCCCACATCCCCAACTTCGTATTCTTATGATCCAGCAAACCTGGAAGTATGTGTTTACCAGCATAACATGTGATTCTACTCTGAGACCTGAAATTGCTAGTCAGAGCACACACCCCTGCCAGCCTCCTGGTGGAACTTGGGGATCCCCCCAGAATTACAGCATTGTACCTCACTAAGGTCAGGAGGCTGAAGTCGGTTGCTTATTCAGAGTTCCTTATTCATTCCTTATTCGTGAAATCACCCAGAAACACTGAGGAGAGTTGGAAAACTCTGAACCCCAACATAAAGTCTGGATCACCACATATAATATACCCCCATGTTCAGGGGACTCTCCCCTTCAAGAAGATATATCCTGTTTCCTGGTCCAAAGCACGGTTCCTGTGCAGTGCCCCTAGGACACAGGCAGACACTGGGGCCGTGCTGCACGCCCACAAAATCTTTTGACCACCCCCAAATGACACATCACCACACTCTGGAGACTGTCCCCTGCAAGGAGACATACAGCACTGCCTGGTCCAAACACTGGTTTTGGCACTACAAGCTTCTATTTGGAGTACCTCCAAGAGCCCTCGATTTCTAAGGAGATTTGAATAAAGAACTGGTTGCCCTTTACAACCCAAAATAAGGTTTGGACCCCCACACTTCATACACCCTCATGTTCAGCGGACTCTCTCCTTTGAGGGGACATGTGCTGTTTCCTGGTCCAAAGTGCGGTTCTTGTGCCAACTGCTCCAAAGTGCCATGCCCCCAGGACAATCACACAGGCAGACACTAGGGCCAAGCTGCACCTCAAAATAATCGTTGGACCACCCCAAAGGACACATCCCCACACTCTAGAGATTGTGCCCTGCAAGGTAGCATAGAGTGATGCCCAGTCCAAACACTGGTTCTGATGCCAAGAGCTTTAATTTGGAGTGCTTCTCCGAGGCCTGTATTTCGAAGGAGATTTGAATAAGGAAATGCCCCCTGCACCAAAAATAAGGTTTGGAACCCCACACTTCATACACCCTCATGTCCAGGGCAATCACACAGGCTGCACCCACAAAACAATCTTTGGGCAACCCCCAAAGGACACATCCCCACGCTCTGGAGACTGTGCCCTGCAAGGTGGCATAGAGGGATGCCCGGTCCAAACACTGGTTCTGATGCCAAGAGCTTTAATTTGGAGTGCTTCTCCGAGGCCTGTATTTCGAAGGAGATTTGAATAAGGAAATGCCCCCTGCACCAAAAATAAGGTTTGGAACCCCACACTTCATACACCCTCATTCCAGCGGACTCTCCCCTTCGAGGGGACATATGCTGTGTCCTGGTCCAAAGTGCGGTTCTTGTGCCAGCTGCTCCAAAGTGCCGTGCCCCCAGGACAATCACACAGGCAGACACTGGGGCCAGGCTGCACCCACAAAACAATATTTGGACCACCCGAAATGACAGATTCCCAGACTGCAAGGAGCCTCCTTCTTAGGCAGAAATCTTCGTGTCCTGCAAGGTGGCATAGAGTGATGCCTGGTCCAAACACTGGTTCTGATGCCAAGAGCTTTAATTCGGAGGCCTGTTTTTCGAAGGAGATTTGAATAAGGAAGTGCCCTCTGCACCAAAAATATGCTCTGGAGACTGTGTCCTGCAAGGTGACACAGGGGCCAGGGTACACCCCTAAAACAATCCTTACAACACCCCAAATAACACATCTCCACCAGTGTTCCCTCTAACCTGAATTAGTGTGAGCCAGCTCACATATTTTTGTCTTAGCTCAGGAAGGATGGCTCCAGACATTTCTGTCTCAGCTCAGGAAGGATGGCCCCAGAGCAAACTACATTATGAAGCAGCCAAATCACTCACTCACTTTAATGTTAGTAGCTCACAAATTAGAATTTTTGCTGACAAGATACTACAGCTTAGAGGGAGCCCACACTCTGGGGACTGTCCCCAGCAAGGAGACATACAGCATAGCCTGGGCCAAGCACTGGTTCTGGTGCCACAAGCTTTGTGTGTGTGTGTGGGGGGGGGTGCCTCCAAGAGACCTGTATAAGTACCTTGGAATAAGGAACTACTCCCAGTGAGGTTCCAGTTGGACAATCACACAGGCAGACTTTAGGATTAAGGTCATTCACTTGCTGAATGAGAATTAACACTCCTCAGAGAAGCTGCAATTACTGATAACAAACTGAGTTTGCTGAACTTGAATTCATTCCCAAGTTCACAATGATGCATCCATCAGGGCTTGATGGATTCTTATCTCACCATAGATGCTAATGTTCCACACCCATGTTCCAATCAAGCTACTTAGAAAGTCCATTGTACCTTTGCATTCTGACTTATTTCCTCTAAACAGTCCCTGCATCCTTTTATTTGGATATAACAACTCAAAGATTCTCCCCCCCCCCAAAGGTGCAAGGATTGTTTTAGGGGTGAACCCTGGCCCCTGTGTCTTCCTGTGTGATGTCCTGGGGGCACTTCACTTTGGAGTGGCTGGCACAGGAACCGCTCTTTGGACCAGGAAACAGCACATGTCCCCTGGAAGAGGAGGGTCCCACGAACTTGGGGGTGTATGGCATGTGGTGTTCCAGCCCTCATTTTGGGGTGCAAAGGGCAACCAGTTCCTTATTTAAATCGCCTTTGAAAAAGAGGCCTCTTGGAGGCACGCCAAATAGAAACTTGTGGTGCCAGAACCAGTGTTTGGACTGGGCAGTGCTGCATGTCACCTTGGAGGGCACAGTCTCTAGATCGTGGGGATGTGTCATTTGGGGGTGGTCCAAAGATAGTTTTGTGGGTGCAGCCCAGCCCCAGTGTCTGCCTGCATGATTGTCCTGGGGGCATGGCACTTTGGAGAAGCTGGCACAAGAACCGCACTTTGGGCACTTCCTTATTCAAACCTCCTTTGAAATACAGGCCTTGGGGAGAGCCCTCTGAATAGGAGCTCCGTGCTTTGGATCAGGAAACAGGATATATCTTCTTGAAGGAGAGAGTACCCTGAACCTGGGGGTATATCATATGTGGTGATCCAGACCTTATTTTGGGAACTCCGAATAAGGAACCAACGTCAGCCTCCTACTAAGGTCCCTGTCCTCCTCAGGCTCACCCACAAATCTCCAGGAGTTTCCCAACCTGGATAGGGCAACCCTACCCCCCCATCCCCCACCGGTGGCTGGGGGGGGCTGGCACCCCTACCCTTGGATGAGTTATTTATTTCTTTAGAAAAAATGTATGCCCCCTCTCCAGAGAACCTGCCTGAGGGGGCTTATAAATTATAACATAATAAAAATATAAAATCCTCCACCTTCCAAAACATAGATCGAGGCAGCTTAAAATGAGTAATAATTTTCAGACTAAAAGCATACGACAGTGTTAAAAGATTAACTTCTTAATCAGAAGCCCAAATAGAACTCTCCTAAGAATCTAAAATGAGGCTACACTGAGGTTAACGTACTTTTGTGTGACCCAACCCACAACATTTTACCTTACTGGTTGTAATGTTGTAAAGTTGCCGCGAGACCCTTCGGGTGAGCGGCGACTATAAAATCAAAATAAAGAGATAACATTATTAGTTATGTGTGACTGATGATATGAAACTACTGACTACATCTGATGAAGTGGGGTTTTAGTCCACAAAACCTTATGCTAGAAGAAAATAGTGTTTACAAGGTGCCAGAGGACTCCTGACAGGGTTGCCAGTCTCCAGGTGGTAGTTGGAGGTCCCCTGAGATTACAACTGATCTCCAGGCAACAGAACCACTGGAGAAAAGGGCTGCTTCGGAGGGTGGACTCCCTGGCGCTAAGGTCCCTCCCTGCCCAAATCCTGCATTTCTCAGGCTCCACTCCCACCCCCAAATCTCCAGGTATTTCCCAGCCCAGAGCCGGCAACCCAACCCAGAATGGCACAGTACCCATTCTGGTTAACTAACACCAGAGGTGTGGGCTGTGGGGACAGAGTTCTGATCATTTTTATGAGAGCAGCTTATGTATTAGCTGCTCGCCTCTTGCGTTGAAGTAGGGTTACCAGTTCTGGGGTGTGAAATGCCTGAAGATTTGGGGGTGGAATCTGGGGAGGGAGGTTTGGGGAGGGAAGGGACCTCAGAGGGGTAATAATGCCATGGAGTCCACCTCGCAAAGCAGCCATTTTCTTCAGGGGAGCTGATCTCTGTTGCCTGGGAATCAGTTTGAAACTCCCAGGAGATCTCCCGGCTGCGGGTTGGCAAACCTATGTGGAAGGTAAAGGCAGAATCTGGTGACAAAAGCAGGCAACCCTCTGCCTAAAATGTAGAGGCCTCTTTCCGTGATAGGCCAGAAGCTTAAAGGCTGCGGAAGCTCGGTGGAGGCAAATGCATCCGGATTAAAGCAGACGCGGGCTCAGCTGGAGCCAGATGAATCCGAAGCAAGGGGTTTTCTCCCCCTCCTCCCCCTTCCCAGCAAAGGGAGAAGCCGCCGCCAGAGCCAGACCGTAGTCAGCTGCTTAACACATAGGAAGGAAGTGAAGAGGGTCACGGGGCTGCGGAGGGGTGCCGGGTGCCCTCTGGCGGCCATGGAGAAGAGGAAGGGGGGTGGGAAGCAAGCCTGCCTGTCAGACGGTTGCCGCCACCTGCTGGTGGTGAAGGGAATGAATTACAAATATGACGTGGCCCCTTGGCGAGGCTGCGGGCAATCCGAACTTTTGTTTCATCGTTGTTTTTTTGTTTTTTATTAAATGCATGTCAGAAGGTTGTTTTAACGTTGTCGATTGTGTGCTGCCAAGGGTTCCGTAAGCTAGGTGGAAACAGAGGGCACAGCTATTCGCTTGCAAGTGACATCCCAGCTTTCTGAAATCCCCTGCCTTGTTTACCAGTTTTCTGAGATGCCACTGCCTTCCTCTTAATACAGTTTTTGGGAAAGGCAGCACACAGACGACTTTCTCCCTTTAGGACATCGTCGCCTGTACATTAGCAAAGAGGAGGCCCAAAGGACAGCCACCTCCTAGAGCTGCCTGCCACCTCTGGGTTGGGAAATGCCTGGAGATTTTGGGGGTGAAGCCTGAGAGGAGGGTGGGGTTTGCGGAGGACAGGGACCTCAGCAGGGTGCAGTGCCATACATATAATGCCATACAGGCCACCCTCCAAAGCAGCCCTTTTCTCCAGGGGAAATGATCTTGATTGTCTGGAGATGAACGGTAATAGTGGGAGATCTCCAGGTACCACCTGGATCTTGGCAACCCTCCCACCTATTCCTTACAATTTCCCTTCTGGAACAAAAAGTACCCAGGGCATAAAACAACCCCACAAAAATCAACTGGATTCGAAATTGGGGTGTTTTTTTGTTTGTAGTCACAACTTGTGACTCCAAAGGATAAGTTGGATAGTTTAATAAATGAAATTTGGTCCCAAGCAGTGGTATGTGTGTGCCTGAAGGCTCAAGATGGACCCCACTGGCTTAGGGAATCCTCCAGGGAACATTTTTTGTTATTGTTGGGGGTGAGGGGGGGAGGTAGGGTTGCCTTGCCAGCTCCTGGTGGGGAAATAACCTGGAGATTTGGGAGGGGGTGGAGCCTATGGACATTGGCTTTGGGGAGGGGAGGGAATTTAGCAAGCATGTAGTGCCAACCTAGCAGTTCGAAAGCAAGAAATTGCAAGTAGATAAATAGGTACCACTTCGGTGGGAAGGTAACAGCGTTCCGTGCGCCTTGGTGTTTAGTCATGCTGGCCACATGACCACGGAAATGTCTTCGGACAGTGCTGGCTCTTCGGCTTTGAAACGGAGATGAGCACTGCAACCCTAGAGTCGAACTCGACTGGCTTTCGAGCAAGGGAACCTTTACCTTTACCGTTAGCGCCATAGAGAGTCCACCCCCCAAAGCAGCCATTTTCCCCAGGGGAAGTCATCAATGTCGTCTGGGAAACAGTTGTGATTCCAGGAGATCCCCAGGTACCACCTGGAAGCTGGCAACTCCTGACGGTGGGGTGGATTTCCGAATATGTTCCTCCTTCCCAGGATTCCTTGCCAGCCCCCAGCATGTAATGATATATATACATTTATATAGTGAAGGAAGGCCTGGCGGGAGCTGGTCCATGGGGTCGCGAAGAGTCGGACTAGACTGTGCGACTGAACAACAAATTAAAATCCATATAGTAAGAATAGACAGGAGGAGAGGGCTCTAGCCCTCTGGTGCAGCAAGTGATGGAAAACTTCAGAGTGGGGCCATTTCCAGCAGTGAGTCTCTTGCTTCTCTGGGTGAGCACTCTGTAATTGTTTGTATCATTTCTACCTTGTTTTCTCCCCAAAGGAGACCCGAAGCAGCTTACATCGTTCTCCTCTTTTCCATTTTGTCCTCACAACAACCCTGTAAGGTAGGCTAGGCTGAGAGATCATGACTGGCCCAAGGTCGCCCAGCAGGCTTCCATGGCAAAATGGAGATTCAAACCTGGTTCTCCTCGATCCTGATTTGACACTCTGATCACTATATCACACTGGGTGTCTCTTCAGGAATGCTGGCTTGTTTCTGGGCAGAGGCTCTCTGCTTTCTAACACCCAAAATCCAACAGGTGTAACTTTCCTTAAGAAGGGAAATGGTGTGATGGGAGGCTGCACTGCTGAATTTCTGCTCAATGGAGAGCTGTTAGAAGCCTTTGTCAAGAAGAATAAAGACATCAGCCCAAACTTTTGTTTTCAAACAGTCCTAGTCAAATAATGGCCGGAGGGTATTTGGTACAGCCACCTTGGTGGAACTGAGCGTGTCTGGATCTGGTCAGTGTCTAGATAGAATACCACCCAGGAACCCTTGTATACTGCTTCAAGTTCCATACTTGAAGAAAGAAAGAAATAACAGTAATAATAAAATCCTGGAGTAGCGACATATGGAAACGATTGTGGTCTCCGCTGGCAGGCTGGGCCACTGCTAGATGATGCAGCATCCCTGAGAATTTCCAGGGAAAGCCACAGCTATTCGACCAACAACTAGAGGTACCACAGTCTGCAAATGTGCAGAGAATTATAGAAAATATGACTGTGAAAGAAAACACAAAAAACAATTCAAAAGTCTGTCTTAAACAAAGTGTAATTATTACCTACTTATTTCAAAATAAATGCAATTTGTTGTTGTTGTTGTTCAGTCGCACAGTCGAGTCCGACTCTTCGCGACCCCATGGACCAGATCACGCCAGGCCTTCCTGTCTTCCACCGTCCTCTGAAGTTTGCTCAATTTCATGTTCGTTGCATCTATGACACTGTCTAACCATCTCATCCTTTGCCGTCCCCGTCTTCTTTGACCTTCAATCTTTCCCAGCAAGAAATGCAATTATTTCTTAACAAAACTATTCATCTAATACAAAACATATTCCAAAGAATCGCAATCAAGCAGCAAAGGAGCAGTCATCCAAATCATGAGTTTACAAAAAGTAAACCAATTACTCGCAAGTAGATGGCAAGAAAATAATCAACCTGTTCAAATTCTGCAAGGGTTATGAGATACTCAAATAGGTCTGCTTCCAGGCCAGAGTGTGAGATCCAAAGTCCAAAGTATGAAATCTAACAGTGAGATTTCTGGATTCAATTTTACTCATTTTGAATAAACAAATATCTTCTTCAGTGATTTCATGAAGTTTAAGCAGTAAGGAGCAATGGGGTATAACCCCAGGGTGGCGTATTAACTCCATTCATAGAAAGACGCACAGTAACACACAATACTAAAGGGTTATGAGATACTCAAATAGGTCTGCTCCCAGGCCAGAGTGTGAGAACCAAAGTCCAAAGTATGAAATCTAACAGTGAGATTTCTGGATTCAATTTTACTCATTTTGAATAAACAAATATCTTCTTCAGTGATTTCATGAAGTTTAAGCAGTAAGGAGCAATGGGGTATAACCCCAGGGTGGCGTATTAACTCCATTCATAGAAAGACGCACAGTAACACACAATACTAAGGCACCAATCCAATTTCTTACAGAGACCAATGGTTCAAAAGATTTATAAACTTCAGAAATTTCTTGAACCGTTGGTCTCTGTAAGACCTATTTGAGTATCTCATAACCCCTGCAGAATTTGAACATTTTGAGAACATTTTGATTGTTTTCTTGCGCCTACTTGTGAGTAATTGGTTTGTTTTTTGTAAACTCATGATTTGGATGATTCTTACTTTGCTGCTTGATTGCAGTTATTTGGAATATGCTTTGTATTAGATTAATGGTTTCGTTAAGAAATAATCACATTTATGTTGAAATAAGTAGGTAACAATTACACTTAGTTTAAGACAAACTTTTAAATAGTTTTTTGTGTTTTCTTTCACAGTCATATTTTCTATAATTCGCTGTAGCTATTTGACCGCCAGACCAGAATTCTCTTGCTTTAAAAAATGTTGCAGGGCCCAATCCTGCTCAGGACTGCTGCACAGGGATGAGGAGGAGGTCCCTCCCCCAATTATTAGCTAAAATTTGGCTTTTGTTGATCATCACGGTATCTCAAACACGTTTGCAACTGATGGGTCATTAGTAATGCCAGCACTAATCTATTACTTATTTGAGGATATCCATGGCCCTTTAAATATAAAGCAGTGCGTCACCTATACAGTCAGCTTCTCCCCCTCCCCACAAATGATGCCAAGTAGCAGCCGGCTTAAGGCAATCCCGTATGGTTTTCAAGGCAAGAGAGGTTTAGAGGTGTTTTGCCATTGCCTGCCTCTGCGTAGTGACCCTGGACTTCCTTGGTGGCCTCTCATCCAGATACTGATCTGGGCCGACCCTGCTTAGCCTCTGAGACCTGATGAGATCAGGATAGCCTGGGCTGTCTAGGTCAGGGCAGTTAACTTTTTGTATATTCTATTTTTAGAACTTAGAACTTACTCAACTTTTAGAATATATATTCCCCACCCCCAAATCTCCAGGGCTTTCCCAACCTCGATCTGGCAACTCTAAGGGGGAAGTGTAGTTGGGACATCTGTTGTGATTTCAGGAGATCTCCAGCCCCCGCCCAGAGGTTGGCAACCCTCGAAGAGAAGGAAGCAGGAAAGGGGGAGGGACTAAGGAGGCTATCAGGAAAGGGAAAGGGGGGGGGGGAAAGGGGATGCCTCCCGCAAGTCCTTGCGAGTTCCCACTTGTTCAGTGCAAGTAGCCTGCTTGAGGAAATCCATACAGCTACCTCAGCCCTCTGGACACAGCTCTGCAAAAGAACATGTCCTTTTCTTCCATGCAAGAAGGCTCAATTCTTGGCATCGCCAAGTTAAGATGGTCGCAGTAGTGTGGGTGGGAAAGACATCTGAGATCAGTCAGTTTGGGTAGCATTGCCAGGGCAGGACCATTGGTCTGACTCTGGATCAGGGGGTGCTCTTTAGCGAGTGACTCCCCACAGTGCCCCCCACAATGGAGGAGGGAGAGAAAAACAGCAGGCTGCCATGGTTCACACCCGTCCTGTCTGGGTCTTGGACCACCTGCTTGTAGCAACAGTCACTTGTGCTCACTCTGTCCAGGGCTTGATCCACCAACTCAGCAGCAGCTACTTGCACCCACTCTGTTAGAGGACCGGGGAATCAGCTTCTGACAATGGCTCCCACCTGTCTCACATGCTCAGCTCTGGCAAGAAAGGCTGTGTGTGGGGTGTGTGTGTGTGCAGTGATTTTGTGGTCCAATCCTGGACTTTTGGCCTGGCCTCCAGAATCACTTAAACCGCTCCTGCTCAAGATCAAGCAGCTTCATGTGCTGAAATATGTTTTGCAGGGAGGAAGCAAAAACACACACAAAAAACCCCTTGCTGGCATTGAGAAAAATGAGCCCCAGTTGTGAGCTGGTCCCTTAGGTTTTCAGATACCTTCGCAAACACATCCACAGCCTGGACAGTGTTCTGGGCAGCCGGCCCACAGATCCGACTTCCGCAGCCAACATTCCTCTGCTGCTCAGTGCTGCGCAGAATTTGATTTGGCTGCTTGCAGGCTGCCATCTTGCTGCAATGCAAAACCACATTAGGCTTCAGCCGAGCTGTGCTCCAGTGGTCTTGAGGCCCAGGTCTGTTTTTGAGACCGGGAAGGGATTTTGCCTTTGGTTAGACTGGCTGGCATTTGAGACCCAGGAGCAGAGACCAGGGGCAGGAGGGCACTGGCTTCGATTTAGCTCAGCCACATTGGTCATCTGCAGCTAAACATTTATAACCCCACCCAGGGCTTTTTTTGTAGAAAAAGAGCAGCAGGAACTAATTAGCATAACAGGCCACACCCAACAGCAGGAACTCATTAGCATAGTAGGCCACACCCTGACAGCACAGCACATTAGCATATTAGGCCACACCCCCATGTCACCAGAAGTGTTGTCATCCAGCCACACCCACCTTTTTCTTCTTATTCTGTTTACCTTGTTTGTTGTCAAAACCCAGGGCTTCTTTTGTAGCAGGAACCCTTTGCATGTTAGACCACACACCCCAAATGTAGCCAATCCTAATGAGTTTCTGCTGTTGGGTGTGGCCTATTATGCTAATGAGTTCCTGCTGGGTGTGGCCAACTTAGGAGCCAGACGGAACTCCGTTCCTGTGCGTTCCTGCCCAAAAATAGCCCTGACCCCACCTTTTCCCAAATATTAAGACGCAAGGCAGGCATTGTAAACATCTCTTAACTCTGCAGTGGCTTTTCTGTGTATGTTGAACTGGATTCTTTCAGACTTTAAGTGCTCCTTATTGTATGAAAGTCCATCTTGAGTCAGTATTTGTGGGTGTGGCTCCTTAACCTAATTCCTCCTCTTTCAGCATAACATGCCGCCCAGCTGTTTCCTTCAAGGCCCTCTCCTCTGGGTGTGTATTTTTCCTTCTTCCAAACCTAGTGCTTCTTAAACTAACAGACACCTACAGGCATGGATGAAATTGACAAAGCTTTTGCCATGTGGAAACTGAGAAGACTCTCATTGGACTTTGCCAGGTTTCACCAGAAAGGTATTGGTGCTGTAAAGGGCTGCCAAGTGTCACCTGACTTATGATGGCCCTTGCAGGGTGTGCAAGGCAAGAGGCGAACAGAGGTCTGCAGACCAACCCTGGACTTCCTTAGCGGTCTCCCATCCAAGTACTCACCAGGGCTGATCCTGCTTAGCTTCTGAGAGATCTGAGGACACCAGGCTACCCTGGGCCATCCAGGTGAGGGCAGAAAGGGGGTGGAGGTGGGTAAATGTACGGTGCAGAAACAGGGAGGGGGAGGAGACTGCTCCCAGGCAGACAGGATGGAACCATACCCACCTCTACTTTTCAGAGCAGCATATTCCAGCCCTTGAGCAAGCCAAACAGGAGAGCCTCTTGACTGGCCCAAGCTGTAAGGAATCTGGTGACACTTAGTGAGAAGAATTTAAGGTCAGCATTCAGGTAAGAAAGCGATGGCCAACCTAGACAGCATAATAAAAAGTACAGCCATCACCCTGCCAACCAAAGTCCGCATGGTCAAAGCAATGGTATTCCCAGTAGTCATGTATGGCGGCGAGAGCTGGACCGTAAGGAAGGCCGAGCGCCGACGAATAGATGCTTTTGAATTATGGTGCTAGAGAAGACTCTTGAGAGTCCCTTGGACTGCCAGGAGATCAAATCAGTCAATCCTAAAAGAAATCAACCCTGACTGTTCCCTGGAAGGCCAGATAATGAAGCTGAAGCTCAAATACTTTGGCCTCCAAATGAGAAGGGAGTCCTCACTGAAGAAGACCCTGATGCTGGGAAAGATTGAAGGTCAAAGAAGACGGGGACGGCAAAGGATGAGATGGTTAGACAGTGTTATCGAGCACACTCTGGAGGACGATGGAGGACAGGAGGGCCTGGCGTGATGTGGTCCATGGGGTTGTGAAGAGTCAGACTCAACTGTAATACTGAACAACAAAAAATGCACATAAACTAAATGGGGAAAGGGTTGGATATCCCATGTCATTTTGAAAGCACTGGGTAATGCATATGCATTTGGGAGCCTGGAAAAGATGCAGCGTTCTCCTACTTTCTTACAACTTTGGAGGATACCACACCCTGCATTCCCCAAAGGATGTTACTGTCAAGTGAATGCTAACCCAACATCAGCTACTATATCTACAGGTTTTGTCTACAGGTACAGCAAAATGGGTCTTCTTGTCTCATGGCTGCTTCCATGTCAAGACCTAAATTCTGTTATGATTTTCCTTTGCCTGCCAATTTATAGGGAACTAGCACAGGACCCACAACTAAGAAATGACCATGTATGTGGGGGGATTTCAGAGTTCAGTTTTCTTGGCACTGACTGAGAATGTAGTGGTGGACACATGCTTGAATGCTTCCACACATTAAAAAAAATCACCTTGCCAGTAGAAAGCTAGTCCATCAGGGAGGTTTTAAGCTCAACTTTCTCTCCCTTTTAGTTTTGATGGCACATGTGGCTTTTATGTGAGGAACCAAGCATGCTCTCCTCTGGCCAGCCCAAAATCCACAATGGCACCTCCCGAATGGTGAAAGCAGGTATTACTCAAAAACTTTCCTGCCCTCTGGTGGTACTTCAAAACTTGAGGCATGTTGTCTCACCTTAGCAGTACGGTCAACCCTTTCCACACCCATTCTGAAGTGGTACCATCTGCTTCTGCTGAAGACACAGTAGGGCCAAAAGCACAATTTTCTCAGTTGTCCCAGAGCATATGAAGGGCAGGGATCAAGAACACAGAGCACAATTAAGGCAGGAAAACCACTTTGGCTTTAGCTGTGCCTTCTATCAGGAATATTATCATGGCAAATCAGGTCCCTTTTAGAAAAAGTTTGAGTCCAGTGGCACCTTTAAGACCAACGACGTTTAATTCTGGGTATAAACTTTCATGCGCATGCACACTGCACATGTACACAAAAGCTTATACCCAGAATTAAACTTCATTGGTCTTGAAGGTGCCGCTGGACTCAAACTTTGTTCTGTTGCTTCAGACCGACATGGTTACCCACCTGAATCAGGTCCCTTTTACCATTCTGCCCAAAGCCTCACTCACTTTATTCGTCTTTCTTTTCCCAAGCTTTACTTAGAGCTAGTTTGGTGTAGTGGTTAAGAGTGGCAGACTCTAATCTGGAGACCTAGGTTTGATTCCCCACTCCTCAACATGCAGCCAGCTGGGTGACCTTGGGTCAGTCACAGTTCTCTCAGAGCTCTCTCAGCCCCACCTACCTCACAGGGTGTCTGTTGTGGGGAGGAGAAGGGAATTGTACGCTGCTCTGAGACTCCAAGTGAAGGGCGGGATATAAATCCAACTCTTCTTCTTCTTCCTTCTATGGCTCTACCTGACTAATTTACCCTGAGTCATCTGAGACAAAATTCTCTTGACACCAGCTGTGGCAAATGATAACTTGCAACATCAATGTTGTTTTTTTTAAAAAAACTATGAAGTTGGGAGTGGCCTTATTAGATGATCAAAGGGCAGATACCCTTTAATGCGAACACAGAGCTAGTTGTGCGCTACCATCACAATGTTAGGCCTCTGAACAGAGATGCGTTGCAGGCCGAAATGCTCGCTTGCTTTTTCCTGAACATGTGCACTGGCATTTTACTTTGCAGCATTGATATGAAACTGTTTCTTCCTTGGAAACTGGGGGGGGGGGGGGGGGGGGAGTGGGCAGGTTTTGCTCCCCTGCAAGAAGCGCCTCCTCTCTCCACAATAAGGCAATACTCAGGAAATATCCCACGCTGGGAAGCTACATGGCTGAAAACCATGGTACGTGTGGCTCAAGTTTCACAGCTTCCAAGGGGCACATCCAGGGCTATCTTTGGGTAGGAATGCACAGGAACGGAGTTCCAGCTGGCTTCAGAGTTGGCCACGCCCACTACAGCCAAAACCTCTGTGTGCATGGCTACAGAGGGAAGGCCTGGAAAGCAACCCCCTGTGCCTCCCCGTGCCTCCCCCAGCCTGTCCAAGGGCCGGCTTGCCCGGGCTCCCTGCAGCTGCGGGGCACCCAAGCAAGCAAAGGCAAGGTGTGGGGTGTGGCCTAATACGCCAACGAGCTGTAGTGTCGTGGGTGTGGCCTAATATGCTAATGAGTTTCTGCTGTTGGGTGTGGCCTATTATGCTAATGCATTCCGCTGGTCTTTTTCTACAAAAAAAGCCCTGGGCACATCCTTGTTAAAAGGTACACGGAAACACAGAGACGGAAAGCCAAATTCACACTGTAGTTGTGGTTTGCTATGTGGTGGCAGAGAGCTCGTCCCCTCTTACCACCCCTCTCCTCGGCACTCACCGACCCACCACTCCTTTTCCTGTGCAACGGCCCCACGTGTTTTATGCTCTCGTGAGATTCCAGCCCAAGTTGTGTCTACCGAACCAAACCCAGGTTCAAAATGGATTCTGTTTTATCCTGCCAGAGTGGTGTTCCCATTGGTTCCCACCAGGACAACAACTGGGCCCGTACCGCCTTAGATTCCCTCTGGTGCTTCTTAAATAACTGCATTGCCGCCTACCCAAGTGGCACTGGGAGCCATTCTCATGGGAAGGGGAGTTAGGGAAATTTGGAGGACAATCCTAAGGAGAATCACACCCTTCCAGGCCCAGTGGCATCAGCAAAGGCCAGAACTCTGCTTAGGAAGCCAATATTAGAGAAGAAGAAGTTGGATTTATACCCCGCCCTTCACTTGGAGTCTCAGAGCGGCTTACAAACTCCTTTCCCTTCCCATCCCCACAACAGACACCCTGTGAGGTGGGTAGGGCTGAGAGAACTCTGACACAAACTGCTCTTTCAGGAACAGCTGTGCCAGAGCTTGTGACTGACCCAAGGTCACATCAGCAGCTGCAAGTGGAGGACTGCGGAATCAAACCCGGTTCTCCCAGATTAGAGTCCGCACACTTAACCACTACACCAAACTGGCTCTCTTTCTGGAAATTTTCAGTTGCCACTCCTGTAAAAAGAAAATACTGTGGGGTGATTTAGGGGGCTTTGCACATTTTTTTTGGTATTTTTAATATGTGTGTGCATATGCGTGTGTGTGCACCTGGAAGTCATGAAATTTTCAGTTGCCTCTCCTGTAAAAAGAAAATACTGTGAGGTGATTTAGGGGGCTTTGCACATTTCTTTTGGTATTTTTAATATGTGTGCGCGTGTGTGCACCTGGAAGTCATGATGACCTCTGACCCCTACTGGGGGCCTGGCGGATATTCAGAGAGGTGGCTGAATAAAGCCTGCCACCGCCTCCCACCTCTGGTATTCCAAGGAGGTCTCCCATCCAAGTATTCACCAGAGTCGACCTGGCTTAGCTTCTGAGATCTGACGAGATCGGGCTTGCCTGGGCTATCCAAGTCAGGGCAAGATTGGCACAACATCATGCAGTGGAACAGGGCTTCTTTTCCCCTTGCCTAAGTCTGATTAAAAGGGAAGGTGGTTTTCTTTCCAGTTTGCATTTCAGAGGGGAAAACTCAAGAAGTTCCCCTTAGCGGCAGGAAAGGACCCCAAGGGCGCTGAAGGTGATCATGCTTCTGAATCTGTATTTCCCACAGTACTGCCGGAATCCATCCGTCATTTCAAGCCCAACGAGTTACGATGGACAGGGAATCGCCTCAATTCCAAACTGATTTTTTTTAAAAAAGACAAAAAAAGGCATTCAAAATGCCATTCCTTCAATGCTGTCTCCTTCTAACCCCAAGAGAGGCCTCAGTACCAACAACCATCAGCGACCGATAGCTGTACTAAAAGGAAGAGAGGGAAAGGGCTTCTGGGATGTGAGTGGAGGCGAGAGGGTGGCTTCACATTTCCCAGCATGAAAACCAAACCCTCCTTTGGGAACCCCAGACCTCTCACTGAAAGAAAGGCAATCAGGTTTCTTCCTTGACCTGTAAACATGCAGGGGGGGAAGTCACTGCAAGTCCCTATGGCTGCAGTTTATGTCCCTGGAAAGGGCGGTGGTAGAGCGGTCCACACTTGACTTCGTTTATCTTTGGAAAGAGAGACAAGTGAAGCCCCTTCAACTCATAGCATGTCCTCTGCTGACGTAGATCCTAATTTCTCCCCTGGTGGCTCCCTTCAGTGTCCCTGGTCCACCAATCCCTTATGCCTGACCCACACCTGACCGCCGTGGCAGGGAATGACAACTCACCCGGGTGAACAAGGAACACTGCTCCAAAACACCACAGGCAGAACTTTTTACATCATACCCGAGTGCTTTTCAAATCCAGTGATAGGAGGTCAGGCGGTACCACACGTGCCTGAACTAGCCCCCCAGTAATGCTTGTCCCAAGCTGGAAGAACCACCAGCACTTTCTGCCGCCCTGGAAGATTCCAGCCTCCTGGAGATTTTATTGTTGCATTCTACAAGCTGGTTTGTGTATAAATAACACTCCTGGAAAGCCTCTGAATCCGTCTCCCTTTTTTTAAAAAAAAACCCAGGTCCTTATTTTACTAACGTTTTCAAGAGTTCAGCCATCATTCAAAACGTACATTGATCAAACAAGAATCGGTGTTGTTTTCCTTTTTTTTAAAAAAAAGGAAGAAAAACTTCCCCCCCTTTACTACAAACAAAAACTGAAGCGTTCCCAAGGTTGTGTGCATCTCTCTAGTCTAGGCGTTTTTGCTACCCGCAAGGGGCCTGCTCTCCCTTCCCCCACCAGGTAGGTTTCCTCAGCCCACAGACTCGCAAATGGCACTTTGCTTCTATTCCAGTAAGAAGCTTGGAGACTGTTCTGTTTGTGTAAATCAGGCTTTGTTCGGGAGTGAGTGGCTCCTCTCCCATACAGATCAGCTCTTCTTGCTGTGGGCTGGCCCTCTGTTGTGTTGATGCTGGAGCCTCTGTAGAAGACCAGGATGTGGAGAAGGCATGGTCCCAACAATGGAGCATCCTCCTGAGATGCTGCTTCCAGGCCTGATTCAGCAGAAGGCAGCTTCTTGTGTGTCTGTTCGTGTGTGTGTGTATGTGTGAGTGTAGTGAGAGTCACAAGGCAAGGAATATTCCTTGGCATCAAGACAATCCACAACACAACCAGATCTGGGGCCACCCCCCTCCCATCAACCCTCCACGATCGGAAAACACCCCAGCACTTTTGAGAGTTTAAAAGGACAGAGCACAAGGGGGGGGGGATGGGACACAAGGCGCAGTGTAGCTCCAGGCTAGACTTAAGCCCCGCCCTCATCAGTCTGCTCCAGAGTAGATCAACTGGGTTGGGACAGGCTCGGGACCAGCGTCTGTCTCCTCGTCCCCCCAGAAATAAGTGACTAGGTTGTCAGAATCCAGAATGGTGGCGGGCACAGTGTTCGCTTTGACAGGGTTGAAGGGCACCTCGGGGTGCGCCTTCTGGTGGTGCCGGGCCAGGTGGCTCCTCTGGACGTAGCCCTTCTCGCAGTGAGAGCACATGTAGGGCCTCTCAGCCTGGTGGAGCATCTGATGCCGGGTCAGCGTGGACTTGACAGCGAAGCTTTTCCCGCAGATCTCGCAGTGGTAGGGCTTCTCCACCATGTGGATTCTCTCATGCCTGTACAGCTTCGACATGGAGCAGAAGCCCTCCCCGCACACCACGCATTTGTAAGGCCTCTCCCCTCGGTGCATCCGCAGGTGCCGGTTGAGGGTCCCGCTGTGCATAAAGGCTTCTCCGCAATCCGGGCACACGTAGGTTTTCTCCTCCACCGGAGGCATCGGATAGGGAAAGGGGACCGGGTAGCTGTACGGGAAGTTTTCCTCCCAGCTGTCATTCTTATAAGGACTCTCCTCCCGGTGGCTTCTCTGGTGCCTGGTGACGCTCGTACTACGGGTGAAGCTTTGCCCGCAGTCGGGGCACTTGTAGGGTTTTTCCCCCGTGTGGGTCATCTGGTGGGTGAGGAGGTTGAGGTTCAGGCTGAAGCTCCGCCCACAGTCGAGACAGGAATAAGGCTTCTCCCCCGTGTGGGTCCGCCAGTGCCGCGTCAGGGTCGACTTCCTGTTGAAGATGCGCCCGCACTCGGTACAGGGGTACATCCGGCCTCCTAAGTAGAACTGCTGCTGGAAAGAAGATTCGAAGGCCTCGCCCAGACTGTCAATGGAAGTGTCCCAGTCCTCTTTCGGATAGTCTCCCCGATACATATCAGGTCTGAACGGGCTCTCCCAGATGGGATAATCCTCAGGACCCTGGGAAAGGCTGGCTTCTTCTGAATCTTCGAAGATCGTGAACTGGACTTCTACCTGCTGATCCGCGCTTCCTCGCTGGGAGACCTCCCCTTTTGTCTCCCCCTCCAGTCTGTCCTTAGTTGGGGCAAAATCCTTCCCCACAACCAACGGGAGGCCATGCGGAACGGGTCCATCCCACTGGCGCTTGGGATAATCGCTCTCCAGTGGTTCGTCTGAGCTAATCTCGCTCGCGCAGAGTCTCCCCTCCGAAATGCCCCCTTCGGACTCCTCCAGTATGGTGAAATGCAGTTCGACCTGCTGCTTGGGGCCAGGCTGCAGACAGCTTCCCAGGCTTCTCTCTCCGGGCCCCCTCTCTGGGGCTGGGAGCAATTTCTGCAGCTCCGGCGAGGGAGACCGGGATGGGTCAGAGTAAACGGATTCATCGTCCGGTTCGGGCAAAGAGGAGCCGTCTGGCTGCCGCTCTGCATTAATGTCACAGTGCCAAAGCTTCCCCTGGGAAATGCCCCCTTCCGATTCTTCCAAGATGGTGAAATGCAATTCAACTTGAGGCTCAAAGTCCTCCTCCTCCTCCTCCTGCGGGCGCTTCCCTTTGGTGTCCTTCATTTTTCCATCACCTGCAGGGATAACGAGAGAAACCAGACCTCAGCCATGCCGAGTCAAAATCAGAAGTGGTGTGACCTAAACCCCACCTGCGATGCAACCCCCTCGCTACCCTCAGGTGCCCTCCGAGCATGAAGAGTACACAGACGGGGAGAGAACCACTGGCAAGGCTATTTGGGCACTGGAGACCTGTGATTCCAGAAGACAACTGGTACCCTTATAATCTCACTTCTTGCAATACGCTAAGACTCGTACTCTGTGCTTCAACAACACCCAACTTCAGGCAGAATCTGGCACAATTCTGGCTCTCAAAAGGGAAATGTGTTTCTAACCCTCAGTGTTTTCCAGGGGCAACCCTGTATGTTCAACAAGACTGGCCAGCATACACGTGTTCCATCCTAGGGGATCATCACACAAAATGAACGTGTGGATTGGAGATGAGTGGAACTTCAAGTCCTATCAATCCACACAGCCCTGAGTGCGGTGGCTGATGTTCGGCGAGCCCATAGGTTCATATGGCTGTTCTGACATGACGGAGGAGGAGGAGGAGGAGATTGGATTTATACCCCACCCTTCACTACCCAAAGGAATATCAGAGCGGCTTACAATCTCCTTTCCCTTTTTCTCCCCACAGCAGACACTCTGTGAGGTAGGTGGGGC
This sequence comes from Gekko japonicus, assembly GCF_001447785.1. Lineage (NCBI taxonomy): Eukaryota > Metazoa > Chordata > Lepidosauria > Squamata > Gekkonidae > Gekko > Gekko japonicus. The sequence goes on from NW_015159716.1 coordinate 848,233, forward strand.
TGAGAGGGCTCTTGAGAGAACTGCTCTTGAGAGAACAGCTCTGAAAAAACTTGTGACTAACCCAAGGTCACCCAGCTGGCTGCATATGGAGAAGTGGGGAATCAAATCCGCTTCTCCCAGATTAGAGTCCATGCTCCTAACCACTACACCAAACTGGCTCTCCACACCAAGATGGCTGGATCATGCATAAGAGTCCACAGAGCAAGCTGGTGGAACAGATCTTTTCCTGCCTTCTCCTTCCCCAAGCAGACTGCCCCGGAACTCCCTTCTTGGGAATGGGAGAGCCATGCAAGCAAAATTCGGCACAGGATTGGGGGAACAGGGGGGGCGGCCCTGCAAGAATAATGGGGAAATTGAATAATATTGCCGCTTCCTCCCACTTGCAATCTACATCAGAGGAAGAAGAAGAAAGAGGCGATTTTACCCGATTCCCCATTGCTGCTCACACCCCGGGTCTTGTGATGCGATTGATTTGCAAGGCTCCCCTAACTGGCAGAAAGGAGTTCTGGGACAAACAGCGGGGAAATGGGGAAATGCCTTCCAGGAATTCTTTGCTGGATTTCTGCCTATCCAATAATTGGGTCAACATGTTACGAAAACAGTGAAGTGCGGCATTTAACTCGGTTTGAGTGCATGTTGATTTGGTTATAAGAAACCTCAGCATCAGCTCAGGTTAACTGTCATAAGTTCTCAAAGGAAATCTCAGCTCGATACAGTACTGGCAGCAGACAGCAATACCGGAAATGGGCTAAGAATAAAACAGTTAGTGCCACGAGGCCGTCACGGCTGCCTTTGGAATACCGTGCTGTGTTCATCTTGCCCTGTCTAAAACGACACTGTGGATATGGAAAAATTCCAAAAAAGGCCAACCAAAATGATCAACCAAGAAGAGGAGTTGGTTTCTATACTCCTGCTTTTTTCTACCCTCAGGAATCTCAAAGTGGCTTACAATCACCTTTCCCTTCCTCTCCCCCAAAACATTTGGTCTGATCCAAGCAGGGCTCTTGCTAATCCTGGACTAGGGAGGCTGTAGGCTAGAATGTCTCCCTGCATGATCTGATAAAGTGTGTGTGTGTGTGGGGGGGGGAACCTGATTCACAACAGCTCATGCCACAAGAAGCGTGTTACTCCCTTAAGGTCCTTTGGGCTGCAGCAGACTAGAACAGCTCCCCTGCTGGGGTGTGCCTTTTGGCTTTGTGGTCCGCAGCACTGACTTCCTGTGGCAATTCTGACAGTGTTGTGGACAAGACGGGAAGTTCCCATCTAGGAGATCACTGCATGCCTGTGAGCCGCAGAGGCAGGTCTATGATGTGGAGAGGCGGTGGCCTTGGGATTCTGGAGAGAGGGAGCAGAAGCAGCAGCAGCAGCATCCACCGCCTCTGCCTCACCCTCCCCACCCAGCAGCTGGAACATCAAATGTTCCTTCCTTCTTCCCTCTCCCAGAGTTTGTTAAACACCGCTGCACAAGTGCAATAAGGCAAGTGTGCTGCTCTGAGAAGGGTAAGAGGCAGGAAAGGAGGAGGAGGAGGAGGCCCTTCACTCAGAGTCTCAGAGCGGCTTACGAACTCCTTTCCCTTCCCCTGTGAGGTAGGCGGGGCTGAGAGAGCTCTTGCCAGAACTGCCCTTGTCAGAACTACGGCTTGCCCAAGGTCATCCAGCAGCTGCAAGTGAAGGAGTGGGGAATCAAACCTGGTTCTCCCAGATTGGAGTCTGCGCACTTAATGACTTCACCAAACTGGCTCCACCATTCCCCTAAATTTAGCTTATGATTCAACTTATGGTTGGGATACATTCCAGATGCTACATGCAAAAAGGCCAGCTGTGCAATGGCACTACCATGTCCCTCCGCGTGGGGCCCCGGAGTTCTTCCAGAATGACAACTGGTCTCCCAGGCTACATGGATCAGTCTCCTTGGAGGAAACGGCAGCTTTGGGGAGGGGGGGGGATCCATAGCATCACATTCAAACACACACCCCTGCTCCCTAAATTTGCCCCTTCCCAAGCACTACCCCCAAATCTCCAGGGATTTCTGAAGCTAGCAGGTGGCAACTGTATTAAATTAGTCACAAAGGGAACCCCCACCATTACAAAAGGTCAGTCCACTCTTACTTGTTCTCATTTATATCCTACCAATTTGGTGTAGTGGTTAAGAGGGTGACTCTAATCTGGGAGAACTGGGTTTGATTCCCCACTCCTCCACATGCAGCTGCTGGTGTGACCTTGGGTCAGTCACAAGTTCAGAGCTGTTCCCTCAAGAGCAGTCCTCGAAAGAGCTCTCTCGGCCCCACCTACCTTTCAGGGTGTCTCTTGTGGGGCGGGGAAGGGAAATGTGATTGTAAGCTGCTCTGAGACTCCGAGTGAAGGGCAAGGTATAAATCCAATCTTTTCTTCTTCTCTCACTGGGACTACCACACTCCAAGGAGGTTTGTGAACAGGCACTGGGTGACCTTAGGTCAGTTACAGTTCTCTTAAAGCTGTTCTCTCCAGAACAGTTCTCTCAGAGCTCTCTCAGCCCCACCTACCCCACAGCGTGTCTGTTGTGAGGAGGGGAAGGAGATAGTAAGCTGCTCTGAGACTCTGAGTGAAGGGTGGGGTATAAATCCAATCTCTTCTTCTTCTGAGCAACCAAAGCACTCAACATCCAGAGGCAGCAGAAATATCCCAGGCACAATGGAAGAAATTAACAGTGCCACCCTAAGATGTCAGTGGACTTGGAAAAGTGTAACTGTACAAGACTGCACTGTAAGCCAGAAGGTAGTTTTGCAGGTACTCACTAGTCTGGGGACTTGGATGGCCCAGGACAGCCCAATCTCCCCAGATCTCAGAAGCTAAGCAGGGCTGGACCTGGCTAGTATTTGGATGGGAGAACACCAAGGAAGTCCAGAGTCACTATGCAGAGGCAGGCAATGACAAGCCACCTCTGAACGTCTCTTGCCTTGGAAACCTTACAGAGCTGGCCATAAGTTGGTTGCAAGTTGCAACTCAGAATCACAGAGTTGGAAGACACCATAGAGACAATCTAGTCCAACCCCCTGGTCCCTGCAGGATCAGCCTAAAGCATCCCTGACAAGTGTTTGTCCAGCCAGTGCGGACAGTCACAGATGGGGTAAAACAAGGTGATCCTGCACCCCTTACTCTAAAATAACTCTTTCGTAAAGGGTGCGTGCACACATACACACTGTAGATAAATCCTTCAGAGACAGACTGCATTTCATCTGTATTCTCAATAAAAAGGCTTCCACAGAATACAACCCATTTCCATAGTAATCTCCAAGACTGTGGCACAATCACATGCAGGACACATTTCAGAGGCGGTCTGCCGTTGCCTGCCTCCGCATCACAATCCTGAACTTCCTCGGTGGTCCCCCATCCAAGTACTAACCAGGGACGACCCTGCTTAGCTTCCAAGATCTGACAAGATCAGGCTAGCCTGGACTATCCAGGCCAGGACATCCAGCCCCTCCAGGTGGGCCTTAAGGCTTCTTAACAGTCTTTAAGAACAAGCAATCTATTATGGGGAGCCAGGTTTCGCAGAACCCAACTTTTAAAGAATACGAAGTCTCCAGCCCTCATGATTGCAGACTGGAAAGTATGCAGGTAAGAGTCTGGAGGATTACTTGCTCCTGCCTCCTGGGTCTCTAACATGACTGTCCAGAAAAACCTGAGTGCCAAATGCAGTATTTGTAAGCCGCCTGTGAGGGCAATGCTTCAAACCAGCGACCAGTCCTCCTTCCTTGGAAGATGGGGTCCACTTAAGCCCCTTTGCCACCCAGATGGTGTCCACCAGTGTACACTCCTCATGGTAACAACTTACACATTGTAGCACTAGACAAGGGCCCAAGAACCCACTCTAACCCACAGGAACCAGCACCCCCTGGCTTCACACCCCCAAGTACAAGGGCCATTTCAGCCTGAACACAGGGTTGCACATTCCTTCACCACCACAGGCTGCCAATGGGCCATGCTGATTAGATGGTGTTAAGCGGCAACAGAGTGCTCTGGAGACGAGTGTCATCTTCCTTTCGGGGCTTGCTGTGCTACAACTGGGCTGTCCCCACTCCCCCAAAGTGCTTTACAATTGTATGAGCATGTTAAATGAACGCCCGAATGACCAACCAATTCCCCCTTATTCTTTTCTTGTTCTTCCATTGTCCTATCAGGTGCTTGGGGGAAAGTTGCTGGGGGCCAGAGAGTGCAGAGCATTAACCACTCCGATCCTGTGCAGCCTCCCACGAGAAAGCCCTTCAGTTTCCTAACAAATCTGCACCACCAGAGGCCTTGTGCCTCTTGGGCTCTCTGGAGGGGGCAGGACTCTGCTTCTTGGAGGTCTGCAAAAGGTGTGGGGGAAGGAATTGGGCTGGCTCACACTGTGCCTGCGAGAGAGAAAACCAGCCCTCTTTTTCACCAGCCAAGACTTCTCCCCTCCCCTGTGGAATTCCTCCCTGGGGAAAAGAATCTTCCGAGCCTGGACAACAACATAATCGAGAGAAGCACCTGGAGGGGGAGAGCGAGACACACACCCCCCCCCCTATAAATAGGGAGCGAAGCAGGAAGATGCCGCCTCCAAGCCCACCTCCACTCTTGGGACCCGGGACGGACAACCTGCACCAGGGAAGGCGGAGATGGGCTGATCTGAAATTCTGGCTCACGGCTGCTTCTCTGGCAACTGCACTTCCCCCCTCCCCCCTTCCCTCCCTCGGACAAATAGCCGTCGCGTCTCTATCCATCCCCCGGGGGCGTTTGGCTTGGGAATGCCTGGGTGTAAGGGAAAAAAAAGAGATCCACCTGGGCGTCGCCCTCCTCGCTCTGGCCGGAGGCAGTCCCCACCTCGGTCCAGCGGTGCGACAACGCGGCCGAAAGGCAGGCCAGGGGACCGAGACCCCTTCGCCTCTCCCCCAGCCTCGGCGGTGCGGCTCCCCTGGGCTCGCTAGGGAGCAGTGGCTGCCTTCGAGGCGGGCTGACTCCCGCTGCTCCGGATGCAGCGAGCGCCTGAGACAGGAAACTCATCCCGAGGAAGGCTGCGCTCCGAGAGACAAAGAGAGAGCGCGCGCGCAGCCTCCCGGCCCTCTGCAATGGCCAGAGCCCTCTGGTGGCTGCGAGGCGTGGGGAGAAGCGATCCGAATGAGGCGGTAAACAGCCGGCGGGTGCTCCGATCCTGGGGAATAGATCCCTCCCGTGCACTGAGCGTAACAGGAGGACTCAACGTATGAACAAAGAAAATCAAGTGTACACGACACACTTGACTGAACGTGTAGTCGCTCCATCGCGATCCTAAACATGCCTTTTATCTGATTCTAGTGTGTTTTCTCTTTCCGCCAAGGTTCTTCCTTCACCATACTCAGAACGACTCCGGGAGATGGGCCAGCAACTGTTCTCTCGCCCGGCTTAACCCGAGATCACCCATTGACCTTTCCTTGGGGTGGAATGAGGATTTGTTTCTCGGGGGGGTGGGGTAGCCCAGAGCTCTAACTACTACACTACACTGCCTCGCAACCGTGTTCCAACCCGCACAACTTTCCCCCAAATACTGGAGTTTAAGATTGCAACCTTAAACACAACAAAGGCGCACCACTGTGCATCCATTTTTGGAACTGACATTTAACCCCCAAGCAGATGTTTAATTTGCATACAGGAGAGTTTGCAGAGGAGAAATGCTGCCTCCCCCAATGTGTCTAGGCTCTGAGAGGCTTGGCATGGAATACGCAGAAAGAGGCAGGAATGAAACGGCTGCAGGCCCTTGTTTGGAATAAAAGACAGGTAAAGGGGAAAGCACACACAGAGAGAATACAAACAGTGGGCTCTGGCCTACACACCCAGAGGAGACTAATACGCAGCCCAGGGCTATGTAAGGATGGGTGTGGGGAACTGTTGATCGCTCAAGGAGAACAAAAGGGAAAATACTAGGAAAAAAGCCCATTGTGGAAATAAATACAACAGCCTCTAGAAAGAGGCTCTGGGCGGGTGCCCCGGCCTTGGACACTCAGTGTCAATTTGCTGTGGCGACCTCAGCAGGGTATAATGACACTGAGTCCACCATTTTCTCCAGAGGAACTGATCTCTGCTACCTAAAGAACAGTTGTAATTTTGACTGATCTCCAGCCCTCACCTGGAGATTGGCAACAATGGTTCCCCAGAAGGGAATAGTTGGTTTGGAGGGTGGAGTCTATGGCTTTGTACCTGTCCGAGGTCCCACGCCTCCTGAAACCTCACCCTCTCCAGGCTCCATCCCTCACCTCTCCAGGAATTTCCCACCTGGAGTTGGCAACCCCATCTCCTTCCCAGCCAACCATCAACCTACCTTTATTTCCCCCTCACTGTTCAGCTTTCCTCCCCCCACACACCTGGAGTCTCTCCCGTGCTCTGAAGCCCTGGTCACATTGGCTGTCATACAGGGGCCACCTCAGCAGCATATAAGGATACAGAAACCACCATTTTCTCCAGGGGAACTGATCTCTGCCATCTGGAAAGCAGTTGTAATTCTGAGGGATCTCCAGCCCTCACCTGAAGATTGGACACATTTTACCTCAGAACAGAAAACTGTTTAGAATGTTAGAGGCAAAAGCCAATCAAGTCGCATATGCAAATGACCTCTGTGTTCCGAGGCAAAGGCCAATGAGGCTGCATATGCAAATAACCTCTGTGTTCTGACTGGCTATGGGGAGGAGAGGAACAGCAAAATGTTTAGAATGTTGGAGGCAAGACTCAGGCAAAGCAGCCAGGGAGACCCTCTGAATGACAGATGAGAGAGCGAACTGATTTTGGAGCGTGTGGAATGTTCTAGAGAAGTGCCACCACCATTTGGCTTTTATTTATAAGTGAGATACTTTACCTGTCCAATGAGGAAAGGGGGGGGGGGTTTCCACGTAGTTTGAGGTTCTTTGAAAATGTTTAGAAAAACAGAGTATCCACTCTAGCTTTCCAAGGGTATCTGAATGCAAATTGCTGGGCAAAAGGGCCCTTTTTATATGCTAGATCCTGTGGACTGCTGGGAAAAATTTAATTTCTGGTGGGGCGGGATTATTTGATTGAGTTAAAGTGAACAAAGGACTGCTGGGGGGGGAGGTTTCTCTGTGTAACTCAGGCTACCCACTCTCATTTGGATTGAAATTGATTAATTTAAATCTGTGGACACTGACCAGGTGCAGTTAGTTACCTGGCACCCAAGACCTGCCCTTCCTAGGTGAGGCTAATTGATACTGTTAAATCAGTTACTTAACAAAGGAATCAGAGAGTGATTCAGCAAAAGATCAGCTTTATTCAACAACGCATAACACAACTCCCACAGATTAATTTGGATAGCCAGAACAGCTTTAACATTGAAGCTGTTCTTCTTTTAAACTCTTCTGGCTAATATAGCCACGCCCTATTTCACAATAACAACCAATAAGATTGTAAAGATAAGGTCCAATCACAAGCGTTCCCTCTCAGGGAACTGGAGGTTGGTGATTGGTTGGCTCTTCCTGGGCTACCAATTGTAATTGAGGGATTAGGATCCTAGCCCAGGATGAAAGCTTCACATGGTGTTTCAATCAGAGAGTTTACATACATTCAGTTTTCAAGATTGAATACACCACAGATACTATTTTAATTCACAGTGGGAGGAAGACCCTAGTGGCTGTTTTCCCTTGTCCAGTATGTCAGAGGTACAGGGCTCCAAGGGTGGTGGCCTCTTGGGTCACTCATGCTTAGGACAGAGTGGCAACCACAATGTGAACAGGTAACTATTACTCCAGGGAGAAAGATTCTAGGCATCACCTTGCTTGTGCTGATTTTCTAGTATTTATTTATTTAATTTGTATCCCACCCTCCCTGCCCAGGCAGGCTCAGTGAGGGCGAGATACAAATTAATTAAATAAATCAATACTAGAAAATCAGCACAAGCAAGGAGATGCCTAGAATCTCTCTCCCTGGAGTAATAGTTATCTGTTCACTCTCTCTCTCTGTGTAAAGGTTTCCCTTGCTCAAAAGCCAGTCGAATCTGACTATAGGGTTGTGGTGCTCATCTCTGTTTCCAAGCCGAAGAGCCAGCGCTGTCCGAGGACATTTCCGTAGTCATGTGGCCGGCATGATTAAACGCCAAGGCGCACGGAATGCTGTTACCTTCCCACCAAAGCGGTACCTATTTATCTACTTGCAATTTCTTGCTTTCGAACTGCTAGGTTGGTACGAGCTGGAACCAGAGACGGGAGCTCACTCCGTCATGCGGCAATTGAGTCTCGAACTGCTGAACTACCGACCTTCCAGCCTGCAGTTCAGTGTCTTAATCACTTGAGCCACCGCAGCTCCCTGTGTGTGTGTATGTGAAACAATAAGATGTGTGTGTGTTTCTTTTAATACAGGGGAACATTTCAAAATGAGATGCTGTACTTGCAGCCTGAAGAGGTACAGCCCATCCTACTTCCTCAGAACTTTACCACCTCCTTATTGGAATATTTGGTTAATATAGCAGAGTTTGGCCCAGTCATTGAAGTGTGCAGTAAACTAATCTCCCAAGAAATATATTGCAAAAAAGGTAAACGAACATTTATTCAAGTAGATCTAGTTCCCATTCAGGTTTGCAGTCAAAAGGAGAGAGAGAAGCCTAATCGAAAGAGTACTTTCCCCATCTCAAATGGCCAGCTTGTCCAGCATCACGTGTGTGTGGGAGTATGAGAGGGCACAGGAGAGACCTGCAGTGCAGAGACAAGTGTTTCCATGGAAGGATATGTGGAGAGAGTGGGAGGACAGAGCGTGCATGCAAGAGAGAGGAGGGGTCAGAGAGGACATCTCCCTGTTTAAGACAAAGAGAGGCATCCCACTCAAGGAGATAACACCTACATACACTTAGAGTGATGTAAGGTCCCCCCCCCCAATGTCCAGGCATGCCGAGTCCCTCTCTCCAACACTTCTGCAAATTGTGTGAAGCAGGCTGGAGCCAATACAAGTAGCCTGCCTTTACCTTGTAGGGGTTTGTACCACGTAGTCTCTTGTCTGTATTGTCATGAGATTTCTTTTATTCCTTCCTCATCTGTTTGTGGGGTTTTTTGCACACATGCCCCATCTGTGGTGGATGTGGGCTCTTGACCAACTGATAAATTTCCCCCACCTTTCCCTTGTGGTTTGATGGTCATCTGTAAACTGTAATAACAATCAATGTCAAGTGGAGAAGGTATCCCCCCCCCCCGCATCCCATTGCTAGAATCTTCTTTTAAGGGAATATTGCAAACACATCATCTGTGAGATCCTGGTGGTTAATGTTCTCTTGGGTTATAGGTTACTGAAGCTAAATTGTTCTCTGGGGTTGCTAACAACCTGGAAGGGGGGGGATATCCTATCCCTTTTAACAGAGATTTAATCACATATTATTTATTGTGTGATGTTCTTTACCTCCATGCCATGATAAGCATCAATTGCACACTTCCACATAATGGTATCCAGTTGGCCAAGGTGTCAGACAAGGACGTATTTTATCTCCCTGTCTCTTCAATCTATATGCGGAACATATCACAAGAAAAGCTGGATTAGATTTAGATGGTGGAGTGAAAACTAATGGAAGGAACATTATCAGTTTGAGATATGCAGATGACACATTACTGGCAGAAAACAGGGAAGACTTGATATGACGACTGATGAAGGTTAAAGCAGGAAGTGCCAAAGCGGGATTACAGTTGAACATCAAGAAGACAAAAGTAATGACTGCTGGGGAATTACACAACTTCAAGGCTGACAATGAAGAAATTGAAATTGTTCAAGATTGTGCACGAAAGCTCATTCATCCAGCAGGAAAAGAGGAAGACTCAACATGAGACGACTTAACTCAGTCAAGGAATCCACAGCCCTCGTTTCCAAGACCTGAGCATTAAGGCTGTTAAGAACAGGACCTTTTGGAGGTCATTAATTCATAGGGTCGCCATAAATTGGAAGCGACTTGACAGCACAACACACAGGAAAGCCTCTGGTAAATGGCCAGGATGCTTTTTTTCCTTTTTGGCATCCGTACTGCTCAGTGCCTGGCTAGGAGGAGACCTGTTTTGTACGTGGCTTCCAGTTCTGTAAGGGAAGAGGGAAGGGAGGATAGAAACAGTCTTCTGATCTGCCTCCTGCTCAGTGTGACTCTACAGAGCCCTCGGGGCTGCTAACAGCCAAACTGAGATCGAAGTACCATCCCTTCAACATCACACTCTTCTTAACCAAAAATAAGTAATGCCTCAGTGGCAAAATGGCACAATCTACTGGCACCAGATGCACATGAGCCAGCTTGTAAATTAAGCCCCTCCCCCTACTCAGTGAGCCTTCAGAAATAAAGAAGGTTTTATTAAAAAAATTAAAAGAAGAGCCAACAGTGGCCCTTGGGGTGGGTGGAGTTCCACCATGAGGGTGACTCTTTAGAAAACACCCTTCTTCTTGCTGCCATTGTATGATCTCTCTGATGAGCTGGGGGACGATCCCTAAGAGAAGAGGCGTTCCCTACAGTCGTCTGGACCAAACTACCGTAGAGGTTATCACCTGAACCTTTGGGGGAATTAATTGGAAGCTCGCCTGTTCTTTCAGCACAAGCGTTATGTACTCTCACTGATTCACTCTCACCAAAAGGCAGGGTGGCTCATTTTGAACCCACTGAATTTTTCAAATAGTCTTCAAGGGCAGCCCCACATTGAGTTAAGGTGGCCGAAATGTATCTTGTGCTGGTGAGGAGGTGATCATCCTGTTGGAGGGGGTCACAACTGTCGCAGCCTAAGGTGGAAGAAACAGTCACTGTCTGTTGATGCTCCCTGAGCTTACAAAAGCTGTGGGAACCAGAAGCACCCCCACACCCCATGCCTCTGGCCTTTCACAGAGACTGACAGCACAGGGGAACCACCCACACAAATCGAACACACGCACACTAGAACACGTGCAACCTGTGGGCCGACAGCTGGAGAAGTCTTTTCAAGATCCCACAGAAATCACTGTAACTTACTTCCCATTACATAAGACTGTATGTTGTTTTACAGTCTCTTCCATATAGAGGCAGCAATATGTATTCTGGGCTCATCAGAGCGTAGAAGCTAACCAGGGTTGGCCCTGGTTAGTAGTTGGATGGGAGACCACCATGGAAGTCCAGAGGAAAGCAATGGCAAGCCACCTCTGAATGTGTCTCTTGCCTGGAAAACGCCCATGAGGAGTTGCTGATGGTCAGTTGTGACTTGACAGCACATCATCACCATCATCATCATTATTTTGCCATCAAGTCAAGCAGATGTCTGGTGACCCTAGTGGGGTTTGAAGGCAAGGGACGTTCAGAGGTGGCTTGCCATTGCCTGTCTCTGCATCATGACCCTGGACTTCCTTGGAGGCCTCCCTTCCAAATACTAGCCAGGGCTGGCCCTGCTTAGCTTCTGAGATCTGACGTGATCAGGCTTGCCTGGGCTACCCGGGTCAGGGCACGGCACTTAATTGCATAGATTATTAACTAGTTACAAAAGTTCGCTCTTGCATTGCTTGAGACTTCTGCGAGCCGGTCTTCTTGAAGACTTTCTTATTCCAATAATCTGCCTACTGAGTACTTTTAAATCTCACCCTTCCTTCAAGGAGCATACAGCCGCATAGATTGGTCTCTTTTCACAATCATATTGTCACAACCAGTGTTCCCTCTAAGCTGGGCTAAGCGTGTTTGGCTGTCCCAAGGTCATCCAGGGGCATTATCGCAGGGTGTGGATTTGATCTAGGTCTCCCATAGCCTAACCACTACCTTGCAATAGCCTTTTGCACACAACACGTCCATGCAGTGGATCAACGCGCATGGTGAGGAACAGGCACAAGCACACTGGCCCTCCTCCCCCCACCTACATGGGATGGCTCGCTCATGAGCAACATGGAAGAAGGATCCACAGGCACATTCCCTCCCCGTCATCTGGAACATTCAAAGAGCCACGTTCCTCATTGCTGGGAAAGAATGAGCACACGTCCACTCCTTCTGCTCCCCCCTCTATGCGCACTGATGCAGTGTACGTCTGGGTCGTGTGTAGAGGGCTCCTGTCTTTCATGCCCTTAAAAGCTACACATACATTCCAGAAAACATTTTACAACAGCTTTGTTTTAAATTTATTTTGAAAAAGCTTCCACCAACATTAAAACCTCAGATCCCTAAAATATAAGAGTTTTCTTTTTTAAAAAAACAAAATGTTAATGATAAGCAATGAACAGGAAAAAGAACCCATGTTTACAAAACCTCCCAGAAACCCCCCCTTCCAATTTCCCCTACATTGCAATCCAGCCATATCACCACTACATTGGATTACCAGCCACTAGGTGGGGACCTGCAGTTCTTCCAGAATTACAACTGATCTCTAGACTAAAGAGATCGGTTCCCTTGGCAGAAAAGGCAGCTTCAGAGGGCAGCCTCTATGGCATACCATAGAGTTTAGAAGTCCTAGAATTAATGTTGCATCCCCACAGAGCTCCACCCCCCAAAATCTCCAGGAATTTCCCAAGCTCATGTTGGCAGTGCACCATGATACCTCACTGGGTTTAGGACAATTGTAGCATCCACTGCAGTGAGACCTCCTCTTCTTCTAAAAAGGGACTTCTGATGTCGCTTGGGTTGAGTGTTCCAGTAGGAAGATCACGCCAACCGGCCATGGGGCAGGCTTAAGGAAACAGCACTCAGAAAAGTGGTCGTATTTAGCAAAATGGTTAGCAACTGCAGGACACATTTTCCAACCATTCCCAGGACAACCTCGAAAGTGAATGGGAAGCATTTCCTGCAAGCTTATGGATCCCTACATTGGACTCTTCCCCAACTAACAAAACAGCAAGCGAGGAAGGAAGAAGGGCAGCAAAACTGATCCCCTTCCCCCCAAATGCTTAAGAGGGGAAAGAGAGTGTCCTAGACCAAGGGAACAAAAGGCACTCGAGCCCACTAGTCTAGCTGAGCCCCGAACAAGAGAAGGCAGAGCGGAGGGGAGGGGAAAGCAGTCCTCTCGACAACTCCCAAAGGCCTGACACTCCAAACTCTTCGCTTCACTCATAAATCCCGTGGTTCTTCTGGCAATGCCTGTTCAGGTGGCACTTCTGGATGTAGCCTTTGTCACAGTAGCGGCACAGGAAGGGCTTCTCCGGCTGGTGCAGCAGCAGGTGCCTGACCAGCACCGACTTGACGGCAAACGCTTTCCCGCAATGGGAGCAGCAGAAGGGCTTCTCTTGGGAGTGCGTGGCCAGGTGCCTCTGGAACTTGAAGCCGAGAGGGAAGCTCTGCCCGCACACCTCGCACAGAGCGGTCAACTGGTCCCTCTCTTTGCCAGCTGAGCGTGACCCGCCGTCGGGGCAGGAAAGACGGTTCTTTCCGGACGGGGCCTTGGGACTGCAAAGTCGGTTTCCGGCCAGCCCGCAGCTTTTCTTTTGCCCTGAATTTTGTGACAGGTTCTCTTTCCGGTGGAGCTTCCGATGTCTGGGGATGCTCGACTTGTGGACAAAGCCTCTCCCGCAGTCAGGGCAGTGGAAGCGTTTCTGGAGCCTATCCGGGTCCGCCTTCATTTTGGGACGGTGGTTCAGGTCCAGCTGAAAGAAGAGTCTCTCCCAGTCATCTGCAAGAGTTACCTGGCGGTCCTCAGCACTGCCTGGTGTGCAGCAGATAAAGAGGTAGCCGCAAGTGGGACATTTGTACAACTTCTCTCTAGTATGTGGTACCTGGTGGGTGACGGGGTTCCCGTTTAGGCTGAACACTCTTCCACAGTTGGGACACGAGCAGAGCATCTCTCCAGTATGCGATCTCTCCAGAACCACAGACGGTGGGGGCTCACCGGCACTTTCCATGCTGCTGTCGCAGGAAGGACTTCTCTCCTCTTGGTGGATGGAGACTTCCCCTACACCATCATCGCCACAACATCCGCCAGTTCTCAAATCGTGTTCCAGATGCAGATCTAATACGCTGACATCCTGGGTATTATTCTGCCCAGAAGCTGGCCCGGCATTTCCTTTCCCTGCAGTCAAATCCATCTCCTTTGGCTGCCAGAAGCCTTCCTGTTGCTGGAAGGCTGCATCTGAATTTCCCATCAGTGTCTGAGAGAACATGCTGAGATTTTCCCCAGAGGCCACGGACTCGTTCTCACTTGTCTGCAGATCGGTTCCCTGTTCAGGCCTGGAGACAGTCCAGCAACTGGAAGGGCTTCCCTGGGGAATGCCTTCTTCCGAGTGGAGCACAAAATTGTACTGAATTTGCACCTGGGGCCCTGGGCTTCCTTGCTGCGGGAGGTCAAATGGCACTGATTCGCTGCCTGCTCGGATAACAAAGAGAACATGGGCATAAGTTAGACTGCTTTTAAAAAAAAACAGGGCTTGGTGTCATTCTTTGGCACAAAGTATGCAAAAAGGCACGTTTCCCTGTTCAGGTGTTTTAACATGTTTTATATTTTGTGGCATTGGGGTGGTGGTTTACATTTGGCTTCTTTTCTGATATAGCTGCAGGTTCGACATTCACAAGGCAGAAGCCCAAGACTCTCT
>NW_015159716.1:862783-871728 GCF_001447785.1 Gekko japonicus
TTGTGTGTGTGGGCGGGGGGGACCCCCCGCCTCTGCCCCCAGCTCCTGCCAATCTAGCCGTTGGAAAGCAAGAAACTGCAAGTAGATAAATAGGGACCACTTCGGTGGGAAGGTAACAGCATTCTGTGTGCCTCGGCGTTTAGTCATGCCGGCCACATGACCATGGAAACGTCTTCGGACAGCGCTGGCTCTTCGGCTTGGAAACAGATGAGCACTGCCCCCTAGAGTTGGATTCGACTGGCTTTCGAGCAAGGGAAACCTTTACTTTATACTTGTGAAATGGACCTGAAAGGACCACTGTGGACAGTGAAGAGAAAGGAAATGGCTCCTCCCCCGTCCCTGTTGCAAGGCAGCTAAGAATCCCTCCAGATTACCAGTTTGCCTGATGCTTATGAGTTTTCGCATTCAGGTAAAGACAATTTTATTTCCCTGGTCCTTTGGTGACGGCTGCTTGCTTTCCCCTTCCCTGACCAGAACCAGTGTGTCTCCAGAAGGTTCTCATTAGCATAATAGGCCACACCCAACAGAAAAAACTCATTAGCATATTAGGTCACACACCTGACAGTACAGCTCATTAGCATATTAGGCCTCCATGTTACCAGAAGTGTGGTCATCCAGCCACACGAATGGACCTGAAAGGACCACTGTGGACTTGACAGTGAAGAGAAGGGAAGTGGCTCTTCCCCATCCCTGTTGCAAGGCAGCTAAGAATCCCTCCAGATTACCAGTTTGCCTGATGCTTATGAGTTTTCGCATTCAGGTAAAGACAATTTTATTTCCCTGGTCCTTTGGTGACGGCTGCTTGCTTTCCCCTTCCCTGACCAGAACCAGTGTGTCTCCAGAAGGTTCTCATTAGCATAATAGGCCACACCCAACAGAAAAAACTCATTAGCATATTAGGTCACACACCTGACAGTACAGCTCATTAGCATATTAGGCCTCCATGTTACCAGAAGTGTGGTCATCCAGCCACACCCACCTTTTGCTTCTTATTCTGTTTACCTTGTTTGTTGTCAAAACCCAGGGCTTTTTTTTGTAGCAGGAACTTCTTTGCATGTTAGGCCACACACTCCTAAAATTATTTTTGTTATCCCAAGGAATCTGGCGGGGAGTGGAGGTCTGCTTTGCCCCACCCCCTTGTTCCTCTTAGAAAATGGATTTTGGGTTTAGCTCCGTTCCGTTGGCTTTAATGGCTGCTGCCTTGTTTGGTCTTTCTAAAAATGGTTGTAGAGGCTATTTGCCATGACCTGGGTAGCCCAGGCTAGCCTGATCTTGTCAGATCTCAGAAGCTAAGCAGGGTTGGCCCTGGTCAGTATTTGGATAGGAGACCACCAAGGGGAGTCCAGGGTTCCTGTGCAGAGCTGGCCAATGGCAAACGACCTCTGAATGTCTCTTGCCTTGAAAACCTCACAGGGTTGCCATAAGTCAGCTGTGACCTGATGGCACAAAAAATAAAAAGCCTATTTTAGATTTTTATACAGTTAGGCCCCGTTCACACGGAGGATTTGCCACGCTAAAGGCATGAATGGTTGGCGGATTTTCGGTGCGCGATCACACTGCAACATCTGGGAAGCGTAGCGCGCCCGTAGCCAACCCGTGGCATCCCGCCGAAGACATGCAGTAAAAAAATACCTCAGAAAGTGCAGTAGTATCTGGAAAACGCGTGGCAGGGGCGGGCGTCTGATCGTGGGAGCGCTAGTATCCCATGGCTTCCGGCGCCCGTCCGAGCCCCGTCGCAAACCAGATGGTTTCCCTAAGCACATGCGCACAAACACTAAACTGGAAGCAGTGCTGCTCCGTGGAACTGCGCATGTGCACAAACATGGAACGCTTGCCACGCGGCTTCTTTGCCAGTTCTGCAGTTCTCAAGAACTCGGCTAAATCTCGAATTGCAGAACACCATCGACCAGTCAAATATCTGATTCTCCTCCTCCTTCACAATGACATATTGTATGCTGTGGTTTTAGTATTTGTATCATGTTTAAATAATGATTTTTAGGTTGCTTTATTGGTTTTTCGTTTATTGTTTTACTCTGCATCACCTAAAGAACTCTTTGTTGAGTAAGAATGAAACGATCATAAGGTTATGTTATTTAATTAACTAAACACACAGCATTGTCTTGAAAAGTCTCTAATGCAGACAAAGCCGCCATATCCTTGGGCAGCTTCACTCATTGATAACCTGCTATAGTTAGAACTGAGGGATTTTTTTTTTTAAAGCTAAATACTAATATGTTTGAAATATGTTAACAGCATCTATTTAACAATCCCAGCCATTTGGGGATGCATTCTAGAAAATAATGACACCAAACAATGTACAATTCACTGAAGCAGGGTTTTTTTTTTTAAGGGAGAAAATTATAATGGTGAAAATTTGGGATAGCTGCGGTGGCTCAAGTGGTTAAGACGCTGAACTGCAGGCTGTGGAAGGTCGGTAGTTCAGCAGTTCAAGACCCGAGTTGCCGCATGACGGAGTGAGCTCCCGTCTCTAGTTCCAGCTCCTGCCAACCTAGCAGTTCGAAAGCAAGAAATTGCAAGTAGATAAATAGGTACCACTTCAGTGGGAAGGTAACAGCGTTTTGTGTCGCAGCCCTGGACTTCCTTGGCAGTCTCCCATCCAAATACCCATCAGTGCTGACTCTCCTTCGTTTCCAAGGTCTGATGAGATCGGGGCTCACTTGCGCCATCCAGGTAGGGTTGCCAAATGGGGCCGGGGAATCCCCCGCTTCGGAGACCTGATTTCCGCCGCGGCGGAATCGGGCCCCGGGGGGGACTCCGCCCCCGAAGCTGCGTCACTGGAGGTGACGTTGCTGACGATGTGTGCTGCCGGTGCGCGCGCGTCCATCTAGAACTCCTGGACCCCAGCGAGGCTCCCCCGAAACCGGGGGAAATTCCGCCCCCCGGGAGCATTTGGCAGCCCTAGACTCCAAAGAGGCCCGTCTTCCGGAGAAGAGCCCCGTGGGCTTGGTGATGCTGAAAGAACATCTTATTCCACCACAAAGTCCCAGCAATTTTAAACACTGAGAATGTGAATGTAGTAATATCCTCCTAACTGGGACTATACAACTGGGAAATACAGGTGGAGAATCCTATGTCTGAATACTTAACCCATGTTAAAATCGCCCTACGTATGGCAACCCAGCACATAATGGAAATGAGTTCAGATCGAGTCCTCTTCCTGACTTGCTATCTCTCCATGTGCAGGAAGTTCTTGGTGTAAGAAGAAATATTCCTACATGCCATCCCACCAGCATTTGGAAGTGGCAGAGTCTTGGGCACAATGTGCCATATGCTTTTTTTTTGGGGGGGGGGACTGTTTGAATCAGCTCACAGCAGGGAGGCTCAGCTGTCTCCATCTTTCTTTTATGAATTACATTTGATGGATTTTAGTATATACATGCCATCCAATAACATTAGTTTTAAGCAGCTTATTTTATACATTCTGTCCCCATTCAATCCCCGACTTCCCTTCCCCCTTTCCTTTCGATATGGCCCTTTCCAGTTGAACTCTTCCATAAAAGTTTCACACAATTAGAAAGTGGCCTTTCGCTGTCCATCCAATTGCCACGTGTAATTCTATGCATATAAGAAAGAGAAAATCAAATAAGCAGGAAAGCCCAATAGACACTGACCCCCAAACCCAAAAGGCACAGAGGAAAAAACCCAGGCAGGACTAAGGGAGAAAGAGAGGGAAAAAGAAGAGAAAACACCAAATGACCTCCGTCTCTTGACCTCACATTCTCATTTGCAAAGTGGGACTAAAAATGACTTACTTCACTGGTTTGCTTTGAAGGATACACATGTTATTCCTCACCTTCGTACAAGCATGGTCCAACCTCAAAGTCTTCTACAACCGTGACCAGCGGGAGAGGCATCTCACCCTGCTCTGTTTTCAAGAACATTAGAGGCTTGATATTCTGAAATTCTGTCCCGCCAAAAAGAAAAAGAACAAAAAGGAGTCTGAACTCAAAAACCAAACTTGAAAAAACAAGGCAAAAAACCCCAACCCCCCCCAAACACCCAGGCCAATCAATTGAGGGGGAATTTGATAGTCCCACAAAGTTAGGCCCATCAGCAGAGGGAGGAATCCTGAAGAGGTCTACTCAGAAGTGAGTACCATTTTATTTACCTGGCCTTAGGTCCGCACTGTAAGTTAAACAGCAGCTTCTATTATGGTTGTCATGCGATGTTGGGATAATATGGGCTGATTCTAGTGTTGCCAACCTCCAGAGGGAGCCTGGAGATCTCCTGCTATTACAACAGTGACTACAGAGATGAGTTTCCCTGGAGAAAATGGCTGCTTTGGGGGGGGTGGACTCTACAGCATTGTACCCTGCTGAGGCCCCTCCCCTCCCCAGGCTCCACCCCCAAAATCTCCAGGTGTTTCCCCACCCACTGCTGGCAACCATAGCTTATTCACATACCACTCATATTTAACTGTACACAGGACTCCACCTAAACACTCCAAAGGTGGTCAGTGAACATGTATTTGCAAACATGTGCACCATAACAGACACGTTCAACAAAGGGTCCCCTACCAAATATACTTGTGCTTGTAAAATGCATGTTTGTCCAACAGGAGAAAAGGCCCACTGGCCCTTCCAAGAGCCACATGTGCCAGTCCACCAGACATCACTTACTGAAACAGCCCTTCCAAGTTTCCAGGCTGATTGTTAGTGTCGGCCGGCAACATGCCCAACGTGATGATGTCATTCCGGGTGATGTCATCGCGCCGGGCACATCGGCCCGAACTGGGCTTGGTCCCTGCCCGGTACCATCAAGTTTCCAGGCTGATTGTTAGAGTGTCGGCTGGCAACATGCCCAACGTGATGAGGTCACTTCCGGGTGATGTCATCGCCAGTGTTCCCTCTAAGCTGAGTTAGAGTGAGCTAGCTCACAGTTTTTTAGCCTCCAGCTCACACATCTTTGTCTCAGCTCAGGAAGGAGGGCTCCAGAGCAAACTAATTTATGCAGTAGCCAAATTGCTTGCTCACAGCTTTAATGCCAGTAGCTCACAAAGTAGAATTTTTGCTCACAAGACTTCACAGCTTAGAGGGAACATATCACGCCGGGCACATCGGCCCGAACTGGGCACTTTGGGGGCAGGGTTTCTCCCGCCGGCCTGATCTGGACTGGCGGGGTTGGGGGCCCTTTGGGCGGGCAATCCCCCCCCCGGGGACCTGGCAGCCCTAGTACCCCATGATGGATTCACCACAATCCTATCAAGACACACACAGTCAATGGGGGACAGTGAAACCCACGTCACATCAGCTTAGAGCAGCTAATGGTGATCTGCTACTACATGGCTGCTCAGAAACCTCC
Organism: Gekko japonicus; assembly: GCF_001447785.1. Taxonomy (NCBI): domain Eukaryota; kingdom Metazoa; phylum Chordata; class Lepidosauria; order Squamata; family Gekkonidae; genus Gekko; species Gekko japonicus. The sequence continues at coordinate 868,106 of NW_015159716.1, forward strand.
TTCCTTCTGTTTCAGATGTCCCCAACATGGTGGCCGAGAGTCCTTTTCCTGTTACCTGTCTAGTGTTTTTAGAAAGTGGGTGGGGCCAGGTGGGGCTTCTTGAGTTTTTGAAGTTTGTGGCAGAATGCAGACAGTTGCTTTATGTAAAGTACTTTCCCTGTGTAAACAATGGAGTGATATTCTAGGAACAATGCAGGGCTTGGTTGTGATGAAACACGATGGGTCTGCCTGGCTAAAATGCTTCATGCACCTAACTGGAACTTCTATTGAAGTTATCCGATCTTCCCAGTTTTAAGGTATTTTTTATCATTCTTTTAGCCTCCAGCTCACACATCTTTGTCTCAGCTCAGGAAGGAGGGCTCCAGAGCAAACTAATTTATGCAGTAGCCAAATTGCTTGCTCACAGCTTTAATGCCAGTAGCTCACAAAGTAGAATTTTTGCTCACAAGACTTCACAGCTTAGAGGGAACATATCACGCCGGGCACATCGGCCCGAACTGGGCACTTTGGGGGCAGGATTTCTCCCGCCGGCCGGATCTGGACCAGTGGGGTTGGGGGCCCTTTGGGTGGGCAATCCCCCCCCAGGGGACCTGGCAGCCCTAGTACCCCATGATGGATTCACCACAATCCTATCAAGACACACACAGTCAATGGGGGACAGTGAAACCCACATCACATCAGCTTAGAGCAGCTAATGGTGACCTGCTACTACATGGCTGCTCAGAAACCTCCTTCCTTCTGTTTCAGATGTCCCCAACATGGTGCCCAAGAGTCCTTTTCCTGTTACCTGTCTAGTGTTTTTAGAAAGTGGGTGGGGCCAGGTGGGGCTTCTTGAGTTTTTGAAGTTTGTGGCAGAATGCAGACAGTCGCTTTATGTAAAGTACTTTACCTGTGTAAACAATGGAGTGATATCCTAAGAACAATGCAGGGCTTGATTGTGATGAAACACGATGGGGCTGCCTGGCTAAAATGCTTCATGCACCTAACTGGAACTTCTATTGAAGTTATCCGATCTTCCCAGTTTTAAGGTATTTTTTATCATTCAGGTGGTATTTTTATAATTTAGATGGAAGTTGATAATTAACATCACACCACCACTTTTTAAAAAACCATTGATGTTCCTATCAGAATCTGGCTAGACTCCCTCTCTTACTGTACACGTGTCCAAGGAGTTCCCGCGAGCCTTCAGCACCAGCTGTCATTGTGGCAAATTATAGTGCTGGTCGAAAAGGGCTGAGCTCAGATCTCATGAACAGGGATTGCCAGGAGAAGCGGCATTTTTCCTTTTTCCTTTTGTGTAAGTGTGTTTTTGTTTTGCTATCAAGTCACAGCTGACTTACGGCCACCCCTAGTGGGGTTTTCAACGCAAGAGACCATTCAGAGATGGTTGGCCATTGGATGCCTTTGTGTTGCAGCCTTGGCATTCCTTGGGGGTCTCCTATCCAAATACTGGCCAAGGCCAACCCTGCTTAGCTTCCAAGATCTGACGAAATTAGGCTAGCCTGGGCTATTCAGATCAGGGGGTAAGTGCCTTAAAAAGGTAAAGGTAAAGGTTCCCTTGCTCGAAAGCCAGTCGAATCCAACTCTAGGGTTGCGGTGCTCATCTCCATTTCAAAGCCGAAGAGCCAGCGCTGTCCGAAGATATTTCCGTGGTCATGTGGCTGGCATGACTAAACACCAAGGCGCACGGAACGCTGTTACCTTCCCACTGAAGTGGTACCTATTTATCTACTTGCAATTTCTTGCTTTCGAACTGCTAGGTTGGCAGGAGCTGGAACTAGAGATGGGAGCTCACTCCATCATGCGGCAACTCCTGTCTCGAACTGCTGAACTACTGACCTTCCACAGCCTGCAGTTCAGCGTCTTAACCACTTGAGCCACTGCCTTAGATGCCTGCAAAACTCCTCATAAAGGCCTTCTTAGCAGCTACCTTGACATGTATATTTATTTTGTGCCTATGCAAGAAAATGTTTTTAAACCATATATTAATTTCAAAAGGCTTCTGCCTGAAACGCTGAAGATCTGCAGTCAGAGATATTCTTATCTCCACTCCCTGGCATTTTGTGGTTGGCTCCACCTTCTGTAGCAGCCATTTTGGAGTTGTGCCCCTCATGCTGTGTCATAATTCCAAAGGTGCCTGCAGGCCAAAAACGGTTGGAGACCCCTGCTCTGTTCCACTGAGCACTACTTTGTCTCAACGCACGGAACTGCCTTCTACTGGATCAGACAGACCATTGGTCTATCAAGTTCAGGACTGTCTACTCTGACTCATAGCAGTTCTTCACAATTTCAGGTAGAGACCTTTCACATCAGCTATTGCCTGATAGTTTTAACAAGAGATGCCAGGGATTGAACCTGTGACATTCAGCATACAAAGGAGATGTTTTAGCGTTGAGCCACAGCCCCTTCCCCTTAAGTACTGTCAATTATTTTTTAAACGTGAAGGTTCCCCTTCTAAAGTTCTTGCCCCCACCCACTGATTTTTCCTGCAAGGAAGTACGTGGAGATCTTCTTGTACTAGTCTGGGTGTGCAGCCTGATGCCATGCAAAAGGGTTTGTGGACTGTACACTGTATTGTGTACACTGCATTGGTCAGGCTGCACCTGGGGTGTTGTGTGCAGTTCTGGAGGCCTCACTTCAAAAAGAATGTGGACAGTTCCGGTCGATGGCGGCGCATTAAGCAGACTCACCTCGCGGACTGCTCGGGGGTGAAGCTGCACTCTGGCCAGGGGAGGGGGCGTGCAGGCTCGCTCCCCCCCAGGGACCCGGTGAAGGGGCCCTGGCCAAGGAACTTTTAAAGAGGCGGCCTCTTCGAGGGCAGAATGCCCGAGAATTGAGGCGCCTCTTAGTTCCAGTGGTTCCCCATGCCATGAGACCCAGATGGGACTAGTGGCGCTAATCGGAGCAAGCGTGGGAGATCCGGCATTTGAAATGAAGTTTGGAGCGGGGTCGGAAGACCAACAATGAATGTGAGTCAATGCTAAGGCAATTTAAAAAGTAAAAGGCAGTTCCCCACCCTACTCCACGGATGGAGAAAAAGCGAGTGGGGGGAGGGACGCCTCCCATGCGCATACCTTAAACGAGTGAGGGGGGGGAGTGGAAGAAAAGCGGAGAAAACTGCTGAGAGACACTTACCCGTGGGAGTTTAAGCGATCGAGTGCACATTCAGAGACTTTAGCAAAGTTGGGAAAAGCAAACAACTGATTAAGATGGCGGGGAAGAAGGACAAAGAAAGACTTCTGAAAGCTAAGGGGCCGGGCAGTCCTAAACTGGAAGTTACCAGTGAGGTGGCGAAGTCTGTAGCAGAGTCTATACGCCCTCTGCTGGCACAGCTGAATAACTTCAAGGAACAGATGTCAAAGGTAACACAAAGCATAATGGCAACTCAAGCCCAGATGGGTGCAACTCAAACCCAGATGGGTGATCTGATACAAATTATGAAGCAAGATGCTGAAAAAATAAAGGAAGTGACTGCAACTACACAGAAAGTAAAGAAGAAAGTACAAAAGCTTGAGGAAAAGACAACTTCTTTGGAAGATCAAATGCTACAAGTCCAAATGGAAAAGGCCAGCTTGGTTCTTCGCTTCCAGGGCATGCCAGAAAAATCGGGGGAGAATCTTAAA
>NW_015159716.1:871844-885219 GCF_001447785.1 Gekko japonicus
GTGCTCCTTTGAAAGTGGGAGAAAGTATCATCAGAACATTGAAGGATATTCCATTTGGGGTGAGACAACGGAGAAAGAAATACAAAGAGTTGGTGGCTTTTCTTCAGACAAACGCAATTGGATATAAATGGTTGTTTCCAGAGGGAGTCACTTTCAAGGTCAAAGACAAAAAAAAGAAAAGATTGACTCTGTCATAAAAGCTAAAGAATTCTTAAAAGATCAGCTGGGAAGATCAGAGGACGAAGAAAAAGAAGAGGACAGCAAGTCTAGTGGCGAGCTGGACTCTGGTTCTTCCGGAGAGGACTCTCTGGACAAGAAGGGGGCGGCTGCTCCAAAAAGCTCTTATAAGCTCTGTAAAAGACGATAAAAAGAGAACTAGAGGCTGAAGGACTCTGTATGGTGCCTCGGGAAAGATGAAAATAGAAGATTTTAAGATGTTGTCTTTAGACAGTGAATTGTAAAAGTTAGAAAAAAAATGTATTAATAATGATTGCCTCGGTTTATTTTATGTTTAAACGAAGGACATTTTATTGTGAAAAAGCTATTGATGATCTCCTCTCTTGGGTTTTTAGGTAGTTGTGGGTATCTTTACTTTATCCTGTATATGTAGTTCCCCTTCCTGTTTTTCTGTAGTGGTTTTTTTGTAGTTTTGAAAAATAATAAATAATTCCCCTCCGGGGGCTCTAAAAAAAGGGAAAAAAAGAATGTGGACAGAATGGGGTGGGTGCAGAGGAGAGTGACAAGGATGATCGGGGGTCTGGAGACCAAGCCCTACGAGGAAAGGCTGAGGGACTTGGGAATGTTTAGTCTGGAGAAGAGGTTGAGGGGGGACACGATTGCTCTCTAAGTATTTGAAGGGCTGTCACTTAGAAGAGAGCTGTTCCTGTAGCCAGCAGAGGACAGGACTCACAATAATGGGTTTAAATTAAGGGCAGGAAGGTACCATCTGGATATTAAGAAAAACATGTTTTACAGGAAGAGTAGTCCAGTGGTGGAATGGGCTGCCTAGGGAGGAGGTGAGCTCCCCCTCACGGGCAGTCTTGATGCAGCAGCTGGACAAACACCTGGTCAGGGATGCTCTAGGCTGATCCTGCATTGAGCAGGGGGTGGACTAGATGGCCTGTATGGCCCCTTCCAAATCTGTGATTCTAGGATTCTATGCCTAAATGCACTAATTCATCCAACAGCATCACTGAGAAAGGGCATTTCTGAACCAGGCACTGGGTAGCATCATTAGAACAAAGCAGCTCCAAGCCTTCCCTTCTTCCCACAATGGGTTAGGATGACAGGGCAATGGGGATATAGCCCTCTTCTCCTCCAAATTCCACCTAGATTGGTGGGCATCCTCTCCCAGAGAGTGTTCAACCCACCCAGGTGGGCCAGTGTGGTGAGGAAGATACAAGCATACGCAGAGGAAACATCCAAACCGGCAGTCAAAGAAAGGAAGCCACAAAATAGACCTAACCATTCAGTTAGTATCACAGTAGAAAGGATGTCATGGTAAACAACATCAGATCAAAATGAGATCAATAACCACATATCAGGCACAAAATATATACTGAGTGAGATTCCCAGAGTATAATTCATAATGTATTGATGCTCTCTCTCACCGCATCATTTTAGAATGACGAGATATATGTACGTTAGATACAAACTTACTTATTGATTCTGCTTTGATCTGTTGTTTCAGACTTTCTGTCTTCTTATGGTGAATGATTATGGCTTGTTTTTGTGTGGCTTCCTTTCTCTGACTGTTAGTGGGGACGAAGGCGCCACCTCTCTTAGGATCCTCTCCCTCCCTACGACGCCACACAGGTTCCTTTGGGTTGCCCACACCACTACAGGGTCCCCTTCTCCCAGCTGGAGAACGCAGGGACTAAACGTGAAGAACTTAGATGCAAAAGAAAAGCACTGCGTAGCCGTAGGCAAGTCTTTTGGCCTAACACACCTGACCTCACAGAGGCTGGTGGGAGGCCAAAAGATGCTAGACCTACGATCAGATCTTAACCAATGTCTCTTTAAACTCAGTTATAGCCGCATGAGTCTCTGACTCATGTGGGGAAAAAGTGAGGTTCAGCAAATCAAAACTGGGCTCCTTACTTCATTGTGTGTGTCTGTTAAGAGCTGTCAAGGCACATCTGTCTTATGGCAACCCTATGAATTAATGTCCTCCAAAACGTCCTATTGTGAACAGCCATTCTCAGGTCTTGCAAACTGAGGGCCATGGCTGAGTCATTCCATCTCATGTTGGGTCTTCCCGTTTTACTGCTGCCTTCAGCTTTTCTTAGCATTATTGCCTTTTCCAATGACTCTTTGTCTTCTCATAATGTGACCAGAGTACGATAGCCTCAGTTTGGTCACACTATTACAGTTGGTTTTTTTCCAGGGCTATTTTTGGGCAGGAACGCATAGGAACAGAGTTCCAGCTGGCTTCAGAGTTGGCCATGCCCACTACAGCCAAAACCTCTGCATGCAGAGGGAAGGCCTGGAGAGCAAAACCCTCCCAGTGACTCCGAGGCGGACGGGTCAGGGGGGGGCCCTGGAAAGATCGGGGAGGCATTTAAATGCCTCCCTGTGTCTTCCCCAGCCTGTCCAACACCCGGCTTGCCCAAGTTTCCTGTAGCCGCGGGGCACCCAGACAAGCCAAGGGAAAGCAGTTTAAACTGTACACTGCAGGGTGCCTGGGCAAGCCAAGGGAATGCATGGGGTGTGGCCTAATATGCTAATGAGCTGCACTGTCAGGGGTGTGGCCTATTATGCTAATATGTTCCTCCTGGGCTTTTTCTACAAAAAAAGCCCTGAAAAAGACATATACCCAATTTAGTAATAATGACTACAGGTGGTAGTACCTCTCTACAGGAGGTAGGGTTGCCAAGTACTTACCGCAATCTGGCGGGGGACACATGCTCCCCGGCTGGAACATTTCTCCCTGTAACACACCATGCCGTCGCCAAGAAATGACGCTGGGCGACGCTTTGGAATGGGGCTGAAAACTTGATGGTACCATCGAGTTTCTGGCCCCATCGCCAGAGCATCGCCCGGCATCACTTCCTGGCGACGGCATGGTGTGGCGCGTCTGCTGTCCCTGCGGGAATGATCCTGCAAAGACGTCTTTGTCCCCCGCCGAATCACAGTAAGTACTTGGGAAGCCTGACAGGAGGGCACAGAGAGAAGCACTTGTTGGAAGAAACAGAGTTCATCAGTCATAACCCACCCCCTCCCAGCCACCAATGCTAACCTTTTACAGGAGAAATTGGGTGTATGTATTTTTCCTGCCTTTCCCTGCCCCCCCCACCAGTTTTTTCCAGCAGATTGCCAGCTACAGCCCTGGAGGTCCCTTCCAACTCTATGATTCTATGATTCTAGGTGGCATAATGGACCTGGGACAACTGTGTTTGAATCCCCACTCTGCCATGGAAGCCTGGTGGGTGACCTTGGGCCCGTCATAATGTCTCAGCCTAACCTACCACACAAGACGATGCGAGGATAAGGTGGAGGAGGGAGAATCATGAAATAAGTTGCTTTGGGCCCCCGTGAAGTAGAACGGTGGAATAAAAAAATGAAAATAAGAAAAAAAAATAAGTAGAATATATCGTATAGTTAGGCCCTTAGTAGTCACCCATCTAATCTGAAAGGGCTACTATTAGTGGTTTGCTTTTTCCTTGTTATGACAGCATGTAGGACGGCACTGTTCTACAGAGCAGAAACCTCTTTCTCCCGAGACTCTTTAAGTTGCTTGGCTACAGAAAGGGTGAGACACACATTTCATAAGTGTGCCATCAGCCCTGAACAGCTTGGCCCCAGGGTATCTCAGAGAACATCAACTCCCTTATGAACTCTCCTCTGAGGGCCTTAGCCAAGCTGGGACCACTGTCCCCTCCCACTCGCAGAAACAGCTCCACGCCTTTTCCGTCCTGCCCCCTCCCTGATTCTTTAAATTAAATTTAAGACCTTTGAAATTTAAACTAATTTAAAAAAATTAATATAGCTTCTATTGGGAAAAAAATAAGGGCTTGCTCTTAGAATATAAACGTTTCTATGCTCTTAGAATATAAATGTTTCTAGTTAAAATCAATGGCAGCTAGTGCATCCCAGATGGGGGAATGCTACAAACGCACACACTGGATCTCCCCAGCTTGGGCCAACCCAGGCTCCTCCTTGGTTCAGGATGCATTTTAAAGATCAGGGTTAAACATTCCCCCCCTTGAGTTACAATGGCTGTGTGCGTGTCAGAAGGGTTTAAAGGAAGTTGTCATGTACTTAAGAAAGGTGTTAATTAACCATAGGTTAAAAAACTGTTGGCCTTAAAGTATGTTTTTATGCCACACTTTCATTTTCAGCGTTAACAACTCCTTAAACATTAAAAGACATAGGCACTTAGGGCTGCCAACTCCAGACTGGGAAATTCCTGGAGATTCTGCAGGTGGAGCCTGGGGCCAGCAGGGTTTGGTAGGGGATGGACCTCAGCTGGATAGAATGCCATGGAGTCTACCCATCAAAGCAGCCATTTTCTCCAAGGAAACTCATCTCTGTCGTCTGGAGATCAACTGTAATTCGGGGAGATCTCCAGGCCCTTCCTGGAGGGCCCTTGACTGGGATGACACTGGTGAGCAGAAGTGTGTATGTGTGTTACACAGATGTTGGTTTTCCAGCAGCCCCACCTAGATCTCTATGCCAGCCCTACTGAGTGAGAGAGAAAGGCTGGCTGAACCCCGCTTCCCTATTCCCCCACCTCACCCTTCAGTTGTACTGTGAATAAATGAGGCCCTTCTTCAAATTCCATTCTGCCCAGGGGCCAGACACTGGCCTCTGCACACAGCGGGGCCTTTAGGTTGGGGCCCCCAAGAATATGGAATAGGGTTACCAACCGTGGGTTTGGAAATACCTGGGGATTTGAAGGTGGAGCCTGGGAGAGTGGGGTTTAGGGAAGGGAGGGAGCTTGGTAGGGTACAATGCCATACAGCCCACCTTCCAAAGCAGCTGTTTTCTCCAGGAGAAGTGAGGGAAATGTTTTAAACAAATAAAAAATAAATTAGCAATGTATGGACTCCGGAGATCAGTTGTCGTTCCGGGCAGGGGTCATTTCCTACAGGAGCGCACAGGAGCGGAGCTCCGGCAGGAAAGAGCCCAGGGGGCGGGCCCATGCAACAAGCCACACCCTTGCTCCCAGCAGCCGTCAGAACAAGCAGCCAGGTAAGTTGCAGAGCCCCCCCCCCCCCCCAACACCACCCCCCCGGCCCAAAACCTTCCAGTGGCACCTTTAAGACCAAGTTTTATTCAGGTACAAGCTCCCCCTCCTCTGCGAGGACAGATCTGCACGTCCCCCCCTCCCCAATAGCCAGCAATCCAAAACAGTCCAGCAGAGCCTGAGCGGTGGGTGTTGCCTTCTGATACACTTCCGGTGATGTCAGGGTGTGTGGCATATGCAAATAAGTTATTAGTTAATGAGCTCCTGCATCTCTTTTTCTACGAAATGACCCCTGGTTCCGGGAGATCTCCAGCTCCCACGTTTAATTGTTTTTAACCATTGTCATTTGCTTTTCTGATAGGCTGCTCTGGAAGCTGGAGACATTTGGCCTTGTATCTTTTGATCCACTAAGGAAGCAAACATGCTAAGTTCTGTCTCTTACCCAGCAAGGACAGCATGGTGCAATAGTGTTGCATGTTGTTTCCTGAGAGAGCAAGCAGAGAAGAATCCAAAGGGAACTCCTTTTCTTCAGTGACACTCACCGATACCTCTCCAAAGTTTGCAGGATCCTAAAGTAGGAAGAGTGTCCCAACCCCCCCGTCAAAATGCGCCCAGGTTCAGAGGAACAAACCCCCCACATTCAAGATCACCCTCCTCCGTTTACTTAATTCAGCAACATGGCCTTACCATATAGATAAAGAAGCATTCAGATCAATTCATCTTCTCAATTTAGCATCTCGGGTGTGGGTAAATTAAAACTGAATCCCAGTGGCACAAACCACGTAATAAAGAAATTTTTATATGTTACAAATCAATCGCAGTTCTAAAAATGACCCACATCCATAAATGCTCCCCTAAGAAATCTGCATTGCAGACTGAAAAGCATAAAACAGCAAAAATCCTCAATATTATTTGGTTCATAAGGGCAAAACGTTTCTTCATATGTATATTCCAGAGTGTTCCCTGCCTCTTTCACCCAGGGGTGGAATTCAGGAAGGGCCAAGACTACTTAGTTATTTTAAATGTGGGCCTAGTATACTTCAATTCTTATATGCCCAGGGTAATACCAATTGCCACTTAGGGGTCAGGAAGGCATTTTCCTCCATGCCAGATTGGCCTAGGGCTCCTGAAGGTTTTTTGCCTTCCTCTGGGCATACAGCAGTTGTCTCTGGGGAAGGGAGCAGTGAATTTCCTGCATTAAGCAGGGGGTTGGACTAGATGACCCTTGAGGTTCCTTCCAGTTCTATGTTTCTGTCATTATTTCAGGTTCTCATATAACCTTTTACTTGTGTTCAGAGAAAACAATATAGTCAGAAGATGAGCTCGTGCGGTGCCAATTGTTTGTGTCAGCACAACTTTCAGGTCTCAAACTGATGGTCAGTTGATGCAAGAGAGACAAAAGGAAGCCCTTCTTTGTGCACTGCATACAGTATTTAAGGGATTCACTGCTATAAAAAATACTCTCTGCTTAACCTACCTGTCAGGGATGTTTGTGAGGGTAAAATGGAGGAGAGACCAACGTAAGCTGCTTCAGGTCCCCATTAGTGTTCCCTCTAAACTGAGTTAGTGTGAGCTAGCTCACAGTTTTTTAGCTTCTGGCTCACACATTTTTGTCTTAGCTCAGGAAGGATGGCTCCAAAGCAAACGAATTTATGCAGTAGCCAAATCACCTGCTCACAACTAAATAAAATAAATGTTCCAACAGTTGTGCAAGGGAAGAAGACAAATTCATGGAGGATAGGTCTGTCAACAGCTATTAATCATAATAGTTAAATGGAACCTCCATAGTCAGAGGAAGTATACCTCTGAATACCAGCTGCCTATTGCGGGAAGCACTGGCCTTCCTGCCTTGGTTGTAGACTTTCTAGGCACATGACCACTGTAGGAACAAAATGCCGGATTAGACAGATCATTGAGTACACTGAGATTTCTCCAGGAGAAGTGGGGGAAGTGTGTGTGTGTGCGCGTAATGTTACATAGCTCATATGACAATGGGACCATTCTCAGTCCTATGGCTGCAAATCAAGATCAGACACCCCCTCCTTTCTCAGCCCAAGGCAAAATCCACAGAGCTTGAACCTTCTCTTCAGACCTGCCCAAACCCTGCTGTACCTGAACTTGCTGTTCCGTAGCCATGTTCCTCCTTGGAATCCGGAATTAATTGCAGATGATCTGGAGAAACAGGATATTATTTGACACCCAGGATTAAGAGAATATATATATTTAAAATGTAGAGATTCTAACCGCCCACTTTACTGCTACCCGAAATCTGTTTTTTGTTGTTGTGTTTTTTTAGCTTGTAGATTTGGAGAATAGTTTGGGTAGTGTGGTGTAGTAGCTAGTGAGTCAGGCTAGGATCTATGAGAGCCAGGTTCAGATCCGAACTCTGCCATGTAAGATCACTGGGTGACCTTGGATCAGTCACTCAGTCGCCTCCCTCACACAGGGTTGTTATTGTAATCATAAAAGGGAGGACGAGAGAATCAATGCCACAAGCCCCTTTGGGCCCTCATTGGGAAGAAAATTGGGGGGGAATATCTGAAGAAATAGTAAGGGGAAGTATAATTCTGGAGTTAGCAGCTCCAGTGACAAATGAGACTACAGCCATCCAATACATAAACATATTTTAAATTATTTGTAGGTATATAACACCATAAAAGTACATGACCTTATATATGATAAATAAGGGGGACAGAGACAATGGGTAGTTAGAAGTAGTACAAGTGATCAGTGACTCATGAAAGCTCATACCCTGCCACAAATTTTGTTAGTCTTTAAAGTGCTACTGGACTTGATCTTTTCTGGTTATTATTTCATAATCTGGGCAAACATCCACTTGTACTCCAGATGAGAAAGATCTGGTCCATCAATTGTACACAGTTGAGCAGGAAAACAATGTTAAGGAGTCTATTTTCAGTTATAGTACATCTACTCCTCCTCGGTTGTATTTTGTCTGTCACACATTTTAATCCCATAGTTCTCAATCTAAATGAGGGGGGGGGGGCAGTTCTTTGGACGCTGGATTCAGTCTCCGCATGCAAAGATACTTCTTTCTCGTTCCCTCCTATTTTAACGTTCCTAAAGGTCAGATATCGAGGAGACCGCAAGGATCCTGTACCGCTTCCCTTATGACCGGATTATTTCCCTGCATGCCCTCCAATGCTATACAGAGGCAACCCGGAGGCCCCCCCCCCTCCCCCCGGGCGTTCTAACCCACTCACCTGGGTTCACTTTGACAAAGTCTTCACTTTAGTCAGCCAAAGGAGTTGGCACCCCGACGTCTCCCCCGCACAGACCTCCCCTTGTCGTTGTGGATCAATACGGTAGGGCTGTGTTGTCCAAACGTCCCCCCCCCAAAAAAAAAAATGCCCAGAAAAGGAGGAAGGAGCAGCAGGGGCCTGAAGAACTCCGCTGGCTTCTTCAAGGAGGAAACAGAGGAAGGTCTAGTAGCCTCGAGGCTAAACTTGGTTTCCAGTCCTCATGATCTGAAAAAGGGGGAAACAAGGAAGCAGCCCCTCCCCCCCCCCAAGCCTTAATCTGTTAGCGGAGAGCGCTACTGAGTAACCCCTGACTGGAGCTATGGGGAGGATTTTCAGGTGTGCATTTATTTTTAATGGTGAGTCCTTAAACATAATGTGACTTCTGGCATCTTTTTTTTAGAAATTAAACGCTAGTATAGTTCCTGAAACGTGTACCTTCTGCAGTGTTTAAAAATGGGGGGGGGGGATTTGCAAGTTTTGGATTGTGGAAAGGACGGGATCATAATAACGTAGTCTAGAGACCAATCCCAGTCTAAAGCTGGCTCAGATAGTCTACCCCAGGGAGAAACTTTTTTTGAAAGATGCCCTTCAAAACAGACGTTTTTGAACATCAGAGAAAAACAGATGGTCAAAGGTAGGTTAAATTTACTCATACATGTACTCCAGTTGGCCCTCAACCTCTGTGTCCTAAAAATACCAGATTTCCATGTACAAAGATCATGAGAATGAATTCTCGAATTAGCCAGAGATAGTACTGGGCCAGATGAATGCCAGATGACCTGGCAAATTCCAGCAAGACGTCCACATTTGGTATAACTATTGATAGGCACATTCCCCCCACCTCACTTTTGAACTCATTTGTCCTCCCTTCTCTTCCAAACCTGCCTTGTAGGTGGCTTAGAATGTCCATTTTACTCCAGAACACAAATTGAAATGGACCCTGATTTTAAACAAGACAAAATATGTTAAGGATCAATTTAATTAATTCATTCATTTACTCTTTGTTCCTGCAATAAGGTGTTTTACAGGTATATGTAAAGGGAGCCATAAGCCTTTCACAGCTTTCACAGATGACAAAGGAGGGCCTATTCAGGGTTGGGATGTTCGCTGGCCCTTCCTTTTGTGAGCTGGATGGTGGGTTAATAGTCCAGGATGGCTCGTTGAGAGGATTCAACAAAGGGAGTGAATGTTTAGGAGATGGAGAGATGGGGAATCTGTCAGCAGTCTTGAATGAGGTGCCCGTCACAGTCTGGAGAAGGTGACATCTCTCCAGCAGAGGGGAGGGGGCAGGTGAGTATGTGGAAGAATAGTTCGCAGCTTTGGAAGAAGAGTGTCCTAGAAGCAGAGGAGAGAGCCAAAATTTCAGCCTGGAATTAAAATTATATAGGAGTTGAGTGGCACCTTAAATACTAACCAAAGTTATTCCAGTTTAAATTTGAGGTTACCCTGGCACTCTTGCCAGGGTCAGCCCTGCTTAGCTTCGGAGATCTGACGAGATCAGGCTTGCCTAGGTTATCCAGGTCAGAGCAAACCTCTTACATTTTAAATCCACCTTTCCTCTCCAGGTTGCTCAGGGCAAGGAGACCTACGGTTTTGTGGTCCCCTCCATTCTGTCTTCACAACAACCCTGTGAGAGCTGAGATAGACTGGCTGAAGGTCACCCACTGAGTTTCCAGCTTGGTAGTGATTTAAACCTATAGTCTAACTCTCCACCCCAGTGGTCCCTAACATGGTTCCTGTGGATGCCATGGCACCTCAACACCTTTCCTGGTGCCCACCAAATGTTTCTAGAAAGTGGGCTGGAATAGGTGGGGCTTTGCCCAGCAAGGCTTTTGATTGCCCACTAGAAATTTGATTGGCTGTGCGGATTTTTAAAAACGTCATTTTGGCAGTAGCTGCCGCCCCAGCACAAGGATCTTCACCATGTGACCAAAGGGCAGACGTGGCAGCCACTTTGTGGCTGGCTGTGGCTCCATCAGCAGCCATTTGCTGCGCCCACCACACTAGGGCTGCCAGCCTCCAGGTGGTGAAAAACAAATAGGAAGAAACACAGTACAAGGTCATGACAAAAACAAAAGCTACCGTGTAACAAAATGACAACACATCAAGGAAACTGTAAATACTGTAATCAGATATACTCCGTGTAATGTGTCACATAATATATAACCAAAATACACCACCAACTCCGACTATTATTGGAAACAATGTCCAAAAAAGTAAGTCCAGTTCATATAACAACCTGTTAAACCTCCAAATTTTGTTGCAAACCAGTGTCCAAAGAGATAAGTCCAATAAATGAAACAAATTAGTGGTGAAAGGTATCCAAAACATTCAGCAGGACAACGCCTCCAAACACGATATGAGTCTGAACCGGTTCCCAAATTGCTTCACGCATTTGCCAGCTTCATAATCATGTATCGCTTGTAGCTTGGGGACCGGCCCTGACCTGGATAGCCCAGGCAAGCCCAATCTCGCTGGATCTCAGAAGCTAAGCAGGGCCGACCCTGGCAAGTACTTGGAAGGGAGACCTCCAAAGAATACCAGGGCTGGGAGGCAGGGGCAGGCAATAGCAAGCCACCTCTCTGAAACATCCAGGCCCCACTAGGGGTCATCAGAAGTCAAGCACACACACACACACACACATTCACCCCTCCCCCAAGGAATGCTCAGGACCTGCTGGTTTGGCTTGTGTTTTGCTTGTTGGTTGTGAGTGGGAAGCCAATTTTTCATCCAATAGTTTAGCCATTTGCAAGCAATTCAAAACCTTTTTGAGGTCCCTATCTGACAAAGGGGCCTTGACTCTCAAAAGCTCATACCCTGAAAATCTTGTTGGTTTCTAAGGTGCTACTGGACTCAAATCTAGCTGTTCTACCGTGGACCAACACAGCTACCTGCTGAAACTATCTTCAAATCTCATAGTGCCCCCAAACCCCTTAGGTCTTCCCCTGAACTCCCCCCCCCCCACTCAAGGAAATGGCAGTGTATTATTTATTTATTATATTTTTATCCTGTTCTTCTGCCAAGGAACTCAGGGTCACAGTTTCCCAAGTGTGGGAGTGACCTGTATGCAGTTTCCCTTGAGAAAATGTCTGAGCTGAGGATGGCCTTGGAGAGGACTTGGCACATTGATCCATTATAGAGAGTTCTGCTCATATGGTTGTTTTATGAGACTCTATGGAACACGTGTGGCTGAGCAGAAATTCAAGGCCAGGTCTCCTTCATCAGCTTCCGTGAGGCTGTGGTGGGAATAGCAGTTCTTTAATCCACCACCGTCCTTCAAGTATGCAGCATTATATAAAAAACAACAACCCCACACTAGTTAAAAAATCCCAAAGAAATCAGGACATCAGAAACAGCACTCCAGACAATGCTATTTTATTTATAGGGAGGTAACAACATTCCGTGCACCTCGGCATCTAGTCATGCCGGCCACATGACCACGGAAATGTCTTCGGACAGTGCTGGCTCTTCAGCTTGGAAACGGAGATGAGCGCCGCACCCTACAGTTGGACTCGACTGGCTTTCGAGCAAAGGAAACCTTTACCTTTAACATGGAGCCAGGGAGAATGTTGTAAGCTGCTTTGGGTCCCCAATTTTGGAAGAAAACGTGGGATATATATCTCAAAAGAAATGTTTCTGATGTGAGTATGCCATACACGGATCCCAGGAATACTTTCAATGAGATCCTTTATCTGGGGCCTTGTCATGGTTATTGGCAACTTCGGGCACAATGAGCCCCACCGGAGTGGGATAAAAAGCATGGCGGGCGGCTGTAATCAAACATGTTGGCTGTTATGACCTCCCTTGTCTCTCCAGAAATAATATTAACAGTCCAGCTTTCTGTGGATTTTCCTACTGCGGTGGGCTTGTGAGTCAGTCGGTTTATTCCGGCCTTTATATCTCCGAATGCCTCCACGTAGCATCACGGGCCTAGAAGGTCATGACTCTTGTCCTCAGCTAGCCTTGCCAGCTCTTCAACCAGCCCCCATATCCATGCCTTTAAAATCAGACCTCAGCCATCAAATTAATTGGCTTGTCACCCAGCCGGTGAAGTCAGTCACTAAAGCCACCCTCCGTGAGTGTGAGGTCAGAGAGAGGGAGAGATGGCTTGAAACATTAACGGGCACAAGGGTTATTTCTCTAACTGTCAGCAGGTGGCACCACGGCTTTGTTACTCTGATGAATGGTTTTAAAAGATGGGCTAGGAAAAAAAACACCACAGGTTGGGTTTGACCTTGAACTTGATGGAGAAAGCACTGGCCAGGAGGAGAACTGTTGCTGACTGGGACTGGGGCTGTGTGGAGCAGGTTGCGGGAATGAATCAGTGGGGTTAATTAGCTAATTGACCATCTGTCAAGAGTTACCTGTTTTGTTTCTGAGGGAGGATCTTTTTCTGCCTTACAGACTGATGTTCAGTGGGTGCAGCTTTCCTTAGCCTAGTTCTAAAGGGCTGGGGAAAGGTGTACCAGTTGTAACAGCAAAAGGACAGGTGGTGGTGGTGGTGGGACACCTGCAAGACAGAGCTTTATGAAAGTATGCATGAGGGGGAGAAAGTGGCAAGAGAGAGAGTTCTTTCTCCCGCTCTCATAATACTAGAACATGGGGGCACTTAATGAAGGAGATGAGCTATAGATTCAGGACAGGGGGAAAGCACTTATTTGCTCAATGAGTAAGTAAATTGTGGGATTCACTACCAGTGAGTATAGTGAGGGCCACTATAGAGGGTGTGGCTGCCAACCTGCAGGTGGGGCCTGGAATTACTATCGATCTCTGGACTACAGAGATCAGTTCCCCTGGAGAAAATGGCTGCTTTGAAAGGTAGAATCTGCAGACTCTCATCCCTGTGGGGCCCCCTTCCCTGCCCAAACTCTGCCCTTTCCAGGCTGTGCCCCCAAACCTTCAGGAATGTCCCAACCCAGAGGTCACA
>NW_015159716.1:885284-886811 GCF_001447785.1 Gekko japonicus
AAGGACTTGCCATAGTTTGTTGTGATCCACACAATCAAAGATTTTAGCATAGTCAATGAAGCAGAAGTAGATGTTTTTCTGGTACTCCCTTGCTTTCTCCATAATGCAGTAAGCAGATGTTGTTGTTGTTGTTGTTCAGTCGCACAGTCGAGTCCGACTCTTCGCGACCCCATGGACCAGATCATGCCAGGCCTTCTGGTCTTCCGCCGTCCTCTGACGTTTGCTCAGTTTCATGTTCGTTGCCTCGATGACACTGTCTAACCGTCTCATCCTTTGCCGTCCCCGTCTTCTTTGACCTTCAATCTTTCCCAGCATCAGGGTCTTCTCCAGTGAGTGCTCCCTTCTCATTTGGTGGCCAAAGTATTTGAGCTTCAGTTTCATTGAGTGAAGGGCGGGGTATAAATCCAATCTCCTCCTCTTCCTCCTTCTCTGTTGTTCTTAATCCTTACCTTTCTAGCAGCTTGCTTACAAAGCTTCCATCAGAAAGCATGGCACCCCTAATTGTGCCCCCATCCTCAGTTGCCAGTGCAGGTGAAAACAGGGGGGGCAACAGGTATGGAGAAAGAATGGTTGGACCATAACTTCATACAACTATTCAAGAAAATCAGACAGAATATACATTACTGCATGTCATCTCGGTACGGTAACCCTGCCCTTCCCCATCCAGTTTATCCAAGGAGGACAGCCAACTGACCTGCAAAACCCAACCTGGCCTGCTCCTGTGCATTTAACAGAGATTGGACCTGTTTCATGGCATGGAGCTTAACATGATGCCTTTCAGATGGCTATTAAAGGGATGGTGTCAGGGGTCCCCCCCCCCACCGTTCAAAATCCTAAACCCTAAGAAAATCCTTATAATGCTTCAAGCAAATATGTATGAGTATATACATCCCTTTAAAAAAACACACTGTTATTACTTTTGAAGTCAGTAATAAAAGAGAATTAAAAGAGGCTTTGTCCATGTTAAATCTACTGGAATTACGTATGGCTATGTTAAGTTGCATAGATCTCTTTAAAATCACAAGAACAAATGGTAGATGTCTTATGCAATTATACCGTTAATATGTTACGCAGCAAGCCTGTACATTATACTTGTGGGTTTCTATCCAAAATGCTATATGTAAAGACCAATTTAAGTAAAACGTGCCCATTCTCATTCTGTTTGGTTTCTTTCAATTGGAGGAGTAAACCTAACTGTTCTTTTCTCCTATTATGTTCCATAGCTCCTAATTTAGCCATTCATTTACAGAAGGAAGACTGCGGCTCTTCCGCTACCCAGCTATTAACATGTAAGCAGTAATTAACGTCGCTTTAATAAACTCATAAGCTTTCTCTCATCACACAACCTCTTTTATGTAACCAAGCGAAACCAGGAGTGGATTCAAAGGCATGTCGTACCTAGTTATCTTTATCTTTCAAAGGTCACAGATCATCTTTTCCCCAAAAAGTGATACTTGAAGTACTCGAATTTGAATTATTTAGCATGTTCATAGCCTTCCTTTCTTGAAATCAAGATTAGCCCCAGAC
>NW_015159716.1:886864-893969 GCF_001447785.1 Gekko japonicus
GACTTCAAGACGTGCCCATCAAATGTGAAAGAAGTTGGCCTTCTTCCAGGCAGAGATCCCACTTCTGCCTCAAATTAAATTATAAATCCTTTTTAGCATTGGGTGAGACAATGGCAATTCTCAAGTTTGTGCATTTCCGGCATATGTCTCTCCTCATGTGCGATGATTTAATGAGAGGTGGTTTATGCTTTTCTGTTCAAGCCAGGATTACAAGGCAGGATTCAATCACAGTTCAGAATCCTGGTTAGCAGGGAAGCGTCCAGACCATAATTTGGGATCAGGTATAATGACAAACTTTGATTTGCCACAACAGTGGAAGCATTTCTTTCGTGGGCTGTGCATGAGGCAGGGGTGGAGGCCAGATTGTGAGGGTCCCCCAGGTAATTTACAGAAGTCTGTTCACATAGTATAGTAAATGCATGTACATCCTACATGTACATTTATTCATCTGTTTGTACGAAAGAGCCAATGTGAGTTCACTTGACCAATGAAACTGGGGACTAATTAAGGACCTCCTGCTTGTCATGGGAGCCCCTGACTTCCACCACTGCTTGATCGGGCGGTGGGGGCAGGGCTGGCCCCAGCTTATTTTGCACCCTAGGCAAGGATCCCTTCTGGCGCCCCCCCCCCCCCGCGCCTGCCATTTTTCAAAAATAAATGCATTTTAGGAAGAATGAAAAACACAAATAATCAAGAAACCCTCAGAGTACGGGGCTGGGTGCAGTTTGGCGCCCCTAAGGGCCGGCCCGCTCTAGGCGATCGCCTAGTTTGCCTAGTGAGTGAGCCGGCCCTGGGTGGGGGGGAACCACCAGGAAAGTGGCTGTTGCATTAATGGTGTAAGATTTCATTTATTTAATTTATACATCTCTTTCTTTCCACTGGGGACCCAAAGTAGCTTCCACCCTTCTCCTCTCATCCGTTTTATCCTCACGACAACCCCATGAGATAGACCAAAGTTTGAATCCAGTGGCATCTTTAAGACCAGTGGTACCTTATACCCAGAATTAAACTTCGTTGGTCTTAAAGGTGCCACTGGATTCAAACTTTATTCTGTTGCTTCAGACCAACATGACTACCCACCTGAACCTGTGAGGTAGGTTAGGCTGAGTGAGTGTGTGTGTGTGACTGACCCAAGGTCACCCAGCGAGCTTCCATGACAGAGTGGAGATTCAGATCTGGGTCTCCCAGGTCCTACTCTGACACTGTAACCGCGACACCACACTTTACTGGAATCCTAGAGTATCACCCCAACGTGATGACTCACACATTCCTGCGGAAAGTGACATCGCACCATAGAAGCAATAGCAATTTACATGTCCCCCTCCTCTCCCACTGGCTGACAATGTTAGGTTGATAACCCTAGTGATGTTTTGGCTGCCAATGTTAGGCTGATAACCCTAGTGATGTTCTTGGGGTACAGGTGGACCATAAGTTAAATATGAGCAGCCAGTGTGATGCAGCAACAAAAAAGACTAATGCAATCTTGGGATGTATCATCAGAGGCATAACATCCAAATCACGAGATGTCATAGTCCCGCTGTACACTGGATTGGTCAGGCTGCATCTGGAGTATTGTATGTGGTTCTGAAGGCCTCACTTCAAAAAAGAAGTGGACAGAATGGAGCACGTGCAGAGGAGAGTGATGAGGATGATTGAGGGCATAGAGACCAAGCACTATGAGGGAAGGCTGAGGGACTTGGGAATGATTAGTCTGGAGAAGAGGAGGTTGAGGGGGGACATGATTGCCCTCTTTAAGTATTTGAAGGGCTGTCACTTAGAGGAGGGCAGGGAGCTGTTCCTGTTGGCAGCAGAGGATAGGACTCGCAATAATTGGTTTAAATTAAGGGCAGGAAGATACTGGCTGGATATGAGGAAAAACTGTTGTACAGTAAGAGTAGTCCAGTGGTGGAATGGGCTGCCTAGGGAGGTGGTGAGCTCCCCTCACTGGCAGTCTTCAGGCAGTGGCTGGACAAACACTTGTCAGGGATGCTCTAGGCTGATCCTGCTTTGAGCAGGGGGTTGGACTAGATGGCCTGTACTGCCCCTTCCAATTCTGTTCAGCTCTACATGCATTGAATGTAACATGAGAATTACTCAACACATGTATATAGAAAAGTCAAGTGTACACTGAGCACAGAAGCCTGATACAGATGACCCCCCTATGTGTTGACTCAGTGCATGGGGAGGCAGAACAGGCATGAACGTTAGGCTTGCCAAGGCCCCCCAGGGGGCGGGGAAACCCCCGCCCCAGAGGCCCGTTCCTCGCCACCAGCGGATTGGGCCCCGGAGGGAACCCCACCCCGATGTGCACGTCACCCGGAAGTGACGCGACCATGTGGGGCACGCTGGGGGCGGGGCCACGGTCATCCGAGGGAAAACTCTATGGTTTTCCCTCGGATGGTTGTGGCCCCGCCCCCAGTGTGCCCGGCATCGTCACGTCACTTCCGGGTGATGTGTGTGTGACGCCTGCGTGCTTCACGCGCGTGTGCACACTCCAGCCACCAGCCAGGAGTCCCCCGCTGCGGCTCAAAAAGCACTTGGCAACCCTAATGAACGTGCTGGCCTTGCTGTCTACCTCCACACAAATGCCTGCTCATCTGCAGAGTGTGATCATGTGGTTGAAGTGGCTGTGTGCACGCCCCCTTCCCCATGATCAGCAACGTCCTGTGCCACAGACGATGGGAAGGGGGTATAAGCACAGCTGTGTCCTCAGTGCGTCACGGTACAGAGGTGGGTCCTCGGCACCAGGCTAGATTCAACGTGCATTAGAGTAGCCGTGCACCACAGTTACATCAGCATTTAGAAGTGGTAAACGTCATAAGCAAAGAAAGGCCAAGGCTCGGTGGGCTTCGGTAAAAACAATCCCACCATTTTCTTTTGATGGATCACATTAATTGTACCGCACGCATCACTGTAGACTTGTTATGATTTGATGATTTTTTTGACATCAAGACATGTAGAGAGCTACTGACGGGCTGGGATATAAACACACAACTGATTGGTGGGGTGGGAGGGAAGAGTGTGCATCTTGGCTAGAACCCTTTTGAAGCTGCAGCGTCTACAGCTAAATTGCTGGGGGGGGGGGAGAGCCAGCTGAGATGTCACTCGCTTGCTTGCTGCTTGGCCTAGATACTCACCGAAGTGGATGACTTTCTCTCCCTGTGATAATTCAAGGGAGGATTCAGACAGGGCTGCATTCTGTCCCATTGTCCCAGATTCCTGGGAGCACATTTTTCTCCCCACCGCCACCTTTTGCGGGGAAGAGGATATTTACCATTTCTATAGCATCTTAAGTGCTTTCCAAGGGCTTCACCTACATTACTTCAGGCCTCCTCCGGACCTTCTTGAATAGGCGAAGGGCGGGCTTATAAATGTGTTGAAGGAGTGAGCCTATCCAGGTATGTGTATAGAGGTGGTAGGAGCCTGATTTGGCAGAGTGGACTGTACCACTTCAACCTGGGAGTATACCATTTTTAATGCTCTTCAGTGTTAAAATTAAAAGCTCCCTGCAGGTAAAGAATTAGCACGTCAAGGCTTTGGGCGACCCTACATTTATTAATTTTTATATACTTTATTTATATCCTGCCTTTCAACCCAATGGGGACCCAGCGTGTCTGACACCATTCTCCTTTCCCCCATTTTATCCTCACAATAACCCTGTGAGGTAGGCTAAGCTGAGAGGGCGTGACTCACCCAGTGGATTCTGAGGGGCGGTTCCTCACGTCGGGGCAGGCTGGAGGAATGGGGAGAGAGAATGGTCACTGTGCTGGACTTAAGACTTGGGAGACCCAGGTTCAAGCCCTACTCAGTTATCAAGTCCATGTCAGCCAGTCACTCTCTTTTAGCCTAACCTACCTCACAGGGTCGTTGTGAGGCTAAAATGAAAGACATGGAAGCTGTGTGTGCTGCTCTGAGCCCCTCAGTGGATAAAAAACACAAGAAAGGATGTTTAAGGGACTAGGAGCAGGTCATAGAGAGCTCTGAAGGAAAGAAAAAAGAGCTCGTGCAACCTTGCTGGGAAATGATGCTGGCAGTAGGGTTGCCAACCTTCAGGGGGCACCTGGAGATCTCCTGCTATTGCAGCTGATTTCCAGATGGCCAAGATGGGCTACTTCGAAAGGTGGACTATATAGCGTTATACCCTGTGGAGTTCCCTCCCCAACCCAAACCCCATCCTCCCCAGGCTCCACCCCCAAAATCTCCAGGAATTTCATAACCTAGAGATGGCAACCCTGGCTGCTTAGATTTTTAATGAGGGCTGTCACAGTGATGAGAGGGGTGGATGATTTTGGCAGCAGTGCTGGCCACAGACTGCGGTGCTGAGGCATAGCAATGGAAGAGCAGAGGGAAGGCATGATTTTCCTTTCCTTTTGTTTACCTCGCAGTAGGATGGTGGGCGTCTTTGCTTCCATTTCAGCAGTTGCTTTGTGGCAGCGTTGCAGTGCTTTCGACTCAGCAGATCCAGACTGAGTTCAGTTTGGCCACAACTGCGGGAGAAAAGACTCCACCATCACAACAGGCATTCGGCTTCTTACACCTTCTAAGTTACTTAAACACAGCGGGAGAGCAGTCTCATGGTTGTGTGTGTAAGTGCCATGAAGTCACTTCGGACTTATGCAGGCCCCAGGGCTATTTTTGGGCAGGAACCACACAGTGGTTTCTGAGAGGTGGTTCCTCGCGTCGGGGCAGGATGGAGGAATGGGGAGAGAGAATGGTCACTGTGCTGGACTTAAGACTTGGGAGACCCAGGTTCAAGCCCTACTCAGTTATCAAGTCCATGTCAGCCTGTCACTCTCTTTTAGCCTAACCTACTTTACAGGGTCGTCGTGAGGCTAAAATGAAAGACGTGGAAGCTGTGTGTGCTGCTCTGTACCTCATTTGCACCGGTGGATGTGGCTGGATGACCACACTTCTGGTGATACGGGGGTGTGGCCTAATGTGCTAATGAGTGGTGCTGTCAGGGGTGTGGCCTAATGTGCTAATGAGTTTTGCTGTTGGGTGTGGCCTATTATGCTAATGAGTTCCTGCTGGGCTTTTTCTACAAAAAGAGCCCTGGCAGGCCCTATGAATTAATGAAGCTGGGTAGCCATGGTGGTCTGAAGCAACAGAACAGAGTTTGAGTCCAGTGGCACCTCTGAGACCAACAAGTTTAATTCTGGGTACCCAGAATTAAACTTGTTGGTCTCAAAGGGGCCACTGGACTCGAACTCTGTTCTGCTCTATGAATTAATGTCCTCCAAATCGTCTTATTGCCAACAGCCTTCGAGCTCAGGTCCTGAAGACTGAGGGCCCTGGCTTCCTTGGTGGAATCAATCCATCTCATGTTGGGCCCAAACAAACAGTAACTCCAGGCAGTTTACAAATTGACACCCATATAAAACCAAACAGGAACGATCACTCAGAGGAGCACAAAATAAATGGCTACAAGATAACAACACCAGCAAGCACACTAGCTTAACAATAAGAAGGAGGAGATAAGAGCAGCCTGAGGGATGTAGAAAGTGATCTTTGGTTACATAGCTCAGAACGGTCTGCTCTGGCCTGCAGCGGCTCCGCAGCATCCCTAGAAAAGAGAAGTCTGTCCAGACACCTGCTGTCCTTCAAGCAGAAGTGCCAAAAATTGAACCTGAACCTTCCCGCTGTAAGGCAAACCCTGTACTGATAAGCCACAGGTCTCTCCTCCAATGAAAAGAGCCTTCCGTAGCCTGGATGCCATCACTGAGAAAGCCTTGTTTTGCTCTGTATATGTGTGTGTGTTATGTTTTGACAGGTTACTGCTGACTCATGGTGACCAGTGTTCCCTCTAAGCTGAGTTAGTGTAAGCTAGCTCATAGTTTTTTAGCTTCCAGCTCACACATTTTTGTCTTAGCTCAGGAAGGATGGCTCCAGAGTAAACTAATCTGTGCAGTAGTCAAATCACTCGCTCACAACTTCAATGCCAGTAGCTCACAAAGTAGAATTTTTGCTCACAAGACCCCACAGCTTAAGAGGGAACATTGTGACCCTATGAATTAGTAACCCCCCACAATGCCTTATCATTAACTGCCTTGCTCAGGTCTTGCAGACTGAAGGCTGTGGCTTCCTTTATTGAGCCAGTTTGGTGTAGTGGTTAGGACTGTGGACTCTAATCTGGGAGAACCGGGGTTGGTTCCCCACTCTTCCACATGCAGCTGCTGGTGTGACCTTGCGTCAGTCATAAGTTCTTTCAGAGCTGTCCTCTCAAGGGCAGTCCCAGAAAGAGCTCTCTCAGCCCCGCCTACCTCACAGGGTGTCTGTTGTGGGGAGGGGAAGGGAAAGGAGACTGTAAGCCACTCTGAGACTCCTTTGGGTAATGAGGGCGGGATATAAACCCAATCTCTTCTTCTATTGAGTCAATGCATATGATGTTGGGTTGTCTTCTTTTCCTACAGCCTCCTCCTCCTCCTCCTTAGCCAGCAAGTTACAGCTGAGTTATGGCAACCCTGCAGAAGTTTTCAAAGTGAGAGACATTCAGAAGTGGTTTGCCATTGCCTCCCTCTTTCCAGCAACCCTGGACCTCCTGGGTGGTCTCCCACTGAAGTACTAACCAGGGCCGAACCTGCTCAGCTTCCATGATCTGATGAGATCGGGGTGGCCTGAAACGTCCCAGTCAGGGCACTGCCCTCAAGAGGCAAAGCCATTTAGAGATTTTAAAATGTCATCAGCCTTCCGAACTAGGTCGTTCTTTCTTTCTTTAGACATTTATACCCCACCTTTCTCCCCCACGGCGGTTAGCTGAAGCGGCTTACAACATCAACCATTTCAACTTTATTGCTGTAGCTAAAGGCGATTGCAAACCAGGTTAAACTAACTGATGAAATCAAAACCTATCGTGGTTAGGATTTGGCGCTCTCACTTCAGTAAGTAAAGGTAAAGGTTCCCTTGCTCGAAAGCCAGTCGAATCCGACTCTAGGGTTGCGGTGCTCATCTCCGTTTCAAAGCCGAAACATCTCCAGTACTGATCAGATTGTAGGTGAGGTGAAAGCCCTCTGCCTGAGACCAGTGTTCCCTCTAAGCTGAGTTAATGTGAGCTAGCTCACAGTTTTTTAGCCTCTGGCTCACACATTTTTATCTTAGCTCAGGAAGG
>NW_015159716.1:895976-919187 GCF_001447785.1 Gekko japonicus
GTGGCCAACTCTGAAGCCAGCCGGGACTCCGTTCCTGTGCGTTCCTGCCCAAAAATAGCCCTGGGTTTATCCAGTCCCCTCGTGACGTTGTCTATGCTTGTAGCCGCCGCCACTTCTTGTGGCAGTGACCTCCATGTGTTAATCACATGGGTGAAGAAGTACTTCCTTTTATCCGTTCTAAACCTCCTGCTCATTAATTTCACTGAGTGCACACGAGTTCTTGTATTGTGAATTCTCTACCTTCTCCCTACCTTGTGAACTCTCTGCCTTCTTTATTCCATGCATAATTTTGTAAGCCTCTATCATGTCACCTCTCAGTCGCCGTTTCTTCAAGCTAAAAGAGCCCTAACCTCTTTAACTTTTCTTCATTGGGAAGGTGTTCCATCTCCTTAATCATCTTAGTTGCCATTTTCTGCACTTTTTCCAAAGCTATAATATCTTTTCTGAGGTCTGATGACCATAACTGTACAGGGTATTCCAAATGAGGCTGTGCCATCGATTTATACTGGCTGATTTGTTTTCAGTTCCCTTCCTAATAATCCCCAGCATAGCATTTGCCTTTTTTTATTGCCGTCATACACTGAGTCGACAATTTTAGTGAGTTATTTACCACAGTTCCCAAGATCTCTCTCCTGGTCAGCCACCGCCTGTTTGGACCCCATCAACATGTATTTATAGTTGGGATTTGGGGCTCCAATGTGCATTACTTTGCACTTGCCCACGTTGTACCTCATTTGCACCGGTGACGCCCACTAGCCCAGCCTCAACAGATCCCTCGGGAGCGCCTCACCATGGACAACTTAGTGTCATCTGCAAACACCATTTTCCCTCCGTTCTTGGAAGTAAACTTAATGATTTTAGAACCCAAGAGTGTTCTTGCAGCTTTAAGATGTGGGCAGAAGGGCAGAATTTCACCAGGGACAGCTTTCCTGATTACTTTGCTACAAAGATGAGAAAAAGGAACACTTAATGGAATGGGAGTAGGATCGGCACTTCTTTCCCCAGCAACACAGGCAGAAAACCAACAGGTGCAACATTTCCATTCACTGAGAGAAGGACATGTTGGGGAAAGCATCACCTGTTGGAATTCACAAAGCACAGCTGGTCTTCCAGAAGCAAAGGCGGCAACTTTAAAGGGCCGATGCAGGCAATAATAATAAGAATCGATGATTAAGCACAATAAAGTATGGACTGTAGAAATCATGGCAGCTGTGTCAGCCAGTAAAAGCGGGGCTTGCTGTGTATTTAATGGTCGAGTTAATCACTGTTGATGGGATGTGTTTCTTGCTTTCGAGCGGCTGTTTACCCGATGCCTCTGGTTGCATCTGTTCCTCTGGGGCTGTCTGGTTGGCGCTTGTATTAAACTTGGCAAGCAGCTAATGAAAGGCATTAGGCTTCTATCCTTTAAAAAGTGGAGTCAGGATGTTGTGGTCTCAGGATGGTGCCGACTTGGCGATGTTTGCCAATCATTTGTGGGAGGATGTCCATCATCCCATTTGTCAAGGTAAGGAGGCCCCCGGGGGACAAATGTAATATCTTTTACAAGGGCATCTTTCTGCATGGATTGCGGGAATCGATCAAAGGCAATACCCCTGCCTTGGGGAATACAGAGGCGCTGTGGGGAAGAGGGTAAAGCAGGAGAATGTGGCTGCCCAGAGCCCCTGCTTAGCGCAGGCAGGCTGGGAGATTAAAGTGACCCAAGCAGAGTGACCCAAACTGACCAGCTTTTAAACTGGTCCCTCTCACTGTCCCTTTAATTGTCTCATATAGGGGTGCCTGCCAACCTCCAGGTGGTGACTGGAGATCTCCTGGAATTACAACTGGTCTACAGACAGCACAGATCAGTTCCCCTGGAGAAAATGGCTGCTTTGGAAGGTGGGTCTGTGGCATTATACCCTGCTGAGGTCCCTCCCCTCCCCAAACCCCACCCTCCCCAGGCTTAATTCCCCAAACTTCCAGTAATTTCCCAACCCAGCAAATACCAGGTGATGTTATGTTTCTCCACACCCTGCCAACCTTCAGCTACTCATTCCTGCATATTAAGCCTCTTTTTAAATTATTTCCTTCATTTATACTGCTCCTTTCTCCCCAGCAGGGACCCAAAGTGGCATACTGTCATCCCTTTTATTCTCGCAACAGCCCTGTGAGGTAGGTTAGGCTGAGTGTGCACGACTGGCCCAAGGTAACCCAGTGAGCTTCCATGGCAGAGTTAGGACTTGAACCCAGGTCTCCCAGATCCTAGTCTGGCATGCTGAACACAGCACCATGCTGGCTCTCAAAAGGACAGGACATTCTGCCCCCCCCCCCGGACAGTTGTCAGTCTTAACTTATGTTGTTGGGGTGTGCTTATCTCAGACTCAGCCAGCAGCATCTAAACAATGGGCATCTGCTCACCTGTTGTCTCCTCCTGGGTTGCCCTGACTTGGAATGGGTAAGCTGAATCCTCCTCATTGCTGCTTCAGGGTCTGAGCTAAGTGCTTCCTTATTCATTTAAATATTTGTATCCCATTTTGTCCCCAGCAGGGATCCAAAGCAGCTTACTACGCCATTCTCCTTGCTTCCTTTTTACCTGTACAACATCCTTGCGAAGTAGACTAGGCTAAGGGAAGAGGGGGTGACTGGCCCAAGGTCACCCAGAGGCTTCTGCGGCAGAGTGGGGATTTGAACCTGGATCTCCCAGATCCTAGCCTGACAATCTAACCGCTACCCCAGGCAGGCTTTCCTTACAGGTCTAAGCAGGGTCAGCTCAGGCTAGTATGTAAGTTTTTAAATGAGTGGGTGGAACACTTGGGGTCATGATGCTGGGGAAGGGGTCAACACTTTCCTTCATCAGGAGAGCCAGTTCGGTGTAGTGGCTAAGTGCCTGGGCTCTACTCTGGGAGAACCGGGTTTGATTCCCCCACTCCTCCACTTGCAGCTGCTGGATGACCTTGGGCAAACCATAGTTCTGTCAGAGCTGTTCTCTCAAGGACAGTTCTGTCAAGAGCTCTCTCAGTCCCACCTACCTCACAGGGTGTCTGTTGAGGGGGGGAAGGAGGTTGTAAGCTGATCTGAGTGAAGGGCAGGGTATAAATCCAAACTCCTCCTCCTCATCATCATCTTCAGGATACCAATCTCCAGGCAGGACCTGGAGGTCCTCTGGAATTACAGCACATCTCCAGACTGCAGAGATGAGTTCCCCTGGAGAAAATGGCTGCTTTGGAGGGTGGACTCCATGGCATTGTATCCCACCGAGGTCTCTGTCCTCCCCACACTCCATCCTTAGTTCTCCTGGAGGTTCTCAATCTGGATCTGACAGCCCTAGCCCACCAATCCCCCACCAGAGGCCAGAGGGGAACTGGCAACCCTACATGATGTTTTCTTGGTAGAAATCACCCCTACCCCTGAGCTTCTATAAGGCCCATGAGAAAAAGACAGGCTCTCCTGCTTTCCCAGTCTAGCACAACAGGGAAGAAAAGACAGCCTCCACTAGTCTAGCCAAACTAGCCCGAGACAGGCTCCGATATTGTACTGCCCCTCTTTTGCTGGAGCTAATGGTAGCAGGTGACTATATGTAGCAGGGTTGCCAATTTCCTGGAGGAAAATATCCCATTTTGTAAAATAGAGTCTTACTGTGAGGAAAAGGGCAGTTGAAGCTTTTGCATGGAACAGGGATAGATAACATCCCATTAAACCTCTATTAAAGGGAATGGATATTTTCTCCAGGCCTTTTGGCAACCCTGACAGCTTTCTCCTAGGACAATAGATGCCCTCCTCCAGCATCCTGGGCCTTGGTCACACAGTCCCCACTGCAGTTGCCTTTTATGGGTTTTTTTGAAAAATGCATCAGTAGATTCAGCCACAGATCTCCACTGTAAAAGTATAGCTGGCGCCTAAGGCTGTACGGGATGAAGCAAAGGCATCCCAATTAATGGCGGCGTGCACATGATTCATAAGAGACTTTCTTGCTCCGAGACAAGGAAAAGGGATATCCGCCTTAACAAACTCTTACGCTCAGCAAATAAATGGTTGGGCCTGCTGATCGGAAAGGCAGGCTGGCAGTTAAGGGCTAAGTGGGGCATAAAAAGGGAAATGCTAATTGCCTCATGAATAATTGAGAGGCAGCACTGAGCGGGGGCCTCGGCTCGGAAGGCTTCGGAGTGCGTTAGGAAGGGCTGCAGTGGCACCGGATCTTATGCTCCCAGCTTCCAGGAAAACGGGGCTGGCGCCTTGGAGGGCTGCCTCCACAGTAAAAACTGAGCAGGGAAAACCTCCCCAGACAGCACTAAAGAAGACTTCTAGGCAGGTTGAGTTTGGTTTTAAGGCTGCTTCTGACCTGGGTAGCCCAGGACAGCCTGATCTTGTTTAGGGTTGCCAGCTCCAGGGTGGGGAATACCTGGAGATTTTGGGGGTAGAGCCTGAAAGGGGTGGGGTTTGGGGAGGGGAGGGACTTCAATGCCATGGAGTCCCCAATCCACCATTTTCTCCAGATAAGATAGGGTTGCCAAATAATTCTTCGCTGGGAGCGGGGGGCTCCCGGCCGGCGTCGGGTGAGTGCGCGCGTGCGTCACCTGGAAGTGACGTAGGCACGCTGGGCACGCTGGGGGCGGGGCCATAGAAGGGAAAACCATAGAGTTTTCCCTTGTATGGCCATGGCCTCGCCCCCAGCATGCCCAGTGTGCCCACGTCACTTCCTAGTGATGCGCATGCCGGGGGCGGGGTTCCCCCGGGGCCCGATTCCGCTGCAGCGGAAATCGGGCCTCCAAAGTGGGAGTTTTCCCGCCCCCCGGCCCGATTTGGCAGCCCTAAGGTAAGCTGTTCTCTGTCACCTGGAGATCAGTTGTAATAGCAGAAGATCTCCAGCCACCACCTGGAGACTGGCAACTAATCTTGTTAGATCTCAGAAGCTAAGCAGGGTCGGCCTTGGATAGCACTTGGATGGGAGGCCACCACGAAAGACCAGGGTTGCTATGTCGATGCAGGCAATGGCAAACTACTTCTCTTTGTCTCTTGCCTTGAAAACCTACGGGGTTGCAAGAAGCTAGTTGTGACTCGATGGCAAAAAATAAAATAAAATCATATCAGACCACTGGAGTTTTTCCTGATCCTTAAAAAAGGAGAAGGAAGGTAATAGAAGGGTGTTGTTAAAAGTTGGGACTGCTGATTTCCCCCACCCGATTCCATCCAGTCTCCTGTGACTTTATATCGTTGTTTGAAAAAAGAGAGACTGCCTCAGAACAGTGAGAAAAGTTGGCAGCCTTTAAGCATACGTGGGGAGCATGTCTGCTTAAAGGTCGCCAACTTTTCCACTAGTCTTTGGAGCTGGGCTGTTAAGAGTCACCTGACCTGCTGCAATGAAGGTTCAGTTGACGAGTCTTCTGCTTTTGTCACACTGTAGCTGTTAGAAGGTGACGCTTTCCATGGCATGAACAAAGAGCTGCAGATCAAACCACATTTAAATTAAAGCCAAGCGGGCGGCACTCGGTCCTGTCCCAAGGGCCTTACAGTGCAGAAGTGTGTGTGCACATGAAAACTCATATCTTGAATAAAACTTTGTTGGTCTTAGAGGCGTCACGGGACTCAAACTTTGTTCTCCTGCTTCAGATTAACACAGCTACCCACCTGAATGTTTCTACTAAGACTCTTCCACCTTCCACAGTTGCTTGTTAAGCAGCAAAGTAAGAGGTGTGGGGTGGTGGTGGTCTATATTACAAACAGGGGTCATTTCCTGCAGGAGCGCACAGGAGCGGAGCTCCGGCTCCGGCAGTAAGGAGCCCAGGGGGCGGGCACATGCAACAAGCCCCACCCTCTGCTCCCAGCAGCCCTGTCCGGCCATGAGGAGCAAGAAGCAGTCAAGTAAGTTGGAGAGCCCTCCACCCGCCTGCCTTCAGGTACAAGCTCTCCCTCCTCTATGATGGCAGATCTGTGCGATCCCCCCCCCCCCAATCGCTCGCAATGAAAAAAACCTGAGCAGTGGGTGTTGCCTTCTGACACACTTCCGGTGATGTCAGGGGGTGTGGCATATGCAAATGAGTTATGCTAATGAGTTATGCTAATGAGCTCCTGCACCTCTTTTTCTACGAAAAGACCCCTGATTACAAATCTCTTGCCTCCAGCTCCTGAAAGCCTGGAGCCAGCCAACCATTCTTGCAGGGCCCAACTGAGTAGGGTTATGCACTGGATTGGCAACAGGCCTGGAGAAAAGTGTCCGGACCCTCTGACAGAGGCTTGATAGGGTGTAATTGACCTTCATGTCATGCAAAACTTCAGAGGAAACACTAAGCCTCTGTTAAAGTAACAGGACATTTTTCTCCAGGCCTCTTGGAAACGGCATGTTCTGTCAGAGTTCAGTGAGCACGGGATGCAGCAGACCAGAATTCTCAGCCTGAATACACAAAGCTGACTGGAATGGTGTTGTCTACACCAACTGGCAATGGCTCTCCAGGGTCTCACAAAGAGACCTGTCACCTCTCCTAATCTCTGATCCTTTTCACTGGACATGCCAGGGATTGAATCTGGGACCTTCTGCATGCAAGGCACAGATGTGATTGCCGAGCCTCTCATCTAGCTTCAGTTTTTAAAAGAGCAAGTTTCTAGACCTCATGGTGATGATGACAGTCTGAAAGCCCGTGGATAGAGACCTCAGAAGCTGAAAGGGCTGAGTAGGACTTTGAGGGCTTGGGGTTCTGGATGTGACTTTTAAAAAACCCTGTAAATTATGCAGAAACAGCAGAATATACATATTATGCAGGTAGGGCTGCCAACTAGATTTGAAGGTAGAGCCTGGGCAGGTGAGGTTTAGGGAGGGGAGGGAACTTGATAGGCTATAAGAAGAACGTAAGAACAGAAGAAAACCCAATGTCAGATCAGGCCAATAGCCCATCCAGTCCAGCACTCTGTCACACAATGGCCAAAAATTCCAGGTGCCATCAGGAGGCCCAGCAGTGGGGCCAGGACACTAGAAGCCCGCCCACTATGCCCCCCCCAAGCACCAAGAAGACAGAGCATCACTTGCCCCAGCCTGAGAGTTCCTACTTATACCTTGTGGCTAATAGCCACTGATGGACTTCTGCTCTAATTCCCTCTTGAAGCCATCCATGCTTGTAGCCGCCGCCACCTCCTGTGGCAGTGAATTCCATGTGTTAATCACTCTTTGGGTGAAGAAGTACTTCCTTTTATCCGTTCTAAACCTCCTGCTCATTAATTTCACTGAGTGCCCACGAGTTCTTGTATTGTGAGAAAGGGAGATAACTGCTCTATCTCGTGCATAATCTTATAAACCTCGATCATGTCACCCCTCAGTTGTTATTTCTCTAACCTAAAGAGCCCCAAGCACTTTAAACTTTCTTCATAGGGAAAGTGTTCCAACCCCTTTATCATTTTACTTGCCCTTTTCTGTACTTTTCCCAATGCTATAATATCCTTTTTGAGGTTTTCGTGACCAGGACTGTACACAGTACTCCAAATGAGGATGTACCATCGATTTATACAGGGGCATTATGATACTGGCTGATTTGTTTTCAGTTCCCTTCCTAATAATCCCCAGCATAGCTTTGGCCTTTTTTATTGCAGTTGCACACTGTCTAGACATTTTCATCGAGTTATCAACTACGACTCCCTCTTGGTCAGTCTCTGCCAGTTCGGACCCCATCAATGTGTATTTATATTTAGGATTCTTGGCTCCAATGTGCATCACTTTGCACTTTTGGCCACATTGAACCCCATTTGCCACTTTAACGCCCACTCACCCATTCTCGACAGATTCGTTTGTAGTGCCTCACAATCCTCCCTGGTTCTCACCACCCTGAACAACTTCGTGTCATCTGCAAATTTAGCCACTTCACTGCTTACTCCCAACTCCAAATCATTAATAAACAAGTTACAAAGCATCGGTCCGAATACTGATCCCTGTGGTACCCCACTGCTTACCACCTTCCACTGAGAAAATTTCCCATTTATACTCACTTTCTGTTTCCTATTAATTAGGCAGTTTTTGATCCACAAGAGGACTTGTCCTTTTATCCCATAGTCCACACTCCAAAGCAGCCATTTTCTCCAAGGGAAGTGTTCTCTGTCGACTGGAAATCAATTGTAATAGCGGGAGATCTCCAGGCCCTACCTGGCAGTTGGCAACCCCTGTCATTCACTAGCCATTGGCTGGATGTTCAGGTTTGTTCAACAAAACAGCAGGACTCTTTTTTTTTTTTAAGGGTGAAAGAAATGCTAACAGGGCAGGGAGAGGGAGTTTCTGGCTTAGTTCCTTCCCATCCCATGCCCATTAAAGCCAATTTGGCAAGGAAATACTTGATGGCCAGGTAGACAAAAGCAAGGTACAGGATATGCATTTGCCCTGGAGAGACATGAGCTCTCGGAGTTCAGCACATGAATAGGATACTTAAGCTTTAACAACTGCAGTACTTTGCTCAACAAGAGCCTGCAAATGGGAAGCTCTTGATGGGATTCCTGGGAAGGAAGAGCCGGTTTGCTATTGTTCCAGCCTGGTTTGGAGCCTTGAGCCCCAGGAGGGGTGAAAATTGCCCATGTCCCAAAGGGAAGGGATGGGGTAGAGAAGAGCCACATACTAAGATAGTTTTGTGTTCCCAAAATGCTGACGGCTCTCAGTTTTGCCTACGATTAGTGCACAAATGGGGTCGCGGAGAGTCGGACTCGACTGTGCGACTGAACAACAACAACAAGCGCACAAATTGCACCCTTTTGACCTTCAGGCAGTGGCTTCACTGAGGCAAATAGACAGTTCACTTGCCTGTCCAACAAACTGGCCTTTATCATCTGACTCTCTGTACTAAACTATACGACACATTATGTTGATGTATTTAAAATGCTATATGTTTTCTTTCCTTTAGATATTTATGCCCCGGCCTTTGCCATAAGGGTAGTGTCTGGGGATCTCCTGGGATTATAACTGTTCTCCAGGCAACAGAGATCAGTTCCCCTGGAGAAAATGGCTGCTTCGGGTGGTGGATCCTATGGCTCTATACCCTCACTTCTCAGGCTCCAACCACAAAATCTCCAGGTATCCGGAGCTGGCAATCCTAACCCAAAGTAATTTACAGGATTCTTCCTCCATTTTATCCTCACAAGAATGACCCTGTGATGTAGGTTAGGCTGAGAGAGAGACTGACTGACACAACGTCATCCAGGGGGCTTCCAAGGCAAGGGGGAAATTCGAACCTGGGTCT
Organism: Gekko japonicus; assembly: GCF_001447785.1. NCBI lineage: Eukaryota > Metazoa > Chordata > Lepidosauria > Squamata > Gekkonidae > Gekko > Gekko japonicus. Next base: position 905,156 of record NW_015159716.1, read on the forward strand.
CCCAGATCCTCAAGACACTCCTGCTGGAAAGTATTGGTGTGGACTTGGGGTGGGCGGGGGTTCTGGCACAGAAGCTCCAGGGCTATTTTTGGGCAGGAACGCACCGGAATAGAGTTCCGGCTGGCTCCCAAGTTGGCCACACCCAGCAGGAACACATTAGCATAATAGGCCACACCCAACAGCAGAAACTCATTAGGATTGGCTACATTAGGGGTGTGTGGCCTAACATGCAAAGGAGTTCCTGCTACAAAAAAGCCCTGGGTTTGGACAACAAACAAGGTAAACAGAATAAGGAGCAAAAGGTGGGTGTGGCTGGATGAGCACACTTCTGGTAACATGGGGGTGTGGCCTAATATGCCAATGAGCTGTGCTGTCAGGGGTGTGGCCTAATATGCCAATGAGTTTCTGCTGTTGAATGTGGCTTATTACGCTAATGAGTTCCTGCTGGGCTTTTTCTACAAAAAAAGCCCTGAGAAGCTCTGATGGTGGCTGGGAGGAGTGGCCCATCTTTGGTGCAGGGCTGTTCCCTGGGTAGCAAGGAGGGGGCACGGAGGGCGTCTCACCCAGCTGCCTCGCATGAGGATAAAAATAATGCGACAGTTACCAGAGCAACTGCTCCTCTCGTGGGATGACTCTGTGTGCTTAGACCTGGGGTAGCAGCGTCCAGGTGGAGCAGAAGCTGTGGGAGTTTGGGAGCAGATGGTGTGCAGGCCTAAGCAGGAAACCGAAGGAGACAGAAATTTCCTTGGAGGCAGCGAATGGATGTGGATGTGTGTAAGGGAGAGAGTTTTAAGGACAGAGAACTGCTTAGGAAAAGCACTTCAGGGGCCCTGGAGCAAGGAAACTGCCTGACTGGTGTTTACTTTCCCTTGGGAAGTTACAAAGCACACACCGGCCTCGTCTTGCTGGTTTTTCTTCTCACACAAATGGAGAGAGGCCTGATTTGGGCTAACGGCTTGCTTGGGCCTGAGGGGAGGCAGCGGGCTGCGACGAGTTCCTCCCGAATGGCAGACTGTGGGTAATGAGGGCGCGCCACGCTGGATTGCTAATGGCACAAGAGCACTTTTTCCATCACTTCAGCGTTGCCAGTTCTGGAAGCTGCATTGTAAGCAGTACAGTTGAGAAAATGTTAGGATGAGTTTCTTTGAATATTTTTCTTTTCCAGCTTAAGTGGTGCAGAGGGGATGAAATTCATAGGGGGATGAAATTGGTCTCCTGGACATGATAAGCTGCTCCACATGTCACATTTTAAGGGTGGACTTAAAAGCATGTTGGATGTAGACTGGGCTCTTTTTGTAGAAAAAGCCCAGCAGGAACTCATTAGCATAATAGGCCACACCCAACAGCAGAAACTCATTAGCATATTAGGCCACACCCCTGAGCCCAGCTCATTGGCACATTAGGCTGCCCCCCCATGTTACTAGAAGGGGGGTCATCCAGCCACACCCACCTTTTGCTTCTTATTCTGTTTACCTTGTTTGTTGTCAAAACCCAGGGCCTTTTTTTGTAGCAGGAACTCCTTTGCATGTTGGGCCACACACCCCGAATGTAGCCAATCCTAATGAGTTTCTGCTGTTGGGTGTGGCCTGGTATGCTAATGAGTTCCTCCTGAGCGTGGCCAACTCGGGAGCCAGCTGGAACTCCGTTCCTGTGCGTTCCTGCCCCAAAATAGCCCTGGTTGTAGACCTGAAAGTGTGAATGTAATTCTAACAGACATGTGCAAAAACACATGTATCATGCCAGCGTCCTAGTCGGGGAGCAAAAGTGTTTACCTTCTTTTCTTTTTTTTTTTAACATCAAGTTGCGGCGAACTTATGGTGACCCCATAGGGTTTTTAAGGGAAGAGACCTTCAGAGGTGGTTTGCCATTGCCTGTCTCTGCGTCATGACCCTGGTATTCCTTGGTGGTCTCCCGCCCAAACACTGGCCAAGGCTGACCCTGCTTAGCTTCCAAGATCTGACGAGACTGGGCTATCCTGGGCTATCCAGGTCAGGGTATGTTTATCATAGAGGTACTTTGCCCACATACTGGCCAAGGCTGACCCTGCTTAGCTTCCAAGATCTGACGAGACTGGGCTATCCTGGGCTATCCAGGTCAGGGTATGTTTATCATAGAGGTACTTTAGGTGGGGAGCAAATAACCTGTATCCTATAGGTATGCTACTCAAGGAGGTATGAGTAGCTCAAATGTGCACTTGGTGGCAAGCCTGGGTTAGGGCATGTGTGCAAGTTTCTGGGGCCTGCAGTGAACATTCTTCTTGTCCTTTTTGGACAGTGTGTAGGCGTGTCAGTATGGCGGATGGCTTCAACTGGCACTTGGGTCCCCATGACATTTAAACATTATTTTTAAAAGAAGTGCAGTACATTTGCATGTTATGCAATGCAAGCAGGCGTGTGTAGCATACGGACACGTTCCTGGCAATTGTGTAGTATCCGAGGCGGCCCTCAGACATCAGTGCTGGGTGAAGGCAGGTTGGATGATATGAGAAATTGTCTGGAATGCATCCAGAAGTGCGTGTTCTTCGTTAAAATAAGACAGAATATCAATCTCATTATTGTATAGAGCCGCATCTATGCGAGGGTGTGAAAATGCGCCCCTGCTATGGCAGGAGCGGCACGTGGGGGGGGGAATGGGGTCCGTAGACACCTGTTCTCACTGCTTCTGCCTCCTCCGTCCTCACCCCCCTCCCATTTTCCTTGCTGTGGAAGCACAAAGGCTGGGCTTGCCAACATCCAGGTGGGGCATGGAGTTGGCTTGAAATCACAAGCGATTTCTGGATTACAGAGATCAGATCCCTTGCAGGAAATGGCAGCTGTTGAGGTCAGACTCTGATAAGGTGTCCATGCTAAGTCCTGCCCTCTCTAAACTCCACCATCCTTCTCCAAACCCCACCGTCCCCAAACCCCACCGTCCCCAGACACTGCTCCCAAATCCCTGAGTTTCACAAGCTGCAGTTGGCAACCTCTAACTGAGGCACAGCCCACAACAGGGGTTTTGGTAAGCCCTGAATGATCTGGAACTCCGTTCACATCCCTTTTTTATTGTTAATTAAAATATTTATGCCCCAACTTTGCCCTGACCTGGACGGCCCAGGCTAGCCTGATCTTGTCAGATCTTGGAAGCTCAGCAGGGTTACTGAGGAAGAATCAGCATGGGTTCTATAAGGGAAGGTCTTGTCTCACTAACATTTTAGAGTTCTTCTGAGGGGATGGGCAAACATGTGGACAAGGGTGACCCAGTAGGTGCAGTTCACCTAGACTTCCAGAAAGCTTTCGATAAAATTCCTCATCAGAGGCTCTTAAGTAAACTCAGCAGTCATGGGAAGACATAAGAACATAAGAGAAGCCAATGTTGGATCGGGCCAAAGGCCCATCCAGTCCAACACTCCGTGTCACACAGTGGCCAAAAATACCAGGTGCCATCAGGAGATCCACCAGTGGGGCCAGGACACTAGAGGCCCGCCCACTGTTGCCCACCTCCCCCCCAAGCACCAAGAATACAGAGCATCACTTGCCCCAGACTGAGAGTTCCTGTCTATACCTTGTGGCTAATTGCCACAGATGGACCTCTGCTCCATATGTTTATCCAATTCCCTCTTGAAGTTGTCCATGCTTGTAGCCGCCACCACTTCCTGGAGCAGTGAATTCCATGTGTTAATCACTCTTTGGGTAAAGAAGTACTTCCTTTTATCTGTTCTAACTTGACTGCTCGGCAATTTCATTGAGTCCCCAGAGGTTTTTGTATTGTGAGAAAGGGAGAAAAGTACTTCTTTCTCTACCTCTTGTGTATTAAAAACTGGCTAATTAACAGGAAACAGAGTGAATATAAACAGGCAGTTTTCACAGTGGAAAGTGGTAAGCAGTGGGGTACTGCAGGGGTCCAGTGCATTTTAACTTGTTCATTAATGATTTGCCGATGACACTAAGGCTGCAGTCACACACACTAAATAATCCACTTCCAATGCACTTTCCAACTGGATTTTGCCAGTTCACACAGTAAAAATCCAGTCGGAAAGTGCATTGAAAGTAGATTATTTAGTGTGTATGACCACAGCCTAAGTTGTTCAGGGTGGTGAGAACCAGGGAGGACTGTGAGGTGCTCCAGAGGGATGTGTGGAGGCTGGGCAAGTGGGCGTCAACATGGCAAATGAGGTTTAGCGTGGGCGAGTGCAGAGTAATGCACATTGGAGTTAAAAATGTTAACTATAAATATACATTGATGGGGACTGAACTGGCAGTAACTGACCGAGAGAATGATCTTGGTGTCATGGTAGATGACTCACTGAGGTTGTCAAATCAGTGTGCAACTGCAATAAAAAAGGCCAATGCTATGCTGGGGATTATTAGGAAGGGAACCGAAAACAAATCAGCCAGTATCATAATGCCCCTGTATAAATTGATGATGCAGCCTCATTTGGAATACTGTGTGCAATTCTGGTCACCACACCTCTTATATTTTTGTTGTTCAGTCGCACAGTCGAGTCCAACTGTTCGCGACCCCATGGACAAGATCTCGCCAGGCCCTCCTGTATTCTGCCGTCCTCTGAAGTTGGCTCAGTTTCATGTTCGTTGCATCTATGACACTGTCTAACCATCTCATCCTTTGCCGTCCCTGTCTTCTTTGACCTTCAATCTTTCCCAGCATCAGGGTCTTCTCCAGTGAGTGCTCCCTTCTCATTTGGTGGCCAAAGTATTTGAGCTTCAGTTTCATTATCTGGCCTTCCAGGGAACAGTCAGGGTTGATTTCTTTGAGGATTGACTGATTTGTTCTTCTTGCAGTCCAAGGGACTCTCAAGAGTCTCCTCCAGCACCATAGTTCAAAAGAATCTATTCTTCGGCGCTCGGCCTTCCTTATAGTCCAACTCTCACAGCCATACATGACTACTGGGAATACCATTGCTTTGACCATGCGGACTTTTGTTGGCAGGGTGATGTCTCTACTTTTTATCATGCTGTTTAGGTTCGCCATCACTTTCCTCCCAAGGAAATCTTTTAATTTCATGGCTGCTGTCACAGTCTGCGGTGATCTGGGATCCCAGGAACGTGAAGTCTGTCACTACTTCCACGACTTCCCCTTCTATTTGCCAAGGAGTGATGGGGCCGGATGCCATGATCTTAGTTTTTTTGATGTTGAGCTTCAAGCCCACTTTTGCGCTCTCCTCTTTTACCCTGAGCAAGAGGCTCTTTAGGTCCTCTTCACTTTCTGCCATTAGAGTGGTATCGTCTGCATATCTGAGGTTGTTGATCTTTTCCCCAGCAATCTTAATTCCCGCTTGTGATTCATCCAGGCCAGCATTTCGCATGATGTACTCTGCATATATATTAAATAAGCAAGGCGACAATATACATCCTTGTCGTACTCCTTTTCCTATGCTGAACCAATCAGTTGTTCCATATCCGGTTCTAACTGTCGCTTCTTGGCCCTTATACAGGTTTCTCAAGAGACATGTGAGGTGGTCTGGTACTCCCATCTCTTTAAGGACCTGCCATAGTTTGTTGTGATCCACACAGTCAAAAGCTTTAGCATAGTCAATGAAGCAGAAGTAGATATTTTTCTGGTACTCTCTTGCTTTCTCCATAATCCAGCGAATGTTGGCAATTTGATCTCTAGTTCCTCTACCTCTTCGAAACCCAGCTTGTACTTCTGGTAGTTCTCTATCCACGTACTGTTGAAGCCTAGCTTGTAGGATCTTGAGCATGACCTTGCTAGCGTGTGATATGAGTGCAATTGTGCGATAGTTTGAACATTCCTTGGCATTGCCCTTCTTTGGGATTGGAATGTATACTGACCTTTTCCAATCCTGTGGCCACTGTTGCGTTTTCCAAATTTGCTGGCAAATGGAGTGCAGAACTTTAACAGCATCATCTTCTAAGACTTTGAATAGCTCAGCTGGAATACCATCACCTCCACTAGCTTTGTTGTTAGTAATGCTTTCTAAGGCCCATTTAACTTCACATTCCAGGATGTCTGGCTCGAGGTCAGTGATTATACCGTCGTGGTTGTCAAGGACATCGAGGTCTTTCTTGTATAGTTCTTCTGTGTATTCTTGCCATCTTTTCCTAATCTCTTCTGCTTCTGTTAGGTCCCTACCGTTTTTGTCCTTTATCATGGCCAGCTTTGCATGGAACGCTCCCTTGATTTCTCCAATTTTCTTGAAGAGATCTCTAGTCCTTCCCATTCTATTGTTTTCTTCTATTACTTTGCACTGTTCATTCAGGAAGGCCTCCTTATCTCTCCTTGCTGTTCTCTGGAAATCTGCGTTCAGTTGGGTAAATCTTTCCTTTTCGCCTTTGCCTTTCGCTTTCCTTCTTTCCTCTGCTATTTGTAAAGCCTCATCAGAAAGCCACTTTGCTTTCTTACATTTCTTTTTCTTTGGGATGGTGGTGATTGCTGCCTCCTGTACGATGTCACGAACCTCTGTCCATAGTTCTTCAGGCACTCTATCTATCAAATCCAGACCCTTGAATCTATTCTTCACCTCTACTGTATATTCATCAGGGATGCGATCTAGGTCAAACCTGAATGGCCTCGTGGTTTTCCCAATTTTCTTCAGTTTAAGTCTGAATTTTGCAATGAGTAGCTCATGATCTGAACCACAGTCAGCTCCAGGTCTTGTTTTTACTGACTGGATAGAGCTTCTCCATCTTTGACTGCAAATTATATAGTCAATCTGATTTCGGTGTTGCCCATCTGGTGATGTCCATGTGTAGAGTCGCCTCTTAGGTTGTTGGAAAAGGGTGTTCGCTATGACCAGTGTGTTCTCTTGACAAAACTCTGTTAACCTTTGCCCTGCTTCATTTTGCTTTCCAAGGCCAAACTTGTCTGTTATTCCAGTTACCTTTTGACTTCCTACTTTAGCATTCCAGTCCCCTATGATGATGAGGACATCATTTTTTGGTGTTAGTTCTAGGAGGTGTTGTAGGTCTTCATAGAACCGGTCCACTTCAGAACAGAGTAGGGCAGAGACTAGGCAAGCCTGACGGGGAAGGGCATTTCACAGGTGTTGGTGGGGGGAGGACAACTGAAAAAGCCCTGTGATTATTCATTATAACAGATGTCCCCCAATAGCCATTCACCAAAGAGAAGTTCACAGTAAGAGTCTCAGGGAAGAGAAATCTGGAAACTTTCTTTTCCATGATTGTGTGTGTGTACGTTGAAATGTGCATGTATCACTGTGTGCCCTAGTGCAGAAGAAAACCTGAAGCATTTTTTTAAAAAATCATCTGCATAGCTATTTTCTTTTCTTTAATATGTGCATGTATGTGTGTGTGTATGCACCTGGAAGTGATAGCGACCTGTGGTGACTGACCCCTACTAGGGGCCTGAAGGTTACTCAGAGAAGTGGCTGAGTAAAGCCTCCCGACTGCTCCTTTCAAGGAGGTCTCCCTTCCAAGGACTTGCCAGTCGGCCCCGCTTAGCCTCTGAGATTTGACAAGATCAGGCTTGCCTGGGCTATCCAGGTCCGGGCTACATAGCCATTTTCAACACATGGAATGTTTGGCTCACTTATCTTCATAACAACACTGTGAGACATATTTTTCCCGTACTGCATGATTAATGCATGAAATTCAAGCTGTGGTCTGGAAGTCTTGAAAAGAGTCTTGAAGCCTTGAGTCTGGAAGTCGAAAAGAAAAGTCTCTTGATGGGGCACCATTAGGAACTGTGCCATCTGTCAAGAGTTTAGGCGTGACTTTGGATACCTCCTTAACTATGGAGGGCCAAATCATCCATATTGCCAAACTGGCATTTTTCTATCTTTGCCAGGTATGGTAATTGGCACCTTTCCTGTCGTGCCCTGACCTAGCCACAGTAATTCATGCAACGGTCACCTCCAGATTAGACTACCGTAACTTGCTCTACACTGGCCTACCCTTGAGGTTGACCCGGAAACAACAGCTGATCTAGAACACGGTGGCATGAGTCCTGATGGGAACGTCACGGATGGCACATATTCAACCGGTGCTGCACCGGCTGTACTGGCTTCCAGTGGAATACTGGGTCAAGTGGAATACTGGGTCTTGGTATTAACCTTTAAGGCCTTGAGCGGTCTGGGACCAATGTATCTATGGGACCATCTCCTCCACTATGTTCCCAGAAGAGCATTAGGCTCTGTAGATAACAACTTACTAGTGATCCCTAGCCCCAAAGAGGTCCGGCTGTCCCTGACCAGGGCCTTTTCAGTCCTGGCCCCAACCTGGTGGAACTCTCTGCCTACTATGGTCAGTGCCCTGCAGGACTTTACACAGTTCCGCAGGGCCTGCAAGGCAGAGGTGTTCCGCCAGGCTTTTGGTTAGGGACAGCAACGGTTTCCCAACATGGCTGGTACCCCCCATCCAAACCAAAAAGAACTCAGGATGCGACCAATATTTTTTCAGAACTTCAGTCTTTCAATTGTCATAGTTGCTAGTGACACCATCTTGAATTTGAATCTGTTTTAAATTGGTTTTAATATTATTAATCTTATATCTGATTTTTTACACTGTTTCTAAGGCTTAACACCATGTTGTAAATTGCCCAGAGCCCGGCGTAAGTCAGGATGGGGCGATTAATAAGTCTAATTGATGATGATGATGACAACGATAAATTCATAGAGGATAAATCCATGATGGTGAAGTGGCACCTCCATGGTGAGAGGCAATGGACCTCTGATTAGCAGTTGCTCTGACTATCAGTTGAATACCAACAACAGGGATGAAGAAGAGTCGGTTTTTTATACCCTGCTTTTCTCTACCCTAAGGAGTCTTGAAGTGGCTTACAATTGCCTTCTCTTCCTCTCCCTACAATAAACACCTTGTGAAGAAAGGGAGAGAATGTGACTGGCCCAAGGTCACCCTTCATGAGGAGGAGGGGGGAATCAAACCCGGTTCTCCAGATTTGGGTCTGCCGCTGTTCACCACTACACCATGCTGGCTCTCAGGATGTGGTATGGCCTTCTTGGCCTGTTTGTGGGCTTCACACACAGTGGCATCTGGTCGGCTGCTATGGGAAACAGAACACTGGACTATTCAGCAGCATTCTTCTTAGGTATTCTAGGCATAAAGTTTGCCCCAGGCCGCTCCGTCATGTTTGTAGTGCACACCCTGGCTGAGTTCCTTCCCAAGACTCATGCCTCCGGTTACACCCTAGGCTTGGATACCCCAAACAGGAAGCCCAGCCCTGGACTTATGCTGCTGGCAAATAACGTTCCCAAGAACTTTCCATCTTGCTAGCTGAGTTCCTTGGAGAAAAGAGTACCATATAAATGTGACAGAAAGAGCTGTCATCCAGCTAAAGTAAGACTCTTCTTGATATTTTAAAAAATGTACATCCTGCCTCCATCTTCGCTTTTCTTGTTGTAGTTGCCCTGACCTGGACAGCTCAGGCTAACCCGATCCCATCAGATTTCAGAAGCTAAGCAGGGTCGGCCTTGGCTAGTATTTGGAAGGGTGACCTCCTAGGAATACCAGGGTTTGATGCAGAGGCAGGCAATGGCAAACCACCTCTGAAGCGTCTCTTGCCTTAAAAACAAGTCAAGCTTGCCACCTAGTGGTGCATGACGCTAAAAGAGCTAGAACTTCTGGCTGCCAGATGATCTTAGGATCTCCTGGCTGTTCTACACACAATGCCATACAATAATTCGTATTCTTTGTAGTTTACAATGCAAAACATAAAAGCCCAAACCGTAGCAAGCCCCAAGAAAGGGCCCGGCAACCAAGACCAGAGCCTTTCCTCAGATAGGAATCAACACCTCCCTGAGCTCAGATAGCTCATTTGAACCCTGATAAAGCAGCAGCTCTTTGCTGCTCAAACAGAGGCAGGCAAGAAAATTGCTCACCACATCTTTGGCCAAAGCGCGGTCTTGCCCAACCTGCAAAGTCTAGGAGCATTCAAGAGAGGGTTGCCAACCTCCATGTGGCACCTGGAGATCTCTCGCTGTTACAATTCATCTCCAGAGTACAGAAGTCAGTTCCCCTGGAGCAAATGGCTGCTTTGGAGGGTGGAATCTATAGCATGTGTGTGGCGCACATCTGTTCTGAGATCCCTCCCCAAACCCCAGCTCCCCCAGCCTCCACCTCCAAAATCTCCAGGGATTTCCCAACCCAGAGCTGGCAACCCTAGCCCAGTGCAAGTGGGTTGGGGCTTGCCCCAAAGGCACCATTTCACCCCAAAGCCGGGCCTTGCCTTCTGAAGCTTAGACTCTTCCTGGTTTTCTGGGCTCTCTGCTCTGGTTGCCTCCCTGGAATAAATTGCTGCCATTCTGTAGTAAAATGTTTGGGAAACGGTTAACTGACCGGACAGCTCTGGGATGTACATTCTAGCACCTGCGATTCTTTATTTTTGCTTTCATGGTCCAGCTCTGGGTTGATGTCGGGACCTGGAGGTATGGTTTGAGGCAGGATGCCGCAGGAGTTTAGTGCGTGGGAGGCAGAGGGAGTGGGGGGCTTTGGCAAGGGTCACTCCAGGTGGCCCAAGGTCACTCCAGGTGGCACCCGCTAGTACAACTGATCTCCAGACAATAGAGATCAGTTCCTTTGGAGAAAATGGCTGCTTTGGAGGGTGGACTGTATCTCTTCCCCAAACCCCCGCCCTCTCCAGGTTCCACCCCCCCCCAAATCTCCAGATATTTCCCAACCCAGAGCTGGCAACCCTACAGAATGTGACCTTCCACCTTCAGTCTGAAGTGGCAACCTCCATTCTGTCATTTCAGGGCTGCTTCCTCACTGCAGTTTTCCTCTTCCTTTGCTTCCAAACCTGAGTGATTTTGTTTGGTGTGTGTGTGTGTGGGGGGGGGGGGACAACATCCTGATGATCTGCCATTCATCCTCTTTCCAGCTTCCCCCATGCTTTCTGAACACTGCTTTATGCCAATTTGGTGCAGTGGTTAAGTGCGCGGACTCTAATCTGGGAGAACCGGGTTTGATTCCCCACTCCTCCACTTGCACCTGCTGATGTGACCTTGGGTCAGTCACAAGCTCTGGCACAGCTGTCCTTGAAAAAGAGCAGTTTCTGTCAAGAGTTCTCTCAGCCCCACCCACCTCACAGGGTGTCTGTTGTGGGGAGGGGAAGGGAGAGGAGTTTGTAAGCCGCTCTGAGACTCCAAGTGAAGGGCGGGGTATAAATCCAATCTCTTCTTCTTCTTCTTCTTCTTAAAAAAGAAATTAATGCAAGTTATCCAAGCAAGTTTGTCCTGCTGTTTGGAGCGGAAGGTGAACGTTTTCAAAGCAAATTTGAATGTTTTCAAAGCAGATTTGAACGTTTTCAAAGGTCCCACCCACGTCGGTGACATTTTTCTATCCTTGGCCCCTTGCTGCCGCCATTTTCCCTACCATGCCACTAGAGGGCGTTATTAGGGTTTTTTGTTTAATGTGGCAATTACTATAGCTCTATAATGCTATAGCACTTATTGATTGTTAAAAGCTCTCTGGTAGTACAGCAGAGAATATGGTGGCTGAAAAGGGCTGACAGCAGAAAAGCGTGCACCCTGGATGCCAATGCATTTGCACTGATAATGAGGGAACTCAGAGAATCCTTGCTGGGTCGAAGCAGCTCAGGCCTCTGCCGCTTCTTCACTTGCCTCCATGTGTGAACCAGGCCTGTCTTTGGGAAGGGAGCTTGTTTTCAGGGATCCTGTGTAGCTTTGATAGGACTGCCAGCCTCCAGGTGGTGGCTGGAGATCTCCTGGGAGTACAACTGATCTCCAGGCGACAGACGGTCACCTCACCTGGAGACCATGACGCCTTTGGAAGGTAGACTCTGTGGCCTTATACCCCACTGAAGTCCCTCTCCTCCACAAGCCCTGCCTTACTCAGGCTTCACCCTCACAGTCTCCAGATATTTCCCCACCCTGGAGCTGGCAGTGGCACCCCTAAGCTTTGACCTGAGCGGCAAGATATCTAGAACGTTTGAGGGTTGTGTGTGTGTGTGTTGTTGTTGTTAACATGGTGGTTAAGAATTGAGCCGCTGGGAGATAGTCTTCATCTTCTACTAACCCTAGCTGCTTGATGCTGTGACCTTGAGTCACTCTAGTTCCAGTCTTGGTTCCTGGCTCTCAGATGTCCCATCATTCCTTGGGGCCCTGTTGGCTTCCAGGACTGTATTCCTTTGCATGCCCTCGGTGGTGGGTCGGAGGCAATGGTGTCCCAGCCCCAGGGAAAATATGGGTGTCACCAGGGGTCATTTCCTGCAGGAGTGCACAGGAACGGAGCTCCGGCAGTAAAGAGCCCAGGGGGCAGGCACATGCAACAAGTCCCACCCCCTGCTCCCAGCAGCCCTCAGTCAGAGCAAGAAGCAGCCAGGTAAGTTGCAGAGCTCCTCCCAGTCTCCTGGTCCAAAACAGTCCAGTGGCACCTTTAAGACCAAGTTTTATTCAGGTACAAGCTCTCCCTTTCTGGGAGGACAGATCTGCACGTTCCCCCCCCCCCCCGGCAATAGCTAGCAATCCAAAACAACCCAGTGGAGCCTAAATGGTGGGTGTTGCCTTCTGACACACTTCCGGTGATGTCAGGGGGTGTGGTATATGCAAATAAGTTATGCTAATGAGTTATGCTAATGAGCTCCTGCACCTCTTTTTCTATGAGAAGACCCCTGGGTGTCACTGAACGGCTCTGACAACAGAGGGAATGATGGTGCCTCTCTGGTGTGTGGCGCACATTTGCCTGCCTGTTCTCGCTTCAGTGGGCCCCATCTCTGTGCACCCTGTGGCACTGCGTCCTGTCATGTCTTCCCAAGTGGCCTGACATGGCAGGTGGGAGCCCCCTGCTGTGCTGGGCTCCAGGCCATCCTCACCGAGAAAGACACCGTGTGCGTGCATGGGGGGTGGGGTGGGGACTGTATGTCACAGCAGATACACGTGCCCGAGAAAGACTTTGCTCTCTTCATTAGGTACTCAAATTTGTATACATATATATGATTATGAATGCCTGCATGGCTGCTGTAGGAAATGTTTTCATGCTGCTATACACTAGCATGTCTTGATCTGGATGACCAAGGCTAGCCTGATTTTGTCAGGTCTCAGAGGCGAAGCAGGGTCAGCCTTGGTTACTATTTGGATGGGAGACCACCAAGGAAGTCCAGAGTCCAATGCAGAGGAAGGCAGTGGCAAACCACCTCTGTTCGCCTCTTGCCTTGAAAACCCTGTGAGGGGTCACCATAAGTCAGCTGTGATTAGACGGCCCTTTGCACACAAACCAGCAGGGTCACCCCTATGTTAGCTCTCAAACAAATTCTCCAAGCCTGAAATCGGATTGCAAAAGTTCAGTTTTAGGGTTTCTATTTATGAGATGTATTTTCAGCATCACCGGTTCCGTGTACTGTTGCCTTTGGGGGAAATCAGGTACAGGAATATTGAATTTAGCAGGTTGATACGTAGTAGTTTTTAGCATTCATCTGATAAGTTTCAAGTTTTCCAGTGCAGCATCTCTGAAATAGGGATGGGCACAAACCGTCTCACAAACTAAAGTTCATGACAAATTTTGGCCAGTTTGTCATTCGTGAAGTCAAGTTCATGGCAGGTCAACCGGCACAAACATTCCACGGACTTTCAAGCTGTTTGTGGAGGTTCTTGCCGGTTCATGAGTGCATACTTTTCCAGACTAACCGGCTCCACTCAATCAAAATGTTTACAAAATTTCAGAGCAACAACTTAGAGGGCATGTAGAGGAGCATCTGGGGCAGATCCCCTGTGACTTTGATATCTCTAGCTTGCACAGGATCCATTCTTTGCACTCCTGCATTCTATGCAGTCGGGTTAGAACAGATAAAAGGAAGGGCTTCTAGTGTCCTGGCCCCACTGGTGGACCTCCTGATGGCACCTGGTATTTTTGGCCACTGTGAGACAGAGTGTTGGACTGGATGGGCCATTGGCCTGATCCAACATTGGCTTCTTTTATGTTCTTATGTAAGCGGCTTACAATCACCTTCCCCTCCTCTCCCCACAACAGGCACCCTGTGAGGTAGGTGGGGCTGAGAGAGTTCTGAGAGAACCGTGACTGGCCCAAGGTCACCTAGCAGGCTTCATGCAGAGGAGTGGGGAATCAAACCCAGTTCTCCGGAT
>NW_015159716.1:919688-939133 GCF_001447785.1 Gekko japonicus
TCCAGGCTGCAGTTGGCAGCCCTAGCATGGCTCAGATGCAGAAGACTGCCAGTTCAGTCCCTCCCTTTCCAGCTACAGAGGGATCAGACAGTAGGTGATAAGGAAAGACCTCGCTGCCAGTTGAAGTAGGTGGTGTAGAAAAATAGCTTGCTCAAAGTTAAACAGATGTGCGATTGTTTCCTGTGTTTTATGCTGGGGGAGGTGGAAGACGACGTGGAATTACCTTGCAAGGGGGTCCCGAAAAGCACAGTAAGTTAGGAAGTGTGCCTTGAAAAACATCGCAAGTTTAGCTCTGCTCCCCTGCCACGCACTTAAAAAGTTTGAGAGCCACTGGTACATGGAAACTGCCTCCTCACTGAAGCTCTAGCTGTGTGGCACAGGACCCGATGATGAATGGGAGCAATTCAAATTGATTCAAAGGTCCTTTGATGCCAGCGAGGACTCCTAGTGATAATCTATTGTCCGGGCTGACACAACAGACCCAAAGTCTCAGACGCCAGCTGGGGAAAAGGGAGTTGGGGACTGGCCGTGTTTCATTCTGGGGGCAAGATTAATGTTTACCGTTTGTTTAGCATTGCCCTTTCTGTAAGCAGTGTAGTCTTCATACTTTAGCTCCATAAGGCTTACAAAAAAAGTTAGGAGGCAGGCCGATGGGTATGCCTGTAAGATCCTGGTGGAAACAGGAGGCTGGAGTAGACAGACTTTTGGGGCAACTATCTGCGGTCCTCTTCCATCCTGGCTATGTATGGTCCTCATATTACCAAATGGGGGTGAAGGCTGGAAAGCGGTAAGCTTCATAATGTTCCCTAGTGAATTCATGACTTGACTGACACATGCTAAATAATCCACTCTCAATCCACTTTCCAACTGGATTTTGCCAGTTCACACAGTAAAAATCCAGTTTGAAAGTGGATTATTTAGTGTGTGTGACCGCAGCCTGAACTGGGGGCTTCTAGGTCATGCTTTTGACTTGGTAGGCCACCCACCCGAGGTTAGGACAAAGTGGCTTGAGAGAAGTAGCTTAGAGGTGCTAAGAGTTTGTTCAAGCATGGGTCCTTCATTTATTTTATCAATCTGTAACTGTAAAGGAAGTTTTTTCCAAGGCACTGGGGAGGGTGGGGTATAAATGCGGAAAATAAATAAATAAATAAATAAATCCTCAGCTTTTAGCCACGCCACAATTTTTGCAGCAAATACACTGTGTGTACATTGGCATTTTCCTGCGGCAAACACAGAAGCCCCATTTACATGTTATGTGCGTCTTGCCTGTATGTGCGTACATGTTTGTAAGAAAGAGCCTACGTGCATTCACTTAAGAAATTGAACTGAAGACCCTTACCTGGATAAATGTGGGCTTTGTGTTATGTGTTCAGTTGTAGGTGTGTTGACTGCAATATTACTTGACATTACAAAGACCAATCAAGTATACATTGTGTTTGTACTCACTGTAACTTGTGAACAGGGCTAGGAAGTGTTGACATACACATCTTAAATGGGGATGAACATCTGGAAACCTCTGACCCATGAGCCACATACAGGGGTGTTTCCAAGTCTTGTGTATATGTTTTGCTATGCTAAACATGTACCTATAGTTTGCTGGGCATGCCAGTGTGGTATAATGGTTAGCATGCCGGAGTAGGACTTCAGAGACCTGGGTTCAAGTCTTCATTCAGCCATAAAGGCCACTGGGTGAACTCATACCGGTTATTCTCTCTCAAACTAGCTCACGGGGTTGTTGTGGGAATGAAACTGAGACGGGAAGCATCAGTTACGTTGGCCTGAGCTCCATGGAGGAAGGGTGAGGGGGGGAAATGTGATAGATTATTTGTGGTCGCATCACAAACAATAGAGGTTTCTATCCTGATTTCAGAAGACAAAAAGTCTAGACTGCATCTGCAGGTGGGAGCTCATATAATAGAATCTACCTCCATTTTTTTAAAAAAAGTCCTTGCCTGGAGAAAGCTAAATGTCAGGAAGAATGCGAAAGCAGAGCTCCTTTCCCTGTCGTCTAGTTCTGACACAGATCTCTAGCCAGGGGCAGATTAAGGCTCACTGGTGCCCTAAGCACTGACCAGTCTTGGTGCCCCCCTCCTTTCCACACTGACCCAGTCCATTTTAGTTGTTTGACCTGATATACAATGCAGGTTGCAGCAATACAAAAATTTAATCATATGATAACACAATATACTGTACAAACTAAGCCAAGCTTGGGCTACATAAAGTTCTACAAAAATGCAATACAACATCTGTTTTAATATTTCACAAGTTAAATGTATCAAAGTTCCAATATTCACCCTTTTCCCAACTTTGTGGCGCCCCTTTGGCCCTGGTGCCCTAAGCACATGCTTAGTCTGCTTAATGGTTAATCCACCCCTGTCTCTAGTTTAGCCTTCTCCTTAACACCAGCTTTTCAGCATATGGGGAATGATGACTTTGTACGGAGATGCATTCAGCTATGCAATCCCCCGCCCTGCGGTCTGAAATAGTACAGTCCAGGCACAGCTTGCCACAGGGACACTGAGGCATCTGCGATAGCCAGAATCACAAAGAGAAGCAGGACTCCTTGAAAAGCATTAATTGCGGATAGTAGTAGAACTTTTGCAAGAACTCCCATGGGGGGGGGGGCAGCTCAGGAACACCCGGCCCCTTACTTGATTTATTGCCCTATATTAACAATATGTGGGCTCCCTCCTGCTGGGGCACAGAGCAGGCTGGAAAGCCCACTGAAGAACTGAAGTGACCTCCTGTCCCTGCCTTTAGCCCCCCTCGAGTCCGCTGCAGGAAGGGGGCGGCTACATTCTAAAAGCGATAATAACCACCACCACACGCACACGCACACCTTGTGCCGTTTGTGCATCTTTTATTATCTCTGTCAGTCATCTTGCTTATTGGCACAACAAGCAAAGTGTTTGACAGCCTTTGGCTCCCATCCAGCAGAGCGCTTGTGGAGGAACTAGGGCTGTGCACGTGGAGTCCTTTAAAAAAATGTCACACACACACACACACACACACACACCTGGTCCCCCATGATCTGCTGTTTGGTGGGGAAAGAGGGATGAGGGAAGGGCAGACTCCACCACCACCCCGCTCCCCCTCTCGAGCAGCAACATTTAAGATTTTTAAAACAAGGCTGTTATCACGCAGCGACCCGGCTGTTGGGTCTATTCGGGGAACCATCCATTGAGCAGCTGCGGCTTATGCATGCGGCTTCTTCTCCAGATCAAGAGACCCGTGGAGAAGCTGCCTTCCATCTACATCAAACCTCTAACTGGTTCAGGGTATTTAGCCTCATGATTCAAGAAATTTGCTGCAAGACTCGGGGGGTTGAACCTATATGAGGCTGCCTCGTACTTATTCAGACCTTTGGTCTGCCAGCATCAGTGCCGTCTGCTCTGACCTGCGGCAGCTCTCTAGGGTCTTGGATTGAGGCCTTTCACCTTATCTATGACCTGGTCCTCTTCACTGGAGATGTCGGAGATTGAACCTGGGACCTTCAGGGGGCAAAGCAAATGCTCAGCCAGGCCCGTAGCTAGGAATTTGTAAGTCGGGGGGCATTTTAATTATTCGGGAGCACTGGCTAAATCAATTAAAGGTAACTCATGCGCTTCAGCCAGCCCCAGAGAGAGGTGTGGTGTAGGGGGAAGGCAAGGAGAAGCGACGGCACAGGGGGAGTTCATGGCAGCCACCACATCTTGCCAGAGAGTGGGGGGGCTGGGCTGAGAGGAAGTTGGGGGAGGCTTGGCAGGACGTTAGGGAGGCGGGCCCCAAAATGCCCCACTGTAGCTATGGGACTGTGCTCAGCTACTGAGCTTTTGCAAGAAGCTAAAGGTAGAACTACGAGTTATGAGGAAAAAACACCTCACACGTGGGAAGGAATCTTGAAAACAGGGATGCCAGCTTCCAGGTGGGACCTGGGAATCCCCTAGAATTACAGCTCATCTCCAGATTACAGGGATTGGGGGATGCTTTGGAGGGTGGACTCTGTGGCATTGTACCCCTGTCCTCCTCAGGCTCCATCCCCCAAATGGAGTTTTCTAGCCTGGATCTGGCAACCCTACCCCCCCCCATTCCCAGCTGGTGGCCGGGGGGGGGACGGGACGGACGGACGGACCTGGCAACCTTACTTGAAGGGAAGAGTAAGAAGGTGATTAACCCGCCCCTTGCCTGTAAATTCCTGTCTAGTCTTCTAAAACTGTTCATCCAAAGACTGAAAGTCAGTTTGACTGAGGGGAGAATGGGCCGGGGGTGGGTGGGCATTTTGCAGGGGAATATTGGCAGGTCTGGGGAAGAGACAAGCATCCAGGCGTCAGGCTGTTTCTCCCTTACTAGTGATCCTTCCACCCCCATATAAACGTCGCCCTTGGCCAATGTGGTTTTTGGAAACGCGCTATTGCCAAAGTAATGTGTAGTTGTGCGGCTACGAATGTTTAATGTGTTAGTCCTTGAAACGACCCTTGTGTGGGTAGGACACCGTGGTTTCGGCTGAACAGATGGGAAGTGGCGTCTGAGAGACAGTGAATTGTGTCGTGTGTCCACACCTCGTGTGGGATAGAGCCAGGTCCGATTTTCACTTCACACTGACGTTCCCTCTGACTGCTTCTGCAGTACGCCAACCTCCCCGGACAGCCCTGCCATTTATTCCTCTTGTCGCACGCCGGAGGTGAGGGGTGCAAAGCACTTTTCAGGGGCAGATCTGGTGGTTTCAGCCTCCATAATAATATTGATGACCTTGTTTGAATTCATTTTGGACTGATCCCTGCCTGGTATGCTCTAGACTAATTCCATGCATGTTCAGATGTGTTTAATCTCCTCCCCTCCCTTTTACATCCTTGGTGGCCAGCTGGAAAGAGGGGGACAAATAAAGCAAACTGGGGGGGGGGACAGCAGACGGAGCCTTTTATTTTCTTCCCAGATAATCAGACCATTGCCCTGACCTGGATAGCCTGGGCTAGCCCGATCTCATCAGATCTCAGAAGCTAAGCAGGGTCGGCTCTGGCTAGTATTTGGATGGGAGATCTCAAAGGAATACCAGAGTCTGATGTGGAGGCAGGCAATGGCAAACCACCTCTGAATGTGGGCACTGAGAGCCAGTTTGGTGTAGTGGTTAAGTGTGCGGACTCTAATCTGGGAGAACCGGGTTTGATTCCCCTCTCCTCCACTTGCACCTGCTGATGTGACCTTGGGTCAGTCACAAGCTCTGGCACAGCTGTCCTTGAAAAAGAGCAGTTTGTGTCAGAGTTCTCTCAGCCCCACCCACCTCACAGGGTGTCTGTTGTGGGGAGGGGAAGGGAAAGGGGTTTGTAAGCCGCTCTGAGACTCCAAGTGAAGGGCGGGGTATAAATCCAATCTCTTCTTCTTCTTCTCTTCAATGGAATTACTCATGGGCACTCAATGGAATTGCTGAGCGGTCGGGTTAGAAGAACGGATAAAAGGAAGTACTTCTTCACCCAAAGAGTGATTAACACATGGAATTCACTGCCACAGGAGGTGGCGGCAGCTACAAGCATGGACGGCTTCAAGAGGGAATTGGATAAACATATGGAGCAAAGGTCCATCAGTGGCAATTAGCCACAAGGTATAGACAGGAACTCACAGGCTGGGGCAGGTGATGCACTGTATTCTTGGTGCTTGGGGGGGGGGCAACAGTGAGAGGGCTTCTAGCGTCCTGGTCCCACTGATGGACCTCCTGATGGCACCTGGTATTTTTGGCTACTTTGTGACAAGAGTGTTGGACTGGATGGGCCTTTGGCCAGATCCAACATTGGCTTCTCTTATGTTCTTTTGAAAACCCAGCAGGTCACCATGAGTCAGCTGTGACTTGATGGCAAACAACAACAACAAATCAGACCACTATATAATACCTGGAACGTATTTGTTTCCCCCTCTCCCCCATACGAATCCGTTTAAACTGAATTCTTTAAGGCACACCCAGAACAGAGAGCTACAATGGAATGTCACTCAACGTTCAGGTGGACTAATGCAGCTAGTTTTTTCAGGGCATCCTATTAAATTCTACAGGAATCTATAGCATATGCTGTTGGAAAAGTGAGATGTGGGGAAAGCTGTCAAGAAATGAGCTGAGTCTGATTCTTCATGGTTTCTGTAGCATTTTTTACTTGTAACATATACTCCTTATCTTAGTTATTTCCACAATAAACACGTGCAGTCGCTCCCGAGAGCTGCAGTCCTTCTCAGTTAGCATAGGGGTGAATCCAGAGCAAGAAGAAATGCAGGAAAGAACCAAGGTAGCTGTGCGTACGATGTCAAACCTTTTGTATCTCCACTTGCATAACATTTTCTGCAGCCAATGTCTAGGCACTGTAATGCATAGGGAGGGAAGGGTTACATGTTGTGCAAGATCTTGCACAAGCAAAACTGCACATTTAGGTTTTCACTTGAGCACTGCTGGACCAAACCATACCTATGAACGGAACCCTATATATACACTCACAGCTGAACGGTATGCATGTTTACCTGGGAGTTGGTCTGTCCTTGCATGGGATTGCAGCACACTTGCATTGACATCAGTGGGTCTTACTTTAGAGTAAACATGCTTAGAATCAGGCTACTATTTGGATGCAAGGGCTACCTAAATCAGAGAATTACTTCCGAAGGCTCTTGCTCGGCATGGAGAGGACCTCAAATTTCATCGTCGTCTCTGGTTGAAAGATAGCGAGTAGATATGATCCTGTAAGTAGATATCAAATCAGTCCATTGGTTATTCTAGGTGACTGTCTGACAACAGAGCTAGCAGGGTTTCAGGTGGGGAAAAGATCATCCAGCAGGTGAAGTGGCCACATACGGAGTCAGACCTTTGGTCTGTGGAGATCAGGATTGTAAGTTCGGACTGTCAGCAGCAGCTCTCCAGGGTCTCAGCGATCTTTCACATGGAATTACCTGGCCCTTTTAGCTGGGGGTGTTGGTGACTGAAACTACGGTCTTCTGCATACAAAACAGATGCTCTACTACTGAACCACATTCCCCCCCCCCACTCCTTGCTTGCTTGCTTCTTTTTAAAAATATTTATACCTCACCTTTCCGCATGGCTCAAGGCAACTTATCAGTTGCAATTAAAAACATCACCCTTTAAAACCAACAAAAGAAAAATGCTTCTCCCTCAAACATGCCTGCAAAGTTAGAACACCCCATTAAAGGCTCCGGCATTTCCTGAAAATTTGGTATAGTGGTTAAGAGCGGCAGACTCTAATCTGGAGAACTGGGTTTGATTCCCCTCTCCTCCTCCACATGAAACCAGCTGGGTGACCTTGGGTCAGTCACAGTTCTCTCAGAGCTGTTCTCTCAAGAGCAGTTCTCTCAGAGCTCTCTCAGCCCCACCTACCTCACAGGGTGTCTGTTGTGGGGAGAGGAAGGAAAGGCGATTGTAAGCTGCACTGGGACTCAAGGTAGAGAGAAGCGGGGTAAAAAAACCAACTCTTATTTTCTTCTTCTCCTCTGAAAGTGGCATTCCCCACAACAACTCAGGGAGCCTGTTTCACATGGGAGCTACAATGGACCAGGCACAGGCTTTGGATGATACCAATAGAACAAAGTTTGAGTCCAGTGGCATGTTTAAGACCAACCAAGTTTAATTCTGGGTATAAGCTTCCTGAAGAAGTGAGCATGCACACTTCTTCAGGAAGCTTATACCTAGAGTTAAACTTTGTTGGTCTTAAACATGCCACCGGACTCAAACTTTGTTCTGTTGCCTCAGTCCAACATGTCTGCCCACCTGAATCTCTCTCTGTGATACCAAGTGAGCCATCTTGAGTTAGGGGAACAGCCAGCAGGTGGCAGCCTGAAGACCCAGGACATGTGGAGGAGGTGGTCCTTTCGAAATGGGGGCTCTGAGCCACAAAGGGCTTCAAACATCAGAACCAGAATCTTAAACTGGACTAGAAAACAAACAGCAGCCATTTTAAGAAGGGCAAAATATGCTCCCATTGCCTAGCTAGTCCCTGACAATCAATCAGGCTGCTGCATTCTAGCCTATCTGCTTTCCAGCACACCTGCTATAGGTGAGGTCCTCCAGTCAGAGATGTCAGGGTTTGCCTTCTGCATGCAATACCGCCGCTCCCATGGAGCTATGCCCCCTCTCTTAGTGCTCAGGTAAGGCTGCGGTGGCTCAAGTGGTTAAGACGCTGAACTGCAGGCCAGCCCTGTAGCTAGGGAATTCTTTGGGAGGGGGGCCTGGGGGGGGTCCTGCCAGCTAATTAAATCAAAGCACAATGCAAGTGGCAAGTTGGGGCACTTTGGGGGCAGCCCGGGAAGGAGGGGGCCCAGGAGAAAGACCAGGGGGCCAGGCCCCATGGGCCCCACGTTAGCTACAGGCCAGCTGCAGGCTGTGGAAGGTCGGTAGTTCAGCAGTTCGAGACCCGGGTGCCGCAAGATGGAGTGAACTCCCGTCACTAGTTCCAGCTCCTGCCAACCTAGCAGTTCGAAAGCAAGAAATTGCAAGTAGATAAATAGGTACCACTTCGGTGGGAAGGGAGCAGCGTTCCGTGCGCCTTGGTGTTTAGTCATGCCGGCCACATGACCACCGAAACTTCTTCGGCTTTGAAACGGAGATGGGCACCGCAACCCTAGAGTCGGATTCGACTGGCTTTCGAGCAAGGGAACCTTTACCTTTAAGGCTGAAATAGACCTCTTTCAACCGGAGACCCTGGAGAGCCACTGCCAACCATCATAAACGGTACTGATATGGATGGCCTGATGATTCTAAGGCACCATGAGTTCAGCTTATGAAAGACTAAGAGGCAGAGATGTCCCAAAGCTGTCCTGGCAGAGAAGGAATTTGAACTCAGGTCTCCTATGCCTGACTCCAGTGTTAGCCACTGAGTCCACAATGTTTCACACGATGCATTTCCAGTGTAGAAGCTGGCATGAACCTTGCATATAGACTGTCATGTGTAACACAGATGGATGTCTACAGGTGCACATGAACACATGAAGTTCCCTTCTACTGAATCAGACCCTTGGGTCCATCAAAGTCAGTATTGTCTACTGTGACTGGCAGTGGCTCTCCAAGGTTGCAGGTGGGGGTCTTTCACATCACCTACGGCCAGATCCTTCAACTGGAGTTGCCGGGATCTGAACTTGGGACCTTCTGCACGCCAAGCATGACTCTCCATGTATACTTGTGTGTACAGTTGCCACCAGTGTTCCCTCTAAGCTGAGTTAATGTGAGCTAGCTCACAGTTTTTTAGCCTCCAGCTCACAGATTTTTGTCCTAGCTCAGGAAGGAGGGCTCCAGAGCAAACTAATTCATGCAGTGGCCAAACCGCTCGCTCACAACTGTAGTGCCACTTGCTCACAAAGTAGAATTTTTGCTCATAAGACTCCACAGCTTAGGGGGAACATTGGTTGCCACATAGGTTATATAGTACACTATTTCCTATACAGAATAATAGTTTTAAATTACAGGTGGGAATATTATTCCACTGGATATTAAGGAATTTTTAAATAAAAAATAAGAGCAGTTCAGCGGTGGAATCGGCTGCCTAGGGAGGTGGTGAGCTCCCCCTCACTGGCAGTCTTCAAGGAGCGGCTGGTTGAACACTTGTCGAAGATGCTCTGGGCTGACCCTGCATTGAACAGAGGGGTGGACTAGATGGCCTGAATGGCCCCTTCCAACTCTGTGATTCAAGGATTGTATAAGTGGCTGGCATGTAGGAATTCAGTCACAGCCGAAGCAACCCGCCTCGACTCTCCATGTATACTTGTGTGTACAGTTGCCACATAGGTTATATAGCACACTATTTCCTATACAGAATAATGGTTTTAAATTGCAGGTGGGAATATTATTCCACTGGATATTAAGAATTTTATTTATTTTTTAAAATAAGAGCAGTTCAGCGCTGGAATTGGCTGCCTAGGGAGGTGGTGAGCTCCCCCTCACTGGCAGTCTTCAAGGAGCGGCTGGTTGAACACTTGTCGAAGGTGCTCTGGGCTGACCCTGCGTTGAACAGAGGGGTGGACTAGATGGCCTGAATGGCCCCTTCCAACTCTGTGATTCCAGGATTGTATAAGTTGGCTGGCATGTAGGAATTCAGTCACAGCGGAAGCAACCCGCCTCCTTGCCCTTTAGCAGGAGGGGCTGCTGCAAAGGCATTAATAGCCATTTTTTGGGGCATGTTTCAGGCTCTGATGAAGGGCTTGAACCCAGGGCAGGCCAGTGGGGACAGGGGAGGGCTTCGGAGGCATCTCAGCCACCTCCAAGGGCAGCACGTCCCCCTGCCTGCTGCGTGGGATCAGAGACGCTGGCTGTTTGTTGATCAAAGCACTCCTGGAGCTGGAGATGCTGAATCAGTGCTCAGCAGGAGCTGGCAGCTGGTGCCTTAACCCTGCCTTGCCCAGAGTCTGCTGACCCCTTCCTGTGAAGTCTGCCGAGACAGAAAGGACTTACTCTGCCTGGTTGACTGGCGCTGAAGGGGAGGGGTGGCAGAGCATAGTGGCTCAGACAACAACTGTGATTTGGGAGGCTGCCGGTTCAAATCCCCACCACCGCAAGCACACTAGGTGGCCTTGGGAAAACCTCTGTCACTTGGCCTGTCTCCTACCTGCTTTACTAGCCTACCTCACAGGGCTGTTGTGAGGATTGCTGTAATGATTTATTGCGGGAAGCTGTAGTCACACAAAACCCAAAGTCATGTCCTACATTTTATTAAGACCAGCCAAGAGGAACTCAAACGATATAAAGGGGTAGCCATGTCCATCTGCTCTAGCATTCTACAGGGGTCCTGGCAAAATTGATTCTGGCATAAGCTTTATTAGGTCGGGTGCTAAAAAGTGAACAAAAAATTAAAAAGAGGGGTGGGATAAAGATATTTCAGGTCATGATCTTATCGCCTTTTGCAAGCATCCTGTGCAAAATGGCAGCCAGGTAATATGATGACAGGCAATGTGGTTGGTGGGAGGCCATGGCTCAGTGGTAGAGCATCTGCTTGGCATGCAGAAGGTTCCAGGTTCAATCCCCAGCATCTGCTGCTAGTCTTATACAGTACTAATACTAATAATGATCATTGTCATATGGCTTTCTGCATGGTATAGCCAGGAGATTCTAAAATTGTCTGGCAGCTGGAAGTTCTAGCTCTTTTAGCATTATGCACCATTAGGTGGCAAGCTAGACTTATTTAGGGAGGGGGCTAAGAGAGCCCAGAAAGAGCTGTAACTGGCCCAAGGTCACCCATCTGGCTTCATGTGGAGGAGTGTGGAATCACACCCAGTTCTCCAGATTACACACAATACTAACTTTGATGGAACAAAGTTCTGCTTCAGCACAAAGCTTCGTGTGTTCATATGACAATATGTGTGCTGCACTTGGAATAGTAAAAGTGTTATATGAATGCTAGTACTATCCCAGACTCCAAATTCCAGCAGGAGAGGCACAAAATCATTCCTAGTGGCTTCCTTGAAGTTCTGCATTTTAAAGAACACACTTGAGAGCAGGGTACTGCTTCTCACTTCAGCCACTGAACTCCCTAAGGACAGGGGGCAGATTTACCCTCAAGGTATTCCTAGCAGTTCGAAAGCAAGAAATTGCAAGTAGATAAATAGGTACCACTTAGGTGGGAAGGTAACAGTGTTCCGTGCGCCTTGGTGTTTAGTCATGCCGGCCGCATGACCACAGAAACGTCTTCGGACAGCGCTGGCTCTTCGGCTTTGAAACGGAGATGAGCACCGCAACCCTAGAGTCGGACTCGACTGGCTTTCAAGCAAGGGCACCTTGACTTTTACCTTTATTCCTGAATCCAGCCATAACCTAACACCCCAGGTGGGTCCCCTTTGGGTCCTCATGTGCATGGACCCCCCACAGGCCCACGGCCAAACATGTAATAAAATAAGCTGCCATCTAGAGGCCAGATGAGGTTAGAACAGATAAAAGGAAGTACTTCACCCAAAGAGTGATTAACACATGGAATTCACTGCCACAGGAGGTGGTGACGACTACAAGCATGGATGGCTTCAAGAGGGAATTGGATAAACATATGGAGCAGAGGTCTATCAGTGGCTATTAGCCACAAGGCAATAGATAGGAACTCTCAGTCTGGGACAAGTGATGCTCTGTCTTCTTAGTGCTTGGGGGGGCAACAGTGGGAGGGCCTCTAGTGTCCCGGCCCCAGCGGTGGACCTCCTGATGGCACCTGGTATTTTTGGCAACTGCGTGACAGAATGTTGGACTGGATGGGCCACTGGCCTGATCCAACATTGGCTTCTCTTGTGTTCTTATTCGCCTCTAAAGTGGGGCTGGTGAGGGAGAGTCTAACTTTTAAAACAAACCGTGTGCGTAGAGGAGCCTTCACTTGCTTCACCTCCCTGAGCTCCATTCTTGCTGCAGGTGCTTTTTCCTCCAGCCCATGTGGAAGCCAGAAATGGGCCAGGATGGGAAGAAAGTTGCCTGGAGCAACGGGAGGCTAGGGAGGCCAGGCAGGGGAAGGAGGGAGAGGAAGAGCTCTGCTCCCTTCCTTTGCTGTACAAATGAGATTCCTCCTGTCTTGTACATGAGGCCCAGCGGTGGGGTAGTGGTTAGACTATCGGACTGGGGTCTGGGAGTTGTTTTTTGCCATCAAGTCACAGGTGGCTTATGGTGACCCCTGGTGGGGTTTTCAAGGCAAGGGACATTCAGAGGTGGTTCGCCATTGCCTGCCTCCACATCATGACCCTGGTGTTCCTTGGAGAAAACCCATCCAAATGTTAGTCAGTGTTGGGATTCTTTTTAAGTTAGTCAGCAGAGTATTAAGAAACTGAGTCCATGGTTTGTTTTAAAATACAAAAGTTTACTATAAACCTAACATGGGAAACAGGATATGAAATAACAAAGAGCTAATATCTCTAGATCCTTGCAGCTAAAAGGTAAAATGGGAAGAGGCCAAAATGGCGTCTCCTTCTCAGTCAGAACAAAGAACTGGAAGAGAAGCCATAAAATGGTAATACGTGACACCTTGGTTTCCAATCAGAGTAGCAAAATAGCTCCAAAGTTCCCGGGCATCTTATTGTCTAAACAGATTGGTTACAAACAAACATGTGACTTAACAAACATCATTGACCCTGTAAATACTGAAGTGTTTATGACTTGTAACACCCAACAGTCAGGGCCGACCTCACTTAGCAGCTGAGATCTGACAAGATCAGGCTACCCTGGGCTATCCAGGGCAAGGCAGGATCTGGGAGACATGGGTTCAAAGCCCGGCTTGGCCACGAAGCTCACTGGGTGCTTTTGGGTAAGTCATTCTCTCTTGGGTCAGTCACCCTCAATCAGCTTAACCTTTGCTTTGGCAAAAGGATAGGGACTGTGGACTATACATACCATCTGTTGCAGTAAGTCTGCTCCAACTATGTAATTTCTACATAATTTGAGTTGTCATATTTAAATGGATATGCTTTGTTTGAGGTACATCTCAGCTCCGTTTTGGATTTCTCCTTGTTTTGAGATCTCTGCAGCCCAAACCTACTGCACTGTTTTATTGGATGTCCTGTGCTGTTGGTTGTATTGTAATCCTCCTGGAGCCTCAATGAGAAAGGCGGACTATAGTTTGGTGTAGTGTTTAGGAGCGCAGATTCTAATTTGGGAGGACCGGGTTTGATTCCCCACTCCTCCACATGCAGCTGCTGGTTTGACTTTGGGTCAGTCATAAGTTCTTTCAGAGCTGTTCTCTCAAGAGCAGTCCTCAAAAGAGCTCTCTCAGCCCCACCTACATCATGTGGTGCCTGTTGTGGGGAGGGGAAGGGAAAGGAATTTGTAAGCCCCTCTGAGACTCCTTCAGGTAGTGAAGAGCTGGGTATAAATCCAATATCATCCTCCTCCTCCTCCTCCTCCTCCTCCTCTAATTAACTGTAATAAAAAAACAACAACCTCCCTCACAGGAAAGCAGTGTATCCTGCTTTGAATTCCTTGGATAAAAATGTACCAGATGGATTCTTGAGCAAAGAAGATGTGTGAAGGATGGATACAGCTGCTGTGTGATGTCTAGTTTGGCCCTTCTATTCTCACCTGCACTAGAATTTCCATCACCCAGTTAAGGGCAGGGTAGATATGGAGGTTGTAGGACTTCCTTTCTGGGAAGGTTTTGAGTGAAAGCTGGATGGTTTTCCTTCAGGTTGCCAAGCTTATAGGATGTTCTCTTTATGAGCAAGAGATTGAATTATTGATTCACTAATGCTTTCTTCACACACACATGTGCACGCACGCACATGCACACATGCAGTTTCAGGGAGGAGTTTCCCAGCACTGCCATGGTATGTTTGAATGGATGGGGCAGTCACAGCCTTTTCAATTAATTGTTATTCCCTCTGCCCCATCAGGGTGGCTGTTGGGTGGGAAAGCCCCAAATAATTAAGTCCACCCATGTGATTACAGGTGCACATGCTGAGGCCAGAAGCTGTTGAGAGGACAAGGTGTAGTGGCTGGAGTGTTGGACGAAGAGCAGGGAGACCCAGGTTCGAATCCCCACTCTGCCATGCAAGTACACTGGGTACCTCTGGGCCAATGACCGTTCTTCAGCCTAAGCTGCCTCACAGGGTTGTTGTGAGGATAAAACAAAGGAGGGGAGAATTATGTTGTGTGTCTCTTTGGGGAGAAAAGTGGGGTGTAAATGAACAGAAACATTTCAGAAATTATTTAACTTTTGCTCATATTTTTACCCATTTACTCAGCAGTCATCCCAATGAGACCCCCAGAATCTCTAGGGCAGTCCTGTGCTGCACTGCTGATTTCCTTTGTCTGCCACTGCAAACTGGGGCAGGGGGAGAGGCTAATGGAAGTCCCACCTGATCTCTCTGTAGTCGGGGCCCATCAGCCTCCAGGAGGGAGCAGATAATGCACCAATCTGCATAATCCTTTGAGGGTGGTGGGTGGGGATTTCCGTTTGCAAAACGACCATCGATCTTGAATCTCAGAATCCCAACAACCATCCTTCAGCCTAAGCTGCCTCACAGGGTTGTTGTGAGGATAAAACAAAGGAGGGGAGAATTATGTTGTGTGTCTCTTTGGGGAGAAAAGTGGGGTGAAAATGAACAGAAACGTTTAAGAAATTATTTAACTCCTTTTGCTCATATTTTTACCCATTTACTCAGCAGTCATCCCAATGAGACCCCCAGAATCTCTAGGGCAGTCCTGTGCTGCACTGCTGATTTCCTTTGTCTGCCACTGCAAACTGGGGCAGGGGGAGAGGCTAATGGAAGTCCCACCTGATCTCTCTGTAGTCGGGGCCCATCAGCCTCCAGGAGGGAGCAGATAACGCACCAATCTGCATAATCCTTTGAGGGTGGTGGGTGGGGATTTCCAAGGTAGGGACAGGCAGATGGGAAACTGTATGGGGTTACAGCACCCATGACCCTCTTTGAGGGCGGATGAGGAGAGACTCACTCGGTTAGCAGTCCCTCAAAGCTCTGCATGGCAGGATCCTCAGAATGTTCTTTAGAAAGGCGCCGTGGATGTGAGAAGGGAGGGCCGGGAATGAAGAGGGAGATTATTTATATCAGTGTGTGTTTGGCGCGTGCGGTTTCTCAGCACTTCGGATTTTTGTCAATGTGTCTGCACTAGAAATAGTGCGGCACCAAATGCTGCTCCCAGAATTGATGCCAAAGATTGCAGACAGACTGAGGGAACCTCACAAAGAGAGCTCAGGAGCTGAGCCACCAAGAGCCAGGCAGAGCCTGCAGATGAGACCAGCAGTTGGGACGATCTGCCTACAGGTGTAGAGCCACATTGTCACAAGGCGTCAAGGAACAAACCCTGCTAGCCCACCAAGGCAGACGGAAGGGATGCTATGTGCTGAAAGAAACCTTCCTCAGAGGGGGAAGAAGAGGAAGGCAAGCCCTGTCCGGGAAAACGATAGGTGGCCATTAGGTGCTGGCGCACACCCACTATGGCATGCTCCCCATGGGGCACCTCCCCCAATATTTCCTGAGAGGTCCCCCAAGCATTCATTTGCTTTGAGGAGACACCTGTCCACAGTGGTACACAACACACCCTTGCACACAAGCTCCCTCAGTTACCCTCAGACACAGCGGAAAGAACAAAAGAGAAAAGGCAGCGGTGGAAGTCCCTGGCAGGGAGCCATCTAAAATCCCACCGCCGGGGATGAAAAGCAGAAGGAAATGCTGCATGCGAGTCAGAGGTTTAAAAAGGGGGGGTCTGACTTTAGTAAGAGGGATTTCAAAGGGTGGGGGGCACCTCCGAAAAGAGGCCATTGTTCACAGAGACCCGCTGTACCTGTCGTGGCCGGTATTCATGATTTGAAAGTAAGACCTACATTCGCCCGTCCGGGCTTCCCATTGAATAACAGCTCCCTTCTGCTTAAAGAAAAAATCAATTTAAGAGGATTTCTACAAAAAACCTGTCACGTTTTCGACCCCGCATCCACGACGATGAGGAGCGACGTGTTCGCCAGGCTAGGAGGGGTGGAAACGCACCGGCCGCCCCCCCACCACCACCCCGACTCATCCCGAAGGGCGCTTGCCTTTCCTACACACAAGGTTTGCAAAAAACGTGGGGAACGGCAAGCGGGGACTTGGACAGCGGCTCTCCCGACGTCCCTGGCGCTCACCCGCGCGGCTGTAAGGCAGCCGGACAAAGACCACTCGTACGCAGCTACGCGCGGCTCCGCTCCCCACTCGCCGGGGCGCCATCCACACCATCACTCATCCGTCGTTACACCCACCCGTCACGCAGGCGGACGCTTTGGTGCCGACAACTCCACGCGCGCACTCGCAAAGCGGCCGCCTGGCTCTCCCCTCTCTCGCGCGCGCGCCCCGGGCTTCCCTGCCAGGATTCAGCACCCTGGACAGCTCCCCGGCTCCGGCGCCGTGGGGGAGGGCTGCGCGCCTCGGCCGCCCTCGCTGGCTTCGCTGGAGCGCCTTACCTGGCCGCCCTCCTTCCCTCCCCCGGGTTTCCCCACCACACCTCACCCCCGCAGAAAGAGAGAGGGAGATTCTAGCCCCGCTCGCTGCCCCATTAAGATAGGGATACACGCAGGCGCGCACACCACACCACATCACACACGCACACACACACACAGGAAGGCCCCTCCCCGCCTTCATCATCATCATCCTTTTATCCATCCAACTCCTCCTTCTCCGGAGAAAGCAGCGACAGCCGCCCCAGCGAGCGGGGGAGGCGGGCTGAGACGGACAGACCGGCCCCTCCCCTCCCCTGCCTTCCTTTCCCGGCACCGGGCATCCTCCCCCTCCCGGTTTTTGGGCGGTATCGGCTCCCTTTCAGCCGGGTCCACAGCTGCTGCTCTGGGAGATCCCACCCGCCGCCGCTAGCGTTTCTTGCCCTTCCTCGCTCGGATCGCTTAGGATCCGGTGTTGGGATCTGCCCGCCGCCGTCCCTTCCTCCTCCCCTCCCACCCCAGCTCCCAGTCGAGATTGCTTCCTCCCAGCTGGGACCCCTCGATCATCAAGGAGGCTGTCCCTTTCCACCATCTCCCGCTTCCGCTCGTCCACCTATCCGTTCCCGGGGCTCTCTGCCTGCGGGATGGCTCCGCCGGTGGTGGGCATTGGCAACCATCGCTGATTTGGATCTCGCCTCTTCTAGGATCTCTGTCACTCTTGGTCGCCAAGGGGACTCTGCCCATCCTCCATCCCTGGCACGGAATCTAGCCTACCTTGGACAGCGCCCCAGGTAGGACTTCAGGTCTCTTTGGGCTACAATGGGGTGCGGGGGGGTGGGGAGGCAGCCCTTCACTCCTGCTCCCACACCCACTCTAGTCTTATTGTTGCTTGGGGGGCACGGGGAATAGGTTGTCTAAGGTTAATTAATGGATGGGAGCACACAGATGTTGGGTAATGAGCAGGTTTAGGAAGCCTTGTGGGACAGAAGGGGATGGGCAAGAGGGTTGTTGGAATGGGAGGCTGATGCTGCCCTAGTGGCAAAAGGCCAAAGCATGCCCCCCCCCCCCCTTTCCCCATGGGCCAGGAGATGATTTACAGAGCAGGAGCTTTACAGCAAGGCTTGGATTTATGTCTGGTGCCCGCCGGGGTGATATATGCCTGTCCCCAAAGCTAGGCCAGGGAGACAGCTTAATCAAGGGCCAAGGCAGTTCTCACTATTCCTGTTTTGCTTGGCATTTCTGCTGCAAGAGAAAGGTTTTGCCCAGATGGGGAAGGAGGAGTTCATTGTGAGGGAGAGCAGGCCCAAGGCCCAGTGCCTTCCCCATCCTTTGCAACCTGATCTCCCCCCAGCCCTGCCCTGCCCTCCTGCCTGGCATCCCCCACCTCCCATTTTCCTGCTTCCCTGGCCCCATGTCTCCACCACCCACATCGTGCCTTTGCCAAAGCAGCTGGCACTCCTTGTGCCCCAGGATTTCCTTTTGAGCATGTGGCATCAGCCATTAAACAAACAAACACACACACAACAACAACAACCACTAAACTTTTTTCCTGGGTCATGCTAGATGTTTGGATACTAGGGTACCTATTTGGCTCCCCCTCTCAGCTTGTGAACTCGTTGGAGTCTGGATGCTGCCTTCTTAATCCAAGGAAAGGAGGAGTTAATGTGTGGCATTTGTGAATGTGGGTTGGCATAGGGAGGCACCTGCCTTACGGTGGGGGATAAACTACATGGTCTTTGGGTCTCTTTTGCCCCTGAAGGATGCTGCCATCCATAAACATGTTGCTCCCTGTAAACAACTTTCCCAGTCCAACCTCTAAGGTTGCCAACCCCCCCCACAATCCCACCCTCTTTTAACTCTTGATGGTCAAGAACTCTTTTCTCTATACCATCAACCACGTACCTCCTGTGCTCAGAAAAATCTTGGCTTGCACACATCTAACCTCTCCACGTCGCCTCAAGCACACCTTTAGGCAGTGCCTAGGAACTGTTTGGCAGAACTGAGCAACTGCTTATTTAGGGGTTATTGCAGATGGAAAGGGAGTCCGGGATCAATGGCACAGGTGCCGAATCTGTGTGCAAAGCCCAAAGGCTACAACTGCAAAGGAGAGGAAGGACTGAGAAATGGTCTGAGAAGCCAGCCAGGGAAGAGTGGCGCCGCTGAAGGGGCTCTGGGTCCAGGTAGAAGAGGAGGCCCGTGGGGGTAGATCTGGCAAACTATAGAGACCGTCTTTGACTTTTAGGAGACGCAGGTGCGACCCACTGTGCTCCTTTGTCGAGGTGCCTGTCTGGCAAGGGGAGTGGCCGTGGCTCAGTGGCACGTCTGCTTTGCATGCGGAGGGTCCTCGGTTCAGTCCCCCCCCCCAACATCTGTAGTTAAAAGGATCCCATAATAGGTGATGGGAAGGCCTCCAGTGGAGAGCGGCTGCCAGTCGGAGTCAACAATACCGCCCTGGATAGACCAGTGCTCTGACTCGGTATAAAGCCGTTTCTTGGATTCAAGGAATGAGCAGAATCTAGACTACAAAAGTGGGATTCATATCCCGCTTCTGCTGTGCGTTCCCTCGGTAGCCCTGAGGTGAGCGACTGGGCTCTCTGCCTCCCCCCCCCCCCC
>NW_015159716.1:939148-942705 GCF_001447785.1 Gekko japonicus
TGCAGTTTGGGGGTAATGATGCTGACCTCTCCTATGCATTTGTTTGCAAGCTTTACCAAGGGGCCTCTGGGCACCAGGCCTCTCTGGGCTCTCTGCTGAGGGTTGCCGCTGATGCCTCTCGGCCTGGCCTCGCTCATGAGGATAAATGCAGGAGGGACCGTAAAGCGCCCGGGTGTGCGGGAAAGGGTGGCAGCAGTCATTAATATTAATGGCCAAACAAACCAAGGTGGCACAAGTCACCGAGAAGCTCTCTGATTGCATTTATTTCTTTCCCTGGCAAAGTGCTGATTCCCTCGGTCTCTAAATAGATCCTGGGAGCGGATGTGTGTCTGGGGCTCAGCCCTGATCACTTCTCTCTCTTTCTCTCTCTGGGGGCCTCAAGGGTAAGTGGCTGTCAGCTGCCGGGATGCTACAGTGCGGAAGGGGGGGGGAGGGCGAGGGGATGCCGGGAGCTCCCTTCCAGCCATGCCCCACCAGAGACTGGAGCTGCTAGCTGCCTCCCAGCAATGCCCGGCCAAAGCCTTTGCAGCCCGAGTGGAATCCCCTGGTCAGCTCAGGGCCTGAGGGCAGCACATTCCCCAGGAAGCAGCGCCCTGCCTGCTAGTGGGGTGGGGTGTCATGGGACCCCAGGAGGTGGGGCGAGGGAGGGCAGAGCAGGGAGGAGTCTCTTCTGAAGCTTCTCTCCTTGCCCAGGCCCTGTGGCAGAGCATGTCGCTAAGCAACCGGCTTAGAGACTGTTGTCAGCTTTGATTAGTGCCCAGGCTAATTACCCCGCTGGGGTCGGGAGACAGAGCAGCTGGCAGGAGGGGCGCTCAGGCAGCTTTGCCAGTGCCCCACTCCTCTGATCTGCTCCCCCCCCCACATATCCCTGTCCTTGGTTCCCCACAACCCTGAGGATTCTGACGGGCCAGCCATCTCCCAGGTCTCCGTGTGGCCTGTTTGAAGTCTCACCAGGGTCTCTTGCATAGTGCTTCTTCTCCAACTTCTGCTCCTGTTTCACCTGAAGTTACACATGACCCACAGTCCCAATCCACCAATTCCCTCTGCTGTCATTCTTGATCCCTGGGGAAGTCGCTGACTTGATCCCTCAAAGATGCACGAACAATCCTTCCTGGTTTCTGTATGTTATCATGAGCTCAAAATAATGTGTTTTTCTTGGTGTGTGTCTATATATTCCAAGTGTGAAATACATAATAGCCATGCTTAGCATTTATATAACACTGCTGACATTTCAGAGTACATACCTTATCTGTGTACTTCCTACAACAACCTTGTGAAGTAGCGCAGTTACGGTCATGCAGATTGGAGTGATGTGGGGGAGGAAGAGTTGACGCTGACAGGGAGCGGCTTTCTTAAGGCAATTTGCTGCGCAGTCCTAAGCAAAGTTAATTCTGTTTAGGAGTATGCTGTCAGTGAGTTCAGGTCTGAGGTGAGAGTTCAGTCAATCAAACAGAAGAAAAATTAGCCTTGTTCTGAAAATGAGGAAGAAAGGTCATACAATGTAGTGAGTTCAAAAGCCTGCGAAGTCAAAACATGCTCCTTTCTTCTCCTCTCTCTGATGTGACTTTTTTTATAGACACCCGTAAATATTCAAACATGGACACTGTCCTCCAGAATCTTTTCTGCCAGATTTGTGGAAATAAATAGTGACAATATTTTTGATACAATATTTTGATTCTTTTCTTTCGGATTGTTTGAAAACATGATTGTGGGTTAGAGTAGCATTTGAATAGTCGCCTACTCTTCTGAACTTTCTAGACTGTACGGCTCTCCTAAACCAGCACCAATAATCTGTTCCACTAATGAACATGTCAGAATTCTCATGGGTAGTGCTCTTCTGGTTGTAGTCCAAGCGGTGGTGGAGGAGGTGGTTTAAGCCATGGCGAAGTCCAAGAACCACACCACTCACAACCAATCTTGCAAATGGCACAGAAATGGTATTAAGAAACCAAAGTCCCATAGATATTAATCTCTGAAGTGCATTGATCCCAAGTTCCAGAGGAACATGCACTGTGTGAAGAAACGCAACAAGAAAGGGCTGGAAAAAATGCAGGCAAACAATGCCACCTAACCGACTTGCCTTTGGATGGGGAAAGGGACTGACTTGCTTGAAATCTGATCAGCAGTTTTTCTGCTTACTGTTTGTTTTTTACTCCAGGCATTTTGTATAAATAAAATTGGGCGTAATGTAAAAAAAAAATTCTCATGGGTAGTTAGGGGCAGTTTGGAGGATCTTTGGATTGGGGCAATAATTGAACTCTTAACATTAGAAGAGGAATAGAAGAAGGCACCTCTGACCCTCTTCTAAAATGCCACGTAGAGAGCAATAAAGAGAACAGAGCAACAGCTCTTCCTTTGCCTCCTTCCCAAACTGGCAAAGAATGGAGATGAAAGGATCCCAACAAATTCAATGTTGATGAATGAGAAGTCCTCAGCCAGGAGGTGTTTGACCCCTCCAGATCTTGGATGGGAGAGGACAGCGCCACCCACCTCAAGAGTCTATCTTGCCCCGGGACTTGCCTCTCCCAAGGGTCCGGAGCTCCTCAAGGAGAACCCCCTCACTATAGTTTGAGAACTACTGGATTAGACAAAAAATTATGAGCGTTGAGCTTTGAACCTGAGCCCTGCCAGCTCCTAGTTCACACTGTACTGTCTCTGCATGCCCACGTGGATGCACACCTGAATCAAAGTGCACAAGTCATGTGGTCCTGATGACCAGACTTATCTGCTGGGGTCTCATCATGCACAAACTGGAGTTGCGCATTAGGGTCCCACGCAGAAGTCCTTGGACCTTATATGGATTTGCTGCTCTGCAGATGCTAGTTTGTAAGCACCAGGGCTATTTTTGGGCAGGAACGCACAGGAACGGAGTTCCGGCTGGCTCCTG
Organism: Gekko japonicus; assembly: GCF_001447785.1. Taxonomy (NCBI): domain Eukaryota; kingdom Metazoa; phylum Chordata; class Lepidosauria; order Squamata; family Gekkonidae; genus Gekko; species Gekko japonicus. The sequence goes on from NW_015159716.1 coordinate 942,036, forward strand.
AGTTGGCCACACCCAGCAGGAACTCATTAGCATAATAGGCCACACCCAACAGCAGAAACTCATTCGGCTTGGCTACGTTAGGGGTGTGTGCCTAACATGCAAAGAAGTTCCTGCTACAAAAAAAGGCCTGGGTTTTGACAACAAACAAGGTAAACAGAATAAGGAGCAAAAGGTGGGTGTGGCTGGATGACCACACTTCTGGTAACATGGGGTTGTGGCCTAATATGCTAATGAGCTGTGATGTCAGGGGTGTGGCCTAATATGCTAATGAGTTTCTGCTGTTGGGTGTGACCTATTATGCTAATGAGTTCCTGCTGGGCTTTTTCTACAAAAAAACCCCTGGGCAAGTCAAATATTAGTGGTAACAGTGGTAAGTAAAACTTGCTGCCGCCTTCCCAGCCGAGGCCGGCTCAGGGCGGCTTACACAAACAGAATAAAATCCCAACAATACAGCGTAAAATCATCAACATCAGTGAATATAAATAATGTTAAAACCAGTAACATAACAAAATGCTAGCAGACATAATTTCCTCATTTTACAGTCATTTTTTTGGTCTTCAGTTGTCTTGGGTGATTATGCTTTTGTGTATTTTAGTCAGTTGTCACATGGTGTGGGTTTTGTGGCTCTAAGGATGATAGCATGATGTTGGTTCAGGGTTATCTGTATGTA
>NW_015159716.1:942813-942964 GCF_001447785.1 Gekko japonicus
AGGCAACTGGACTGGAGAGGAATATTTAAAAGTATCTAATAGCTGCTTTAGTAGACAAAATGGTAAATGGTAGCCCCGGGCCATATCATTGAGGGGCAGGGCTGTGGCTCAGAGGCAGAACATCTGCTTTGCATGCAGGAGGTCCCAAGTT
>NW_015159716.1:943125-943291 GCF_001447785.1 Gekko japonicus
TCAATCTGCCGTGCTGCCAATTTAGGTAAAAAGGGGGGGTGGATGTTGGCCGTGGTATAGGGACTTGCTGGCAGGGAGTTGTGGGATGGGGAAAGCCAGGACTTGGGCTGTTCACCCTGAATTTCTTTCTCAAACAGCTCTCTGACAAAACCAGTTGCCAACCAGA
>NW_015159716.1:944007-969372 GCF_001447785.1 Gekko japonicus
TGGCCTAATATGCTAATGAGCTGTGATGTCAGGGGTGTGGCCTAATATGCTAATGAGTTTCTGCTGTTGGGTGTGACCTATTATGCTAATGAGTTCCTGCTGGGCTTTTTCTACACCCCCCCCCGGTAAGCACCATAAAGATTGAAAGGACATTCTACTCTGCTGCTTTATTTATTTATTAATTTGTTACCCCGCCCTCCCAGCCGAGGCCTGCTCAGGGCGGCTTACACTTTTGGGTGTGAACTATTATTCTAATTAGGTCCTGGTTGGCTTTTTCTACCCCCCCCCCCCGGTAAGCACCATAAAGATTGAAAGGACATTCTACTCTGCTGCTTTATTTATTTATTAATTTGTTACCCCGCCCTCCCAGCCGAGGCCTGCTCAGGGCGGCTTACACAAACAGAATAAAATTTCAACAATACAGCATAAAATCATCAACATCAGTGAATATAAATAATGTTAAAACCAGTAACATAACAAAATGCTAGCAGCAGACATAATTTCCTCATTTTACCGTCATTTTTTTGGTCTTCTTCAGTTGTCTGGGGTGATTATGCTTTTGTGTATTTTAGTCAGTTGTCACATGGTGTGGGTTTTGTGGCTCTAAGGATGATAGCATGATGTTGGTTCAGGGTTATCTGTGAAAACAATGAACTTTGGAGCATAGTTACAAAACAAAAACATTAATTATCATAGTTTGTACAATCAATTAGTAGACAAAATGGTAAATGGTAGCCCCGGGCCATATCATTGAGGGGCAGGGCTGTGGCTCAGAGGCAGAACATCTGCTTTGCATGCAGGAGGTCCCAAGTTCAGTCCCCAACAGTGCCAGTTAAGAAGATCAAGTAAGAGGTGACGGGAAATACCTTGAAACCCTGGAGAGCTGCTGCCAGCCTGAATAGGCAATATTGACCTTAACAGACCAAGGGCCTGACCCAATATAAGGCAGCTTCATGTGTTTGTGCAGCCTCTGAGAGGTGTCAATCTGCCCTGCTGCCAATTTAGGTAAAAAGGGGGGGGTGTATGTTGGCCGTGGTATAGGGACTTGCTGGCAGGGAGTTGGGGAATGGGGAAAGCCAGGACTTGGGCTGTTCACCCTGAATTTCTTTCTCAAACAGCTCTCTGACAAAACCAGTTGCCAACCAGAGCAGTAGAAGAGTGCTGGGCTATATAGACGGAAGGTCTGAGTAAGGCAGACACATTTTAGAATGTAGTTTTGGGTGTGTGGGTAGGAGAGCTGTGCATGTGGGAGAGACGGGGACGGTGGGGGTGGAAAGTGCTGTCAGCTCAGAGCTGACTTATGGATGACCCCGTAGGGTTTCCAAGGCAAGAGACATTCAGAGGTGGCTTTGCCATTGCCTGCCTCTGCTTAGAGACCCTGGGCTTCCTAGGTGGTCTCCCTTCCAAATACTAACCAATGCCAGTCCTGCTTAGCTTCCGAGATCTGATAAGATCCAGCTAGCCTGGGCCATCCAGGTCAGGTCAGGAGAGAGGGAGCAATGTATAGTTGTTTACCTGGTGAGATTTTCCCCTTCTGGTGGAAGATCAACTCAAAACCCATGTCCCATGGATCAGCTCAATGCATTAGTGCCCAATAGGGAGAGGAACATCCCCAGACACTCAGCTGACCACAGCTCTGTAGCACATGTCCACTACATGTTATGCAATATGCAGTTCCCACACTTGAGTGCAATCCCATGCAGAGTTACTCCAAGCTAAAGAATCGGGATGAGACTAGAGTAATTCTGCATAGGATTGCAGTTTGGGTGGCTAAAGCTGGTGGAACATCATCTGGTCTACTGTGAATGTTATTATGCCAAAGAGAAAGACCCCCCCCCTTCCACTCTTAGCTTTGGAGGGTCCATGGGATCCTGCATGTGTAGTGCTCTTCACTAGACTGGGTAGCTTGATGGGCGGATGCTTCCTCCTTGTGGCAAGAGGCTGGACTGCAGAGTCTTTTGGACTTTCAGCAGCTTCTTGGATTTTGTCTATCCTTGTGGTGGAAAGTGCCGCATCTGACCCCCTAGGGGTTTCAAGGCAGGAAACCAACATAGGCGGTTTGCTGTTGCCTGCCTCTGCATTGCACTCCTGGACGTCCTTGGTGGTCTCCCATCCAAACATTAACCACGGCCGACCCTGCTTAGCTTCCCAGATGTGATGAGACTGGGCTAGCCTGGGCTATGCAGGCCAGTGCTGTCTATTCTTATATGGGCAGTGAGTTGGATTGCTGCATGTATACTGGAGTTATGCGGATAGGGAAGTCTGGCTGGGCCAGAGTTCTCAGGGGCACACATATCAATGTTATCTGTACTTTAGGCATTTGCTACAAGAAACTCCAGCATAATGTGGAAATGCTCCTAATGGTATATATATATATATTTATATATGAACACATACACAGGAGTATATATCCTACTACTCCAATAAGTATAAAGCCTTCCTCCAGTGGAAGAGTCACCACTTAAATTGGAAAACTTTCCTTTGGCTGGAGAAAAACTCTAAGGTTGGAGGAATACAAACTAACATCAGTCAGTCTGTCTGTCTGTCTGTCTGTCTGTCTGTCTGTCTCTCTCTCTGTCTGTCTGTCTGTCTCTCTGGCACAACTGTCCTTGAAAAAGAGCAGTTTGTGTCAGAGTTCTCTCAGCCCCACCCACCTCACAGGGTGTCTGTTGTGGGGAGGGGAAAGGAAAGGAGTTTGTAAGCCGCTCTGAGACTCCAAGTGAAGGGCGGGGTATAAATCCAATCTCTTCTTCTTCTTCTTCTTCTAATCCACCTTTCTGCCTCTGGGGACTCAAGGCAGGTTACAAAGTTGATTAAAAACAACAAAATGGTAAACAACATCATTAGATTGCAATGGTCAACAAGATCGTAGCCTTAAAGTATTCCATGTCGGTACACACACATTACAAAAATCCATTTAAACAGCTTGATCTGGCAAAACCTGCTAAAACAAAATGGGGGCCTTCCTGACAGAGTCAGCCAGGCCAAATGAAATAAATATTACAAAAATTTAAAGACCCGACAGCAGATCATGTTGTAAAAGTATACAAGAAATATATAATTTAGCAGAAGGTAAAAACTAACCAGGTTCACCAGAAAACCAAACAACCAACAACAAAAAAATAGCAAGCTAACTTTAGGAGAAAAAAGATAGTCTCCAAATGCTTAGCTAGAGTGTTTTCACTTGGTGCCTAAAAGTTAAAGGAGGAATGGGGTGGAGACCAGCAGAGATGGAGTTCCACAAATGAGGGGGCTCCACAAAGAAGACCTTGTCGGCCATCCATCTTACCTCAGTCTATGATGGCATGCATACCAGGATCTATGAAATCAATCTTAATGCTCAGGGAGGTTTGCATGACAGAAGATCATAGAACAGAATCACAGAATCACTGTTGGAAGGGGCCATATAGGCCATCTCAAGGGTCATTTTCTGCAGGAGCGCACAGGAGCGGAGCTCCGGCAATAAAGAGCCCAGGGGGCGGGCGCATGCAACAAGCCCCACCCCCTGCTCCCAGTAGCCCCAGGCCACGAGAAGCAAGAGGCAGCCAGGTAAGTTGCAGAGCCCCCCCCCCCAAGATAGCAATCCAAAACAGTCCAGTGGCACCTTTAAGGCCAAGGCTTATTCAAGTACAAGCTCTCCCTCCACTGTGAGGGCAGATGTGCATGTTCCCCCCCATAGCTAGCAATCCAAAAGAGTCCAGTGGAGCCTGAGCGATGGGTGTTGCCTTCTGACACACTTCCGGTGATGTCAGGGGGCGTGGCATATGTAGATAAGTTATGTTAATGAGCTCCAGCACCTCTTTTTCTACGAAATGACCCCTGGGCCATCTAGTCCAGCCCCCCTGCTCAGTGCAGGATCAGCCTAGAGCATCCCTGACAAGTGTCTGTCCAGCCGCTGCTTAAACACCGCCAGTGAGGGGGAGCTCACCACTTCCCTAGGCAGCTGATCCCACTGTTGCACAACCCTCCTGTTGTTTAACAATATTACTTCAGGACAGCCGGTACCTTCCTGCCCTTCATTCAAAGCATAGGGTCTTCCTGAAGGTGCCCTAAGCCACTTAGGGCTTCAAAGATAAGCACCAGCACTTTGAATAGTACTTGGAAGTGAAACTGTTTTGAAATGAGTGAGAGATGTTTCTACAGAAGATGTAGCATTTAACATCATCGTAGCACTATTTCCCACTAACTGAAGTTCTCAGATATTCTCCAAAGGTGACCCATGTAGTGACCACTGCAGATATCACACCTGGCTGTAACCAGACTGGGGCGATTGTGTCTAGATCGCAGATGTCCAAGAAGGGCCACAGCTGGCAAACCAACTAAAGGCTGCTGAAGGCATTATATGCACCACAGAGCAGGCTAAGCTTGGATTTTCATCTGCAGTGACAGGTTTAATAATATCCCCTGGCTGAGAACCTGGACCCCTTTTTTTGGGGGGGGGGAGTACAAAAGTACAAAACCATCCATTGTTATTGTTTCTTTAGCGCCATCATCAACCAATATCGCCTCAGCCTGGTCTGGACCGAGCCCTCCTCCAGCCCACTGCAGACTCCAAAATCTGTCCAGAGGAACTGCTGCCTCATTGGACATGCGCAAGAGGAGAAAGACAGTTGCTTGTCACCTGTGTACCGATGAGACTGAATTGCAAATCTCCAGGCATAGAGGGGAGGTGTCCCCAACGTGGTGCCCGTGACACCTTTCCTGGTACCCACAAAGCAGTTTTTGAAGGTGGGTGTGGCCATGTGGGGCTTTTGTGCAACCGGGCTTCTGATTGGCTACCAGGGATCTGATTGGCTGTGCAGACTACAATAACATCGCTTCAGAGGGAGTTACTACCCTAGTGTTGGCTTGATTCTTTCCCACTCCTCCTTCCCAATGTGTGTGTTTTTTTAAAGATCATCCCTCTTCTCCCCTGCACTTGGGCTCCCCTCTGTGTGTGTGGCTCTGCCTCCCGCAGCGGCCATTTTGGAGTCGCACCTCACCCACCCTGTGTGAGAATTCCAGAAGTACCCACAGGCTCAAAAAGGTGGGGGACCCCTGATATAGGGGGTTAAGATGGAACCCTTATAAGTGCTATAAGATAACAGCTGGGTAGAAGCAGACTCACCAGAATGCAGCACCCTCCTGATAAACATCCCAGTTCAATGATCCAGAAGGAGAGCCAGTTTGGTGTAGTGGTTAAGTGTGCGGACTCTAATCTGGGAGAACCAGGTTTGATTCCCCACTCCTCCACGTGCACCTGCTGATGCGACCTTGGGTCAGTCACAAGCTCTGGCACAGCTGTCCTTGAAAAAGAGCAGTTTGGGTCAGAGTTCTCTCAGCCCCACCCGCCTCACAGGGTGTCTGTTGTGGGGAGGGGCAGGGAAAGGAGTTTGTAAGCCGCTCTGAGACGCCTTTGGGTAGTGAAGGGCGGGGTATAAATCCAATCTCCTCCTCCTCCTCCTAAATTAGGGTTGCCAGCGTCCGGGTGGGACCTGGGGATCCTCTGGAATTACAGCTCATCTCCAGACTGCAGAGATCAGTTCCCCTGGAGAAAAGGGATGCTTGGGAGGATGGGCTCTGTGGCCACTGTACCCCCACTGAGGTCCCTGTCTCCCCCAGGCTCCACCCCCAGATCTCAGGAGATTTCCGACCTGGATCTGCCAGTGACCAGGGAGGACCTAGCAACCCTACCTATGGGTGATGATACCAACAGCCACCACAGGGGCCAGGAGAATCAACATCGTACCCCCCCTGCGTTTCTCCAAGTAAAAGGCATTCCATCAGGGTGACCAAAGCAGGTTCAGTCCCAGGAAGTGAGACTAAAAGGAGCCTACAGCATCCAGTTCCTCCAAGCTGGAAGTTGCAGGGCCACCACCCACGCAAGCATCTTGCTCCAAAAAGGAGATTTTTTTGTGTGACTGGGAGTTGTTCACATGGTCTGGGGCCAAGGAGGACTTCTTCAAGATGGATCTCCCAATTGTTTCCTTCAAGGCGGTCAGAACAGCTTCTTTCCTTAATGAGGAACTAATTAATTAATTATCTGCTGGACCCTACTGGTCACCCCAGCACATACACACATACACATGTGGTAAAAACATGCAGGATGAGCAAGGGTTGACACCCAAACTGAAATTAATTCAAACACTTGTGATGCTCTGCTAACATTCTGTAATTCTACAGAAATGGACGAGTCTTTGAGCTCAGCTACATCTTACAGTTTCTTCTGTGTTCAGTTTGATTGATTTTTTCCCCTTTCACAAGTGCAGGCTCTGGCACTGTATTTTGAAAGAGGAGGACAACATGCGAAGAAAGGAGAACTTGAACACTGGCCATTTTCTCCCCGGAAAAAAAGCACCTCCAGCTGCTATTACCCTTGCTGGGGGGAAATATGGGTACCTGAAAGTGACAGGGGAAGAGAGAGTTAAGTTTTCCCTCTGTCCCGATGCCATTCGCCTGCTTGATAAAGCAAGCTTGACAGCTAAATTTTCAAAACAAAAAGTTACATAAAGAAAACATGGGAGAGACCATATGGCATAGTTGAGGCATGCAATGGATCAGATACAAGTCGTTTTATCCGCAACGATTATTTGGGACTAGAACTGTATAGGTGCAGTTTATACTCTGCCCTGAGCCTGTTCGCAGGGAAGGCGGGGTATAAATTTAATAAAATAAGTAAAATACTCACATGTGCATTGGTGGTGGTGGTGGAATGTGGTGGAAAGTACTGTCAAGTCGCAGCCAATTTATGGAGACCCCATAAGGTTTTCAAGGCAAGAGACGTTCAGAGGTGGTTTGCCTTTGCCTGCCTCTGTAGCAGCCCTGCCAAGGACTAGTCAGGGCTGACCCTGCTTAACGTCTGAGATCGGATGAGATCAGGCTCGCCTGGGCTATCCAGGTCAGGCTCTTGCGTCTATTCTACATTTATCAATCAGCAGAGCAATTTTTGTAGGAAAAGTCCAGCAGGAACTCATTAGCATAATAGGCCACACCCAGCAGCAGAAACTCATTAGCATATTAGGCCACACCCCATGACAGCACGGCTCATTAGCATAATAGGCCACACCCCGTGCCTTCCCTTGGCTTGTCTGCAGGGAGGCCGGGCAAGACAGGCCAGGGAAGGCACGGGGAGGCCTTTAAATGCCTCCCTGATCCTTCCAGGGCCCCCCTTGGCCTGCTCCCCTTGGAGTCGCCGGGGGGGTCGCTCTCCAGGCCTTCCCTCTGTAGCCACGCACGCAGAGGTTTTGGCTGTAGTGGGCGTGGCCAGCTCTGAAGCCAGCCGGAACTCCGTTCCCGTGTGTTCCTGCCCAAAAATAGCCCTGTTGACAATCAGTAAGCTGAATCAGCTACAGAACAGGGTCCCAGCTATAGTGTAGTGGCTTCTGTAACAGGAGTTTCTTGCTGCAGAAACTGTATCCATCATTTTGTTGCTCTGGCTTGTCTGACACTGCCCACACCGGAAAGAATGGTTCCTTGGCCTAAAAGAACAGGAAGAAAATAAGACCGCACCAGTGGGCAGGAGAAAAAAAGGAACAAGGTGCAAGGCTGAGGCGGGAGCCAGAGAAGTTTTTATACATGATCCCCTGACAAAGCATTTAGTGAAATGGGCAGGAATCTAGAAGATCTAATAAAACCCTCAGCCTTGCACCTTGCTCCTGAAAGAAGGGGAACTGGATCCCTGGTTTCTGCTAGAGGGGTGGTTTACCCACCCTACACTCCTACAGGGAAAGGCTGGCACTTTTCAATTTAGAAAAAGACGACTGGGGAGCATGATGGAGGTGTGTAAAGCTATGTGTGTGGGTGGGGGAGTGGATAGAGAGAATATTTTTGTTCCTCTCCCATAATATGAGAAGTCAGGAGCACCCAATGAAGTTGATAGATAGTATGCGATCTGAAGGGAAATCAGAGTAGATTCAGGAAAGACAAGAGTAAGAAGTTGATAGATAGTATGCGATCTGAAGAGAAACCAGAGTAGATTCAGGAAAGACAAGAGTGTTTCTTTACCTAAAGAGTAATGACATTGTGGAATTCACTGCCAGTGGGTATATTGATACCTCCAAGTGCCAGCCTCCAAGTGGGACTTGGGGATCCCCTAGAATTACAGCTCATCTCCAGACTACAGAGATCAGGTCCCCTGGAATAAATGGATGTTTTGGAAGGTGGACTCCATGGCGTTGTACTCCGCTGAGGCCCCTTGTCCCCTGCAGGCTCCACCCCCAAATCTCCGGGAGTTTCCCAGCCTGGATCTGGCCTCTCTACCCTCCATCCCCTGCCGGCGGCCAGAGGGGACCTGGCAACCCTACCACAAGCCTAGCTGGCATTAGACACCCCCATGGAGGTTTGGTCTATTAGCATCTTCTAGCCATGGTGACTAAAGGGAACCTCCATATTCAGAGGCAGTAAACCTCTGAATACCAATACTAGGAGACATCCAGGGAAGGCCTTGGCCTCTATGTCCTATTGGTTGACCCTCCAGAGGAACTGGTTGGCTATTGTGTGAAACGGGATGCTGGACCTGATCAGCCACTGACATGAAGCAGCAGGGCTTTTTGTTATGTACTTACGGGTGCTGCAGAAATGTTCAGAAATAGGACAGGGTTAGGGCTGATGGGAATAGGCTTGCCAGTCCCCAGGTCTGGGTGGGGGATCCCCTGATTTCAGGGGCTTCTCCCTGCCGCAGACCAGCTGGCCGGCAGGGGAAACCCTGCCCCTGAACAGGGACATCGCTGCACAATGTAATGACGTCACCTGGAAGTGACATCATCATGTTGGGGGATGTCGTGCAGGGATGCTCTGGTATTTGGGCAAACTCTATGGTTTGAGGGCAAAAAAACCATAAAGTTTTGCTGAAATATCAGAGCGTCCCCGCACACTGTCCCTGATGTAATGACATCACTTCTGGGTGACAGCATTGCATCGCGGACATCATGTGACATCCCTGCTGCACACCCCCAGAACACCCCCCAAATCCCCCCACCAGAGCAACGAGGTGACCTGACAACCCTAGATAGGAATGAAGAGACACTCTTTGCTAGAGTGCAGGAACACATGATTACTGAATCAGAAGCAAAGAAGAGCTTGGGATACAGCTCAGCACAAAGTCCTTTTTTGTATTTGAATCTAGTCCTGGTCGGGAGCACATGTATTGTTGGTGTGAGTGTGTTTAGAAACACTTGCGAGTCCTTGAGCTAAGATATGAAGCTGTAGATCAGAGGTGTCAAACTCATTTGTTATGAGAGCCGGATCTGACATAAATGTCCTTTTGTCGGGCCAGGCCATGCGTGCCATAAAATGTAACACGAAGTACCAGAAATATAAACTGTACAAAGGATGCAGGCAAACTCAATTAACAATATTATTTTTTACTCAAAATACACATATGCTTAAAACATTAACACTTTTGCAGTATTTCCTTAAAGTATCTCCCTGATGCCCACCCTCCTGCTTCCACTGCCCGTTATGCATTAGCACTAGGACAGGATGCAGGGACATAATGCACAGCCTCTCTCATCTGGCAATAAAGGTAATGACCAGTTGCTTGTGGGCTGGATAAGAGCCCCGGATGGGCCACTTCTGGCCCACAGGCCATACGTTTGACACCCCTGCTGTAGACGCTCTAACAAGAAACATGCAGCTTACTAGAGAATTGGAAAGCAGCCAGTGTAACAAAGGGGGGTTGGGTGGGAAGCCACGAAATTAGCCTTATGTATCTTGTAGATTAGTAGTATGAAAGTTGGCATTCATAAATGTATTGCAGAACAAGCCTGGCTGAAGTAGAGTCAGCATGGCTCTGCAAAGGGAAGTCGTGCCTCATCAGTCTTTTGGGTTATGAACAAAATAATCAAGAAGTGAAACCGAGAAGAGTGAACCAGTAGAAATTACCATATTCAGAGTTCCCAATAAGATCCCTTGCCAAAGTTCCTGAGTAAGCAGAGCAGGGATGAGGAAAGAAGCTAGGTCCCCTTAAAGATTGATAACTGGTAAAAGGAAGCAGAGGGCACTGGAATATGGACATTATTTGCAACAGTGGGCAATAAGACCCATGGACTCTTACAGATCTCAACTGAAATGTCCCTTAAGGGTCTGGAGTCAGGGATGAGGAGGGCAGGCAGCCAACTTTGCAGGTGACAGTAGATTTATTCAGGGTGATGGAAACCAAAGCAGGCTGCAAAGAACACCAGAAGAGATCTCTCCAGATTGGGTGAATGGGAAACAAAATGGCCAATTAAATTTAGTGTACACAGAGAAGGGGGGAGGGGACATGGTAGTTCTCCTCTAATTACCACTTGCTGCAGGACACAAACAAAAGAGGAGGGATGGTGCCTTCCTAGTCTGCTTGTGAGCTTCCTAATAGTATATACTCACTATTGAGAACCGGTGTGGTATAGTGTCAGCACATCAGACTAGGATCTGAGAGACCCAGGTTTGAATTTCCACTGTGCCATGGAAGATAACTGGATAACTTTGGTCCTGACATACTGCATAGGGTTGTAGTAGAGTTGCAAGGCCCAGTGCAGCAGTGCAAGTATGCTGACATCACTTCCAGGGAAAGCCTTGAAATTATGGTGGTAGCTCTAGGAATTGCCAGAAACTCTATGGTAAAATCATAGAGTTCCCATCAATTCCTAGAGCTACTGACATTGCTTATAGACTTTCCTTGGAAGTGACATCATTACACTTGCAATGCCATGCAATGGAAGTTCAGGTCAGGGGAGACCCTGCCCTGACTGGGGACTTGACAGGCCTGGATTGTAATTGTGAGTATTTCATTTCTTATATATTTGTTTATTTATAGTCCTCCTTTCTTACATAATGTAAGTCAATGCAATCAGTAGGATGAAGCATCTACTAAGCAATGCATCAGGACTAGGATTACAAAAATTTGAAACAAAGGATTAAGTATAATACACGATATGACAAACAATGTAAAAATGGTATTACCAAGCAGAAATCAATGCAGTAAGAGCAGGATAAAACATATAAATAATACATAACATACACATTAATAATTAATAATTATCGTATTGCCATTGTGTGTAGAGTACCAAGAGATCCTAAGATTGTCTGGCAGCCAGGAGTTCTAGGCCTTTTAGCATTGTGCACCACTAGGTGATGAGCTAGGCTTGTTGTTTTAAGGCAAGAGACATTTCAGAGGTGGTTTGTCATTGCCTGCCTCTGCGTCATGCCCCTGGCATTCTTTGAAGGTCGCCCTTCCCAATACTAGCCAAGGCTGACCCTGCTTAGCTTCCGAGATCTGACGGGATCGGGCTATCCTGGGCTATCCAGGTCAGGGCAACATACACAGTGGCACAGTCTACATTCCTGTTTCTTTTGTAAAGGCACCTTCCTGAACCATTCCATTATAATATAGCCTTACTATCTGCATAAAAATACCCTGTTTTATGTAGCTTGCAGAAAGACAGAAGAGTGGGAGCCTTCCTGACCTTCTCAGGCAGCCCATTTCGCAAGGTGGGGGCCACAGCAGGGAAGACATGTGTACCGGCAGTCGTTCATCTTGCCCATTTGCAGGGTGGCAGCGGCAGAAGACCCTGCTCAGATGAGCAAAGCTGTCAGGGCAGGACATAGGAGGAGAGGGGGTCCTGAAGATATGAGGGTCCAAGACCATGAAAATTTTTCTATACAATAGCCTGCACCTTGATTTGAAAGGGGCAGCCAGCTGAGTGACTGCAGAATGGATGTCATCTGCATGCTCCAGACAGATCCTGAGCTGCAGCATTCTATACCAACTGGAGTTTCTGCATTGATTTTGACGGGAGACCGATGCACAGTGCATTACTGCAGGTAGTCTCGATGGTACCATGGCATGGATCCAGGTGGCCAGATCAGCTGAGTCAAGGCAGGGAGCCATCTTCTTGGCTAAACAAAGGTGGAAGAAAGTGTTTGGATCCAGCATAACCCCAAGGCTCTTAACTGAATCAGCAAGGGTCAGCTGAGCCCCATAGAATATGGGAAGCACTGCGTCCTTCAAGAGGAGATAATTTTGTAAGCTATTCTGGGTCCCCACTGGGGGAAACAGCGGGGTATGAATAGATCAGTTTTGTCTGAAATAGGGGGTTGGTCTGATCCTGCAAGGATCTTATGTATACCAGAAAGAGAGACGTAGAGATTTGGTGCTGGCTGACAGTATACCATGTGAAATTTTGTAAGCATCTGGTAGGGCAAGAATGTCTGCATCTAACAGAGGTGTTTGTTTATTGATCACCATGCGCTTATGGTCTCTGTTTAAATCAATAAATGGCAACACTATGCTGTACGCGTGCGTCCATGGGTAGCTGTCGTGTCCCTTTAACAGTGGGACGGGACATTCACCTTCATGCTATGGAATGCTTCTGCTGTCCATTTCCATGCATTAAGCCTCATTAAAGGGACAGTAATTAAAGCCCGGTCTGCTGAGTACCCTAATCTCTGGCTCAATCCCTGGCATTTCCAGTTAAAAGTGTTCGGGTAGCCGGTGAGTAGAAAGATCTTCCAGCAGGGCAAAAACACTCCCTGGGGCCATTTCCAATTGGGAAAATGATGAACAGGGGAGGTTTCGCTCCTTCTCCTTTCACCCTGCAATCCCAATCCAGATTAGCCCCATACATGCTTGGCAGGCATGGATTCTCCAAACACATCTGCCAGCTCAGCATGAAGTCATACCAAGGAACAGGTTGCCAACGACCTCAAGGAAAAAAATGGCCTTCCCCTTTAAGGGAGGATTTATGTGTAGAAATCAATAAGGGATACTGGCCATGGTAGGGAGGTAAAGGACATCACCTGGTAAATAACATCTCATTGGCTCAGGTGGTTAAGATGCTGATTTGCAGACTGGAAGGTCTGTAGCTCAGCAATTCGAGACCCTAGTGCCATGTGACGGAGTGAGCTCCCGTCTCTGGCCCCAGCTCTTGCCAACCTAGTCATTCGAAAGCAAGAAATTGGAAGTAGATAAATAGGTACCACTTTGGTGGGAAGGTAACAGTGTTCCATGCGCCTCGGCATTAAGTCATGCCGGCCACATGACCACAGAAACGTCTTCGGACAGTGCTGGCTCTTCGGCTTGGAAACGGAGATGAGCACCACCCCCTAGAGTCGGATTCGACTGGCTTTCGAGCAAGGGAAACCGTTACCTTAAGGGGGCAGGGCATTTTTTCTCCAGGTTATTAGCAATCCTATCCTGGAAAAACGTGCCACATAGTTAGGGCCCTAGGAGTCACCAGGAGTCAGAGAAGGCAAAGACCAAATTAGATGGCCAGTGGCCTAACCTGGCACAAGGCACCTTCATGTGCTCAGCAGCTATACTGTGGCATATGCCCGGCACTCTCTCCACTTTTCTATGGAACAGTCAAAAGCACAGGGTCTTTAAAAGAACTGAGCTGGAAACCGGAGCTTTCATTCAAATTCAGTATTGCAGGTTCTCTTGTATAGATTTGTTATCTTTTAAAACATCCTTAAACAATCTTTTTGTATGTGCAACCAAGGTTGGCAAAGTGTTTTGAAGGGATTCTGTTATCCTTTCACAGGGCCTGCGTATGTATAGAATAGTGATTTTAAGCGGCACCAGTGATTTATTACCAAAATAGGGGTGGAATCTGTTTTGGATTAATTGGTCTAGAATGCACTAACTTTAAAAGGTATGATTTGGGGGTGGGGGTGGGGAGGTATATATTACAATTTCAGAATGTAGCCCTGATTGTACAAAAGTATTTAATTGGGGCATGCCAAATAAGGGAAGAGACCAGATTTAGCATGAAGCCATTCTGAAAACTCTGATCAGATTCTTTAATATATAAAGTAAACCCAGCCATGACAGTGCAATCCTAAGAAGAGTTACACCCTTCTAAGCCGACTGAAGTCGGCAGGCTTAGAAGGGTATAACTGTGTTTAGAACTGCACTGTAGGGCAAATCAGTAGTGGTTTCAATGGGACACACATTTCCAGGTGTAACTCCAGGTGTAACTCCCTATACCCAAACTAGCATTCATTTCTCAGGGATTGCTCAGCAGTCTCCCGTTCAAAAATGTTCTCAGGTGCCAGTTGCTAAGACAGACTTTTCTCTACCTGAGACCTTGGAGAGCTGCTGCTACTCTGACCCAGCAATATGAGGTAGATTGGACCAAAGGTATGACTAGGTTAAGTCCATATCTGTGACTACTTCTCAGGTATTATCAGGTGGTGGTGAGTGCCGTCAAGTCACAGCCAGTTGACGGCAACCCTGTAGGAGGCAAGAGACAGAGATGGTTTGCCATTGCCTGCTTCTGCATTGCATCCCTCTATTGCAAATCTCTATGTAAACCGCTCAGAGCCTCAGGGATTGAGCGGTATAGAAATTGAAATAATAAATAAATAAACCCTAGACTTCCTTGGTGGCCTCCCATCCAAGTAGTAAACAGGAAAGGCCCTGCTTAGCTTCTGAGATCGGACAAGATCAGGCTAGACTGGGCCATCCAGGTCAGGTATTTATTAGGGTTGCCTGGTCCACTTACCTGGACAGCGCGGGGCTCCTGGACAGCGGGAGACCAGAAGTGATGTCAGGCAACTTCTAGTAAAGCCAGTGCAGGCCCCGATAACAATGTTGTCACCCAGAAGTGACATCATCATGTCAGAGACAATGCTCTAGTTTTTGGGCAGAACTCTATGGTAAATTTGGCTTCAAACCATAGAGTTTTGCCCACAAACCAGAGTGTCACCCCTGATGTGATGATGTCACTTCCAGGTGACATCATCATGACGGAGCTTGCACTTCCAGTTTTACTGGAAGTCACCCAGGAAGTTCAGTTGGGGGTGGGATTAGCTGGACAGTGGTGGGCAAGAGCCTGCAAAAGCGGGGGTTCCCTCGCCCCTACCAGGAGCCTGGGAACCCTAGGTATTATCCAGAGTGTTTAGTAAATGGGAACAAATGGGTAACAATGCTTATCATCTGTGATGGGCATTTAAGTGATCTTTAAAAATTCATTACTGTTTTGAGTCAGTGGTAACTACTGATTCTGCTGAAGACCATTACCCCTAATTTGGACCTCTTGCTATAGGGTATTGATCTATCTAGATGTCAAGCAATGTAGCTTTCCCTTTGGGGGGGAGTGTTGGAGAAATATTATTATTGCTTGTTTCTGTTGATTCCCCCACCATCTCCCTCTCCTCCTGTTGCCTCGCCTCTGCCCAGTCTTGGAATGGGAGCTCTTTGGGGCAGGGACTTGTCTTTTTGTCACCTGTAAAGCATTGCGCATGCTGGCAGTGCAATATAAACAGCTCAGCTTCACATTCTACAGGAAGCGCCTTCAATAAAACTCCACATGAAGTTTTCCACAAAGGTGACTCAAGTTCCAGAGGGCTTTAGCTGGGAATTTTGTAGGGCACCTCAGGGAGAACAGCAACAGCTTCGAGTACAGATTGTCACTCAGCGTGAAGGATTTAATTTCCCAAACCTTCAGTTATCTCCTGTTTTCTAATTGTGGGGTAAATTCAGAGGCTGAAGAAGTCCTAAGGGCAAATTAGATGCAACCTGGGAGATCCAGGATTAGGATTTCTTGCACTTTTTTTTTAAAAAAAGGCTAAAAACAGCTGGGGGGAACTGTTCATTAGCTGCAGAGGTGCCGGTTGGGATTGTGATCACAATTCTTTTGCGTGTGTGTACGTGTGTGTGTGTGTGGGGGGTCACCTTTCCTTCCCATGACAGAGAGCAGACCGTTCTCGTAAATCAGCAGTGTGAGTTGTTGGCTTTCAGTCTGTTGACATCTCCCAAGTTACCGGGCTTTGGAGAAAGCAAACTGGGAGAAATCTGGAGGCTGAGGAACGGGCTGACCAGTGTTTTGTGGATTTATTTGCAAGGGGACTATGACTATCCACATGAAGCAGAGGTCCATGAGTGGCTCTTAGCCACAAGGTCTAGATGGAACTTTGTCTAGGGTAGTGATGCTCTGTCTTCTTGGTGCTTGGGGGGCCACAGTGGGAGGGCTTCTGGTGTTCTGGCCCCACTGGTGAATCTCCTGATGGCCCCTGGGTTTTAGCCACTGTGTGACACAGAGTGTTGGACTGGATGGGCCATTGGCCTGATCCAACATGGCTTCTCTTATGTTCTTATGTTCCTGATGTCAATTGCAACCTTCATATCGTTTTGCCCAACAGAGGAAAACGATAACTCAAGTATGAGTGGTGGCAGAGGTGGTGGAAAAGGCTGTCAAGTCGCAGCTGACTTATGGAGACCCCCAAAGAGTTTTCAAGGAAAGAAATGCTCAGAGGTGATTTGCCGTTGCCTGCCTCTGCATCACAACCCTGGTATCTCTTGGAGGTCTCCCATCCAAATACAAAACAGTACCCACTCTGCTTAGCTTCCGAGATCTGATGAGATCAGGCTAGCCTGGGACATCCAGGTCAGGTGTGATTACTGATATGTTTTATTCCACAGGGTGGTGGTGGGGAGACCACAACTGGGAGAAAAAAACACGTAGGGAAATAAACCCCTTCCCTCAGTACCATAGCCCCTGTCCAAACTAGGGGTGGGTGGGCTGAGACTGCTTTCCGCTAACAACCCCCCACACACACACACACACCAATCCTAATCATGGGTCTTGTGTAGTCCTGCCTAGAGTTAACCTTGAGACATCATAGTTAAGGGTCTGATGATCTTACCTTCTCGATCCTGCACGAAAAAAGGAGTTCTTCCCATGAGAAAGTGCTGCTCGACCTGGCTCCCTGTCCAAGGAGCGGCTTGCAGTGGCACAATGATGGGGACACCCATGTACTGCTAGGGTTGCCAGCTCCAGGTTGGGAAATACCTGGAGGTTTTGAAGGTGGACCCTGAGGAGGGCAGAGGGTGGTGGTGGGGAGACCACAACTGGGGGAGGGGGGAAACCACGTAGGGAAATAAACTCCTTCCCTCAGCACCGTAGCCCCTGTCCAAACTGGGGGTGGGTGGGCTGAGACTACTTTCTGCTAACAACCCGCCCCGCCCCCCACACCAATCCTAATCATGGGTCTTGTGTAGTCCTGCCTAGAGTTAACCTTGAGACATCATAGTTAAGGGTCTGATGATCTTACCTTCTCGATCCTGCACGAAAAAAGGAGTTCTTCCCATGAGAAAGTGCGGCTCGACCTGGCTCCCTGTCCAAGGAGCGGCTTGCAGTGGCACAATGATGGGGACACCCATGTACTGCTAGGGTTGCCAGCTCCAGGTTGGGAAATACCTGGAGGTTTTGAAGGTGGACCCTGAGGAGGGCAGGGTTTGGGGCATAATGCCATAGAGTCCAACTTCAAGTGGCCACTTTCTCCAGGTGAGCTGATCTCGGTCTCCCGGAGATCAGTTGTAATAGCAGGAGATCTCCAGCCACCACCTGGAGATTGACAATGGCAACCCCACCCACTGCTGGAACTTGTCTTGTTCCCAGAGGGGTCATAGGAGTGGGGGTGGAGGCAGTGGACATAACCTGCATCCCCTGTTGCCTCCAAGACCCACTGGTGGCTGTAGCGGAGCCGAGCCCCTATGGAACTGCTAATGCTGGAACTAGGCTTGCTTCCCCTTGAGGACAGAGCAGGCAGTGCACCTGCTTGAGATGACCAGATCCCTTGAGGTGGCAATTGCACAGTTGTTAGCCTTCCACCCTCTCCTCCATGTTTCTCCCTAATGTGAGATGATCCGGTTGTATAGTTGTTTTTTTAAAAAAATTATTTAGGCAATTACTTTTCTCCCCGGTGAGAACCCAAAGCAGCTTGCAACATCATCTCTCCTTCCTCTAGTATAGTCTCACAACAACAGCCTTGCGAGGAAGTTTAGGCCAGTTGTTAGCCTTCCACCCTCTCCTCCATATTTCTCCCTAATGTGAGATGATCTGGTTGTATACTTGTTGTTGTTTTTTTAAATTTAGGCAATTGCTTTTCTCCCCAGTGTGAACCCAAAGCAGCTTGCAACATAATCTCTCCTTCCTCTAGTATAGTCTCACAACAACAGCCTTGCGAGGAAGTTTAGGCCAAGAGAACGTTGCTTGTCCAGGGTCACCCAGGGAGCTTCCATGGCAGAGCAGGGATTCGAACCTGGGTCTTCCAGATCCTGCTTTGGCACAACTTGGAGGGAAAAGTGCCCTGTCCCTTTAATAGAGGTTTAATAGGATGTTACCTCTGATGTTATCACCTCCATGCCAGGAAAAGCATTGACTGACCATTTCCAGGTATTATGCCTTTGTTAAGGAGACAAGTCATTTTTTTCCTCCAGGTTGTTGGCAACCCTATACCACAACTGGCTGGGAAACCTCAGCTTGAACCAACCCTCTGTTTGTCAATGGAATCCATGGCTTTGTCTCAATAACTGCCTTTTTTTGGACTGTCGTTTGAGAATTCTTGACATTTCCCCAGACATTGCCTAATATTCTGTAGCTAAGCAGAAAGATGGCAATGCTATATAAAGCACCAAGAAGTTATTTAGAACCATTTCAGGGTGCCTTGAGGGCAACCTGGGATCCTGACGCCAGCATGATAACATTCAACATTTATATAGTACTTCAGTGTTCAAAGTGATATCATATAGATTTGCCTGTCCTGAAAAATACCTGATTTATAGGGGGATTCTTCAGATGGACTAAGATGAAGATCTGGGATGGGAGTGGGACTCCGCTTATGGAGACTGCTTGCCTCCTATTATTAGGTAATATTACTCAATTTGGCTTCCTTTGACTCTTTACTGAGTGAGTCACCTAATCTCCAGTTTTGTCAACAAGACAAATAACATCTCTCTTTAAAAGGCTCTCTGCCTTTTAAGGTACTTGTGTGTATTCTCCTTACTACTGGGGGAAGAACTATTCTATCAGCTCTTGGGTTGTACGTTTTCAAATGGAGTCTGTCATGTTTTCTTCCTTTATACCAGAAGGGAGACGGTGCAATTTAAGACCAGCCCCACATAATGTTATAACAACTTGCGCAAGATGTGGAAGTTGCCTTAACATCAGGGCCTGAAACATCTTTCCCTGCTCTTTCAGCCAGACGAAGAGTTCTGGGTAGCTCAAAAGATTGCATGCTATTTTGTAATATCTTGGTGGGTCAAAATAAAAGGTACGACATTGCTGATTTTGGATACTTTTATCATTCTTGTGGCATTCAGTGAGGGAGGCTAGTATAATAACCCCCATGTTACAGATGGAGGGTTGAGAGTGTTTTGCCTAATGAGTTCCTGCAGAGGTAAGATTTGAACCCAGGACCTCCCCGCTCAGCTTCTCAGCCTCTGTGCTGCAGCAGCTCCTGGCCCAGCAGGATGGATGAGTGTGTATGTGGGGAGGGAGCTGTAAGATCTGTCTCCTTATCCTCATTAGACATGCAGCCTGGCTCCATGCATAGGTTGCAAATATGTGCACACTTATACTTGGGAGTAAAATCCCATTGAACTTACTTCTGAGTAAATGTGCATTGGGCCACACTGTAGGAGCAGTTCGACAAAAGATTCTGCATAGGGCATACTGGATCCCTCTATGACACAGGAAACTGGCAGAGAATGGTAAACATCACCACCGGATGAATCTCAAGGCATCTTTAATTCATATATCGGGGAGTGTGCTTATGAGATGAACACAACAAAGAGTCTTGAGGGTGCCTTAACGTCTTGCACATTTATTATGGTTGGTGAACCAGAATTCAGGTCGCCAACAGCCTAGGGGAAAAAATCTGCCCTGTCCCTTTTATTGAGTTTTAATGAGATGCTGTCCTGACTGGCAAGACCCAGGCTGGCCTGATTTTGTCGGTCCTGGGATGCTAAGCAGGGTCACCCCTGGTTAGTATTTGGATGGGAGACCACCAAGGAAGTCAAGGGTTGCGACGCAGAGGCAGGCAATGGCAAACCAACTCTGTTTGTCTCTTGCTGTCAAAACCTATGGGGGTCGCCGTAGTCAGCTGCAACTTGATGGCAAAAAGGGGGATGCTGTTGACCTCAGGATGTTATTCACCTCTGCTGTGAAAATTTTTTAGCTCTCCATTTCCACATGTTAAGTCTTTATTAAAGGGACAGGGCATTTTTCTCCAGGCCTGTTGGCAACCTATAGCCGGAGCCCACTTCATCAGATGCATGAAGTGTTACATTCAATGGGTAGATATACGCACCCACAGAAAGAGCAAGACCAGAGGACTCACCATGCCAAGACATAGGTCGGCTACATTTACATTTGCAGAGCACAGACCAAAATCAGAGTCGGTCAAAAGCTCCAGTCCGAGGGAGTGTGGCCCATTCCCAAAGTGATGGTGAACTGGCAAAGCAAGAGGAACTCTCTGCAGGGGGACAATGACTTTCCATAGTGGACCACTCCCGCCCAAAGTTCTTTCGAGCCCAAGTCTGACAAGTATCAAATCTGTGTAGGAATTCCAGCTCAGCAGATTGTACCCCCCTCTTGGCAAAAAAGTTTCTCCACGTTGCAATCTGGTGCTCAATTTGGTCTGCTCTTTTTGCGATATACAAGGAAATTTTTTTTGGCATGTTCCCTTTTCGCTCGGAGCCTCGAGGAGGCACAAATCTTGTGATTAATCCAAACCTTCCGAAAGACTGAAGAACTAATTTTGAAAAGCTACAAAGCTGGTTCTCCTCCAGAGAAACAAAATTGGACCTCTGATTTATGTGTACTGGCAGCCTGGGAGAAAATAATCTTTCTCAAGAATGGTAACGTAATATGATTTCTCTCCCCCCCCTTTTTTTTGGGGGGGGGGAAGGTTGTTTTATTGTATGGATTTTTCTCCTCCATTTAACCAACTGTGGATAACACTGCAATGGGCGGAAGCCCGGGTTGGTTGATGTGCATATGGGCACACCCCTACTCCAGTTTGTAGAGCTGCCCACTTTTAAACGAGCCTCTCTAGCTGTCTCTTTAATATCAGCCTGATCCACAAGCAGTTATCGGTTGATGTTATTTACCCCCATGCCACACCATGCCACAAAATTACCCATTTCTGCATATTAAACCTCTGTTAAAAGGGCAGGGGGCCCTGACCTGGATTCCCCAGAGTAGCCCAATCTTGTCAGATCTTGGAAGCTAAGAAGAAGAGTTGTTTTTGTACCCCACTTTTCTACGCCCAGCAGGAACTCATTAGCATAACAGGCCACACCCAACAGCAGAAACTCATTAGGATTGGCTACATTAGAGGTGTGTGGCCTAACATGCAAAGGAGTTCCTGCTACAAAAAAAGGCCCTGCGTTTTGATAACAAGGTAAACAGAATAACAAGCAAAAGATGGGTGTGGCTGGATAACCACACTTCTGGTAACATGGGGTGCGGCCTAATGTGCTAATGAGCTGTGCTGTCAGGGGTGTGGCCCAATATGCTAATGAGTTCCTGCTGTTGGGTGTGGCCTATTATGCTAATGAGTTCCTGCTGGGCTTTTTCTACAAAAAGAGCCCTGCGCCTTGGTTAGTACTTGGCTGCAAGACCACCAAGGAAGTCCAGGGTCGCAGGCAATGGCAATCCACTTCTGTTCATTTCTTACCTTATGGGGTCACCACAAATCTGCTGTGACTCGGTAGCACTTTCCACCAAAGGGGCAGGACTTGGTTCTCCTAGATATGGAGACAGAATCAATTGTTAGGAGACCTGTATAATCCGGGGTCTATTGTAATAATAAGGCTTCAGATTTTGTATGTGGCCATGATAGACTTTGTTGAAGTAGGGGAGACTCTAAAATTGATCAGACTTTAATGGACTCTGACAACTTGGATTTACCTTCTTACACCAAATCTTGGCATTAAGGCTGTGACATCACACTAACCAAAACACAATGGGAATCCATATGGTCTTCTCAGTTGCGTTTCATGAAAGCCGTTAATATCCTGCAACAACACCACAAATTAATGACAGGATGGTACTTAATCCCCACACAACTTCATCACATGCACAGAAGTTACTCTTCATATTGTTGGGAAAACTGTGGGGAGCAGGGTACATATATACACTGCTGGTGGGAATGCGCCATAATAAGGAACTTTTGGAAACAAGTGCTGAACCAAATAACAACCCTTACCGGCATATCAATACCAGAAAAACCAGAGGTCGTTTTGTTGGATTATTGGCAAGGGGCTAACATATTACCTCCTAAGAAAGCTTTGATTTCTTTACTCCTATCGGCTGCTAAAACAGCGATAGCATGCAAATGGAAAGAGTAATTGATCAATGGTATGCCAGAGTGTGGGATCATTTTATATGGATAAAATCTCATCAGGTATTCAGCATCCCGACCCCCACTTGGCATTCCAGGATTTCCTCAATAAATGGTGGCCAGCATCATCACCCAGATGGTAGAAATTCTTTTAAATCACATGATAGTTATGAATTCATGAAATTATAGTATGCATGGTTTTTCATTGTGTTTTATGTTACTGTTCTGCGTTATGCTTAACCTGTTGTATCGACTGAAACTCTCAGAACGATTGTTGTTATTGTTATTTTATGATTCCACTATTTTTATTTCTACTGGCATACATTGTTGTTAATGTTATTAAAAATAATAAAATTGTTTTTAAAAAATTGTTAGGAAACCTTATCTCCTGGGGGCAAGATGTTTCAGGGGTAGCCCTTTCCCTGAGTTGGTTCCCTTTGGAAGAAAGAGCACTAGACACTTATGGCCTTTGTATGGTAATTTGTTTATTTACCAGTACAAAGGCAGAGCACCAGTAGAGGCATAGAGGCACTCCTAGTGGACAACAGATCTACCACCGCCTCACACCAGATCTTCAGAGAGCGAGAGGGTTCCTGTACCCAAAGATGCTTCAGCTAACTCCAAGCAGAGCATCTCTGCCTCCCTCCTCTGCCTCTTCCGCCATCAGAGCCGTGCTTTCTTTTCATTCCCACTGGCTTGGCCAGAGCCATGAATGAGGGGATTACCGTTGCGTATGTCACATAGAGTAGGCTGAGTCACAACCCCTTTTCAGGCGCTGTGTTTCTGGCAATCTTATCTCATGTATGCGGAGAGCATTATGCACAATCCTCTCTACAATTGCCTTTTTGTGCAAAACGAGCAATGCGTTTTCCAGCCACAGTATACACGGCCCGAAATCTGGATTTTGCTCACGCAAAAGATGCACATTGCGTTTTTCACGCAAAATGTCAATCCTGTGTACGGAGAGAATCACGTGGAGTCCATTCTCCTGGTCTGCGAGATAGGAGTGCCGGAAATGTAATGCCTAAAAAGGACTACAGCTATCAGAACTTGGAGCTTGTTACACAATGAATGTTTATACATGGAAGAATAGGAAGGATCTCAAGTAACCAAGTGAGGAGAAAGTTGATGACCGAGTGCAGATAAAATTGGGCTGCCTGGGCAGGGGTCAGATGCGGGATAAGGCAGCTTGATGTGGCTTATTTAAAGTCTGACTCTGGTTTCTCATTCCCTGTCCCACCTCATGCAGAAACTTGTGACCGAATATACCACTCTCAGTCCTGTTGGATAATTTCATATCAGTACTGCTGAGAGGGGCAGATTTTGTGTGTGTGTGTAAAGTGCCGTCAAGTTACAGCCAACTTTTGGCAACCCCAGCAAGGGGCTTTCAAGGCAAGTGAGAAGCAGAGGTGGTTTGCCATTGCCTTCCTCTGCAGAGTCTTCCTTGGTGGTCTCCCATTTTGGTGTAGTGGTTAAGTGTGCAGACTCTAATCTGGGAGAACTGGGTTTGATTCCCCACTCCTCCACTTGCACCTGCTGATGTGACCTTGGGTCAGTCACAAGCTCTGGCACAGCTGTCCTTGAAAAAGAGCAGTTTGTGTCAGAGTTCTCTCAGCCCCCCCCCACCTCACAGGGTGTCTGTTGTGGGGAGGGGAAGGGAAAGGAGTTTGTAAGCCGCTCTGAGACTCCAAGTGAAGGGCGGGGTATAAGTCCAATCTCTTCTCCTCCTCCTCCTCCCATCCATGTACTAACCAGGGCTGACCCTGCTTAGCTTCTGAGATCTGATGAGATTGGCCTGTCCCACGCCGCCTCCCTCCCGAGGGGCAGATGAGAAGGGCAAAATTCTAAGGGTGCTCGTCACCCTGGGTACCTGGGCAAGGTATGACTGTAAATCCAGTGTCTCTTTTACTGAGGGGAAAGGGAAAAGATGATCCTTTCTAGGGCCTTCTGAATCCCTGCCTCTCCAAAGAGGTGAAGGAAACCCAGGACTGGCTCTTTGCTTTGGGCAGAGGTGTTTTGGGGAAGGGGGAAATGGGTGCCACGCTGGGATCACTGATTTACATG
The DNA here is from genome assembly GCF_001447785.1 of Gekko japonicus. Lineage (NCBI taxonomy): Eukaryota > Metazoa > Chordata > Lepidosauria > Squamata > Gekkonidae > Gekko > Gekko japonicus. The sequence continues at coordinate 968,161 of NW_015159716.1, forward strand.
GTCCTGAGCTCGTCGTAGGGAAGGTAAACCATGAATCTGAGGACTGGCGATAGGGGGAAATATCCACAGTGCCCTTTCCCTGTCAACAGCAAGTCTCGCCGTTTGTTTTCATACCACATTTGGGTGGGAAAGGGAGCCAGAGGGGTTTGTTTTGTTTGGGGTGCCAGTCTGGCTCTTTACGGATCTGTTTGGGATTTATCCCTGGGGAGACGAGGAGATCAGAATCCTGCCTTTGCTCCCTAGCAGCTAATATGTGCCTTGTGAGTAAGCCTTGTGAGAACCCTCCGTGAGGAGGATCCAGCCCGGGGATTCTTTTGTTTGCTTCTCGCTGGCTCTCCGGTGCCCATCCCCGCTGTGATATGAATAATGAATGGGGGATGTCTAGCTGCTCGTAAGCCTCCCTCTGCTTGGGGGGGGGGCCCTCTCCTGCAGGGTGAACACGGCTTCCCACTTAGCCCGCTCCGCTTTGGATTGTAGGGATGCTTCCCCGGGGCCCGTCCTCCCTGAGCTGCCATTCAAGGCACAGTTGCTTGGCCACATCCAGATGCCAGGCCTGACTTTTCAGAGGCTTCCTATTCCCTGGGGCAGCTTTAAAGACTAAGTTCAGAGCAGCAGCTGGCCAGGTCCCGAGGGACGCATCCCTCTGCTTGGGCAGTCAAGTGTGCCGTGTCTTGTCGGTTTTTCCATGCTAGCCTGAGCTGGGAAGCTATGAGTCAGTGCTGGGGCTTTGTGAGATGATTATGAAGATATGCCGGGGGCTTGGAAAGCGGAGGAGCCAAGTGTTGGCCGGGGGCCTCCAAAGGCATCTAGCCAACCCCCGTCCAGCTACGGCAAGGCTCCGTGGGCCAGGTAATCGCTCATGCAAGCTGGCGATCACATCCAGGGTGATCTGAGGGGCACTGAAGACTGCCAGTGTAATTTTGTGTGTCATTATTCATGGCCTAAAACACAGGCCCACACCACTCTTTGGGGTAGGAAAGCAGACAGTCCCGGCAAAAGCAGCAAAACGGGGCACAGCCCATAGACTACACTGGGGTTTCTTCATAGCTGAGGGGCTTCCCAACTATGCAGAAAATTATGCCTTCGTAAAGGACCCCAAAGGAAAAACAGACAAGCACAAAATGGACCAAGGAGGACTGGGTGTGCTCCTAGAGGCCTGGGATGTTGAGAGCAGCTGAAATTAAGTTCAAAGTAGGGATAGGTTGGAGGGGG
>NW_015159716.1:970110-1010335 GCF_001447785.1 Gekko japonicus
AGAGCACTTATTTTGATGTATATGTAGTAAGGATTTTATACGGTTTTAATTTGTTTTATGTGTAGGCGTATGCCTGATTGTGAGCTGCCCTGAGCCCGCGCCGCGGGGAGGGCGGGCTATAAATTGAATTTATAAATAAATAAATAAATAAATGTTCCCATAGGAGGGGTGCCAGCCTCCAGATGGAAACTGGGGCTCCCCTGGAATTACAGCTCATCTCCAGACTATAGAAATCAGCTCCCCTGGAGAAGATGGCTGCTTTGGAAGGTGGACTCCATGGCCCTGTACCCCACCGAGGCCCCCTGTCCTCCTCAGGTTCCATCCCTAAATCTCCATGAGTTTCTCAGACCTGGATCTGGCAACCCCACCCCACCCCCAATCCCCTGCTGGTGGCCAGGGGGAGGACCCGGCCACCCTAGCCCACAGGCTCAAAAAAGGTTGCCCCCCCCCTGTCTTAGACAATCTTGGAGTGAAAAATCTGGAGGAGTGACGGGGTCAAAATTGTTCCTCATCCTGTGATTCCTTGCAGCCCCGGCTTGTGTTATAAAATTCTCAGATTCACAATCCAGGGTTTGCAGCTTTGAGTATCTTGACCTGGTAACAATGAATAATGATTATTCCTGCCATCAATTACTTTTCCCGAGTTATCGTTAAAGCTGCTGATTTCCATATACCTTTCCTTGCATGTCTAGTAACAATTCACTTTTCCACCTCTTAAATATAAAAGGGCTGGGTCATCCATTATTTTTGATTGGGTATTGTTCCAAGCGGATGTGTCAAGGCTTTAATGGGTTTTAATGCATTGTCTTGTTGTTTTCCTGATGATTTATAAGCTGCTCTGGAATCCCACCCTGGGAGGAAAGCAGCAGAATTTTAAAAAGAAAAATAAGTTTCTGGTATCTGGCTGGCCCAGTTTTTGCAAATTCATCCCAAATTATTTGCAAATCCTTTCTAGTAATCCGAGTAATACAAAAGTCCTGAAATTGTAACCTGAAATAACTCATTCTAGGGCCACCAATAGATTTCAGCCATAGAGCACAACACGTAAAGACGCAGGAAATCTGCTTTAACCAAGAAATATTTCCAGTATCCACATGAATATTTTGCATTTCAAAAATACTGAGAAGGGAGTAAAATCGGGTTCGGGCATAGGGTTGCCAGCATTCCTGCAGAAAAAGGTCATATTCTTTTAAGAAACATTTAACGGGATGTTATTTACCTCCATGCCATGAAAAACTTCAGCAGTCCGTCCATGTATTAAGCTTCTGTTAAAGGATGTTGGCAAACCTAGCAGAACAGAGAGGAGAATCAGGGCAAAGATTAGTTGGTCGGGACAACAATCCCATTGAGATCTAGCTGGGACTCAGTAGTAAAGCTCATGCTTTGTGTTTAGAGACTCTCTGCTTCAGTTACAGTCGGGAGAAAGATCCCTTTCTGTCCAAGGCGCTGGATAAGCCACTGCTAGTCACAGTGAGTCACATGGAGCAATGGGCAGCCCTGTCATAAGGTGGCTTCATGTGTTTAGTTGGGCCAGCCCCGTAGCTAGGGGTTTTTTTTGGTGAGGGGGCCTTGGGGGGCGCCAGCTAATTAGGGGGGGCGCGCTCCCCTCCCCCCCAGCAAGGGCAGCCCTTCCCTGTGGAGCGCCTGGCTCCCTCCCTCCCCCAGGAGCCCCAGTGCCTCCCCCTGTGTCGCTGCACCAGGAGCAGCCTGGCCCTCCACCCTTGGCTCCCTCCCGGGGCCAGGAAAGGCGAGGCATGCGGTGGCTGGGCTGGCTACAAAGCTGCGGCATGAGGGCACATTGGTGCACCCGCTTGTCTCCTTGCCTTGCCTGGCTGGGCTTACCTGCTGCTGGCAGGCGGGGCGGCAAGCATCTCTCAGCCCAGCCTCGCCACCTCTGCTGCTTCTTGTCGCCACTGCTGCGTGTGCCACTCTTGTCCTCCCCGCCGACAGGTAATGGGAGGGGGGGAGCCAAGGCTCAGAGAGGGAGGCCCATAAAAATCACTAGGGGGCTGGGCCCCGTGGGCCCTGCGGTAGCCACGGGCCTGAGTGGGGCATAGTCCCCATGCGGCATGCTCCTGCCATTTCAGACTCCAGTGTTAGTTACTTGCCGGAACAGGTGGGACCAGGGGGCACTTTGGGGATTTTGAGAACAGGTAGTGGCTGCCATAAAGGATGGGGGGAGGGGGGAATCACAGGATGGCTACCACAGGGTCTGGGTCCAATCGCAATAATGTTAAGATACTCAGCAAAATGTCAAGAGGTTCCAAGCCAAGGGTACTCCTATGGTACTCCAGCTGTTTCCAAATTGGTGCTCCCCACAGACAGAGCCACGATGCCTCCTGGGTCCTTCTGAAGCACTTCCCACTCCTATGAAGGAAAGGCTGGGCTGGCTTGATGAAGAAGAAGAAGTAGAATAATAAGAAGAGATTGGATTTATACCCCGCCCTTCACTACCCAAAGGTGTCTCAGAGCGGCTTACAAACTCCTTTCCCTTCCCCTCCCCACAACGGACACCCTGTGAGGTAGGTGGGGCTGAGAGAGCTCTTGACAGAAACTGCTCTTTTTCAAGAACAGCTCTTATCAGAACTATGGCTTGCCCAAGGTCATCCAGCAGATGCAAGTGGAGGCGTGGGGAATCAAACCCGGTTCTCCCAGATTAGAGTCCACGCACTTAACCACTACACCAAACAAGAAGGCATAAGTGGATACCCGGAAACATATCAGTGGGCACCGCGTTAGGGATCGTTGGACTAGGAAGTGATTTCCTTAGTCAGGCTATGAAAATTCCAGCAAGCCGATAAGCCTAAGGCAACAGACCCAGAAGAAATTCCTTAAACCATCACTGGCCGCTAAGGTCCATTGCAAGCTTATAACGCAAATGAAAACCACAGCCAGTCAAAGATTTCTGTTAGCAATAAGCCAAGAAACAGATATGGTTCACAGCAGTGCCAGCTGGGGTCACCCCCCAAAGCTCTCTGCAACAGATCTGCCTGGGCCTGAATCAGGAGGGAAGGAGTGAGGGTCGGGGTCCTCTTCACCTAGGAAGGGAATCTCACAGTTTCCTCTGTGCTACAGGGAAGGCTGTCCCCTGTGTCGTTGCCCACTGTACATCTAATAGTGCAGGCATCCAGGGAAGGGGCTTCTTAATGTATGGGTACGATCAAAAGAATGCAACAAACATGAAACTGAGCAAACTCCAGAGGACGACGGAAGACAGGAGGGCCTGGCGTGATGTAGCCCATGGGGTCTCAAAGAGTCAGATTTGACTGTGCGACTGAACAACAACAGGAGGTTCAAAAGGAATCCAGTTGGGGGGGGGGCTGAACAGAGGCAGGGGAGTCAGATCATGACCCATCCAGAGCCTTCTAAAAGAGTAGCTGGGGGGGCCCATCACAACAAGAAAGAGGGTCAGTGCGGCCCCGTGTAGTTCAAACACAGCTTCTGGCTGGAAAGGAACACAGCAAATATACAGCCAGGACATCAGCATGGGGTTATAGCTAGCAATGCTGACTTTATACCCAGAATATAATTTCCCCCCCCCCTTACTGAAATGCACATAAATTAGAAGAACGGCAGCTTCGCAAACCATCACCACAGGACGTCACCAGCCCTGTTGCAGAAATCATTCTAGCTGCTGCTAGCCTCACCCGTTCTTAGATGTTTCCACTTTGCACATTACTTTTTCCAGCACTGCAATTACTCTCCACTTTGGGATAAGTACGTTTGAAGAAATGTGTGCATAAGAGATATAGGTAAATAAACAGAGAAGGGCAGTTTTCCTGTGGTGTGGTTAGAGTCTTCTCAGAGCAGGCAGGCAACAGTTTACACAAGCAGTTCATCAGGCAGAAAAGGTGTTTGTGTCCGTTGACTTTACGGTTGCAACCACACCCTCTGCAGGGAGCTTGAGAAATGGGCAGGAAGGAATGATGCTGGAACTGATGAGTGGGACAATTCCAGCTTTATGGCAGAGCAGAGAGAGGCCAGGGAGTCCCGCCTTTCCCCAGACTGCACATGCTTAACATTTAGCTATTCAGAAGCCGGCATAGACGTTCAGAGAATGCTGTGCTCAAACCTTTTCAGATTTCTTTTGTTCCAAGCTGGGGACGATTTTGGTGGGGTGGTTGCAAGTCCGAACAGATTCTCACAAAAGGAAGAAACAAACAAGCAAATAACCTCTGTGCAGGTTAAAAAAAAACCCCTAGTATATCCAAAAGAATGGTTCAGCTGGTTTCCTATGTGGAGGATGATATTTTTTTTAAACAGCAGAGCATTTAAACATCCACCCCCTTCACACACACGTGTGGATGAAAAGAGCAAGAGTCCAGTAGCACCTTAAAGGATAACAAAGGCCCCGGTCACATGGGAGGATTTGCCCCGCAAGAGGGACGGATCGGGGCGCATCAAGGATCACACCACAACATCTGGGAAGCGTCACGCACCTGTCCCGGATCCGTCCCTTCGGCCCGAAAACGTGCATTTAAAAGGTACTAGCAACAGAGCACTACCTTCCGGATGATGCGTGGCAACTCCAGGCGTCTGGCCGGGGAAACGCTGGTAGCCCGTCGCAGCCAGCACCGTTCCCCGTCCCACGCATGTGCACAACAGTGCTACTGCCGGTTTGCTGCACAACGTGTGATCGGCTGCCGGAGCATGGAGCACGGAGCCACAGGGACATGTCAGATCGCGCTCCCGCGGTTCTTTTTGCTCCGGCTCTAATTTGCCTCCGTTCGGCAGCGGATCATCCCGCTCGTGTGACCGGGACCAAAATTTGTGGCAGGGAATGGGTTCCCTAAGTCACTGCTCACTTCTTCAGATAGAGCACAGAGACAGGCCTATGAAATACAGGAAATACAGGGTGAGATTTAGTTCTATAAAGTTCACATGTAATGAAGAAAAACGCACAGACTATTCACAGGAGTGAGATTCAAGCCCAGGAACACCTTAGAGGCCGACAAGGTTTTGGGTATGAGTATGAGCGTTTGAAGGGCTGTGGTGGCTTGGAGGTTAAGATGCTGAACTGCAGACCGGAAGGTCTGTAGTTCGGCAGTTCGAGACCCTAGTGCTGAGTGACGGAGTGAGCTCCTGTCTCTGGCCCCAGCTCCTGCCAACCTAGCAGTTCGAAAGCAAGAAATTGCGAGTAGATAAATAGGTACCGCTTCAGTGGGAAGGTAACAGCGTTCTGTGTGCCTCGGCGTTTAGTCATGCCGGCCACATGACCACGGAAATGTCTTTGGACAGTGCTGGCTCTTCAGCTTGGAAATGGAGATGAGCACTGCCCCCTAGAGTCGGATTCGACTGGCTTTTGAGCCTTTATGAGCGTTTGAGAGTCAAAGCGCCCTTCGTCAGCTATGAGTTGGAATGGAGATTTCTGAGTCCTTCCATCCCAGTCAGAAGGCGGGAGGGGTGTGGTCGAGAAGGAACTCAAGATACAAAGGTACAATGGGCATAGTATATTATCCAGTCTTTTGCATTTGGTGACAAAGATAGTATCAGATAATGCTAGGAAAAGTCGAAGGTAGCAGGAGAAGAGGAAGACCCAACATGAGATGGATTGACTTGATCAAGGAAGCCACGACTCTCCATTCATAAGACCTGAGCAAGTCTCTTAACGATAGGGCGTTTTGGAGGACATTAATTCTTAGGGTCACCATAAATCAGAAGTGACTTGACGGCATTTAACATACACACACACCTGTGCAAGTTTTTTCACAACAGCGGTAACTGGCAATCCCTCTCTGGTTAACAGCTAAGATGACTGAAGAATCTCAGGTCTTTGTTAAGCCCTTGGGAGGTGGTTATCAAACTTCCCGATGAATTCCAGTTTGGCACTTTCATACTGGAATCTCCCTTTGAAGTTCGTCTGTAGGAGAACACTGGACTTTAGATCAGCACCCACGTATCCTGGAAGATTACAGTGTCCCCCACCGACATTAAATCTGGCATTAAACACAACAGTGTTCAGAATTCTTCTGAATAGGGTTGTGTTTAATATCATATTTGAGTCCAGTTATTCTTTAATGTAGAGACTGTCCCATTTGTCCAATTTAGAGAGATGAAGAGCATTGCTGACATGGGAGGGCACATATCACACTGGAGGATGAGCAAGTGGATGAGCCCCAGAGGGTACTGCTGATGTTATTAGGTCCTGTCATAAAATACTATTGCCTGAGTGTTTGTGGGGACAAGGCTGGCATCTAAGTGTCGTTCTGTTGGATTATTGTTGGTCATAAGCAGCTGCCTTAGGTTAGGGGCTGTTTTAAGATTTTATTCTGTACTTCCTGCAATTTGTGGTACCTGCCCTTTTCCCCATTGGGCCTTTAGCAGCCCAAGGAGGACATTTCTGATGGGGAAATCACAAGAAAGGGAAGGATGAACTCCCCCCTCCCCACCCAGTCCCACAATCCTGGTCTAGATTGGCCCCCCCCTGGCAGCTTTTCAGGACCAAATTGCACATCTAGAGTTCCCTTTATAGAATCCCACCATCATGTGTAATCTGTCCCTTCGGATCACTGCGTACAAGCCAATCTGTCGCATCGGAAAAAGGAAGATGCCCTGTGCAGTTTTAAAGAAATAATAACCTCAAGCTACATGAAGCAATCGGCATCCTCCCTTTGTATTTGATTCAGGCTGCAATATTTTTGCATGCTTACTAAGGGAGTAAATGCAAGAAAAGAGAGCTCAGAGGATGGACTGGGCCATTAGCCAAAGAGGAAGCAGAAGTACTAAAGAGTATCAGTCCCACATCCTCCAGGAAAAAGGCATTGGTAATTCAAACTCTGTTGAACACAGCAAAACCTCCAAATGAGGAGAGTATCGGGCTACGTCTAGAATTGTATTTGGGTGAAGACTGGATGAAAGCCTTAGTATCATCAACAAACCTCCAAAAGGGAGACCATAATCTGCCGGGCTCACTTTTGCCTGTGGCACTTGAATTAGATACGCTACCTTCCGTGCTGCAAAGATGTTCCAGTCCCACTGAGATGCAGAAGGTGACATTGAAATATTCAGCATCCAGCCTCTCTCCCCGTTCTGGTTTCAGGAACCAAAAACATCCATCTCTCGCCTCGGAGTACTGAAGAGAGTTGCTGGGCAGCCCACAGAGCTGCTGCTGAAAACAGCAGTCCCGCGTCATCGGCTGCTTTTAGGATTTGGGAGGGGCTTTGGCTCAGTGGAAGAGCATCTGCTTGGCATGCAGAGGGCCCCAGTTCAATCCCGGGCAAAAAAAAAAAAAGATCTGGCAGTGGGTGCTGTGAAGGACCCCTGCCTGAAACCCTGGAGAGCTGCTGCCAGTCTGAGTAGGCAATACTGACTCTGATGGACCCGGGGTCTGGTTCTGTATAAGGCAGCTTCATGTGTATGTGACTGTGGTCTCACTGTAACTGCAGGTATCTGAATGAAGCCTATGATTCCCCCATCCATTACAAATCTTAACTAGCTTAGCAGAATTAGTGATAGGCAGGGCTCTTTTTGTAGAAAAAGCCCAGCAGGAACTCATTAGCATAATAGGCCACACCCAACAGCAGGAACTCATTAGCCTATTAGGCCCCACCCCTGACAGCACAGCTCATTAGCACATTAGGCCACACCCCCATGTTACCAGAAGTGTGGTTATCCAGCCACACCCACCTATTGCTTGTTATTCTGTTTACCTTGTTTGTTGTCAAAACCCAGGGCTTTTCTTGTAGCAGGAACTCCTTTGCATGTTAGGCCACACCCCCCCTAATGTAGCCAATCCTAATGAGTTCCTGCTGTTGGGTGTGGCCTATTATGCTAATGAGTTCCTGCTGGGCGTGGCCAACTTGGGAGCCAGCCGGAACTCCGTTCCTGCCCAAAAATAGCCCTGGTGATAGGTTTCTGTATTTTCCCCCAGATCAGAGCTGAAATGTATGTAATTACACGTCACTCTGTATTTCCTACATCCCGTGGCCCTTCACCCTGCTCCCCCCCCCCAAACTCCTACATTAAATAACTTCATCCATGAGGCTCCATTCACAGCATAAGAAGAGCTGGGCCCTCATCCGCGGCAATGACATTTTGGCTCTTCCACGCAGGTGTTTCGCTCAGCCCTGGCTCTCCAACCTCAGCGACTCTTTCCGAGCAGACACCCCCCCGTCAGCCTGCAGTCAGTCCCCTTCAGCCTCCTTCCACGGTTTTCTCCCGTGTGTTGCCAAACCTACTTTGCTCTGGACTTTCTGGAAAGGCTGGCATCACAGTTAAGGTTGCCAGACGCCAGGTTGGTGGCTGGGGAGCTCCTGGGATGACAACTGTTCTCTAGGCCACAGAGATCCGTTCCCCTGTATAAAATGGCTGCTGTGAAAGGCGGACTCTGTGGCATTGTACCCCATAGAAGTCTCTCCCCTCCCCAACCTCCCCAGGCTCCTCCCCCCAAGTCTCCGGGTATTTCCAAACTTGGAGCTGGCAACCCTAATCACAGTACGTCTCAGCATCATGCAGCTGGGATGGTGCCAGGGCTCTTTTTGTAGAAAAAGCCCAGCAGGAACTCATTAGCATAATAGGCCACACCCAACAGCAGGAACTCATTAGCATATTGGGCCACACCCCTGACACCACCTCTCATTATCACATTAGGCCGCACCCCCATGTTACCAGAAGTGTGGTAATCCAGCCACACCCACCTTTTGCTTCTTATTCTGTTTACCTTGTTTGTTGTCAAAACCCAGGACTTTTTTTGTAGCAGGAACTCCTTTGCATGTTAGGCCACACACCCCTAATGTAGCCAATCCTAATGAGTTCCTGCTGTCGGGTGTGTCCTATTATGCTGATGAGTTCCTGCTGGGCGTGGCCAACTTGGGAGCCAGCCGGAACTCCGTTCCTGTGCATTCTTGCCCAAAAATAGCCCTGGAAGGTGCACATTTCCAAACCTCATCACCCACACCTGCATCATTTTCTTTCCATATCCCCTTGCGCCCACCAACCCCACCTCCACTGGTGGACTTTTTGCCTTTTTGGGGGGTCAGTATTTTGTGTGTGTGTGCGTGTGTATGCCTGGAAGTCATGGTTGACTTCTGGCTACCCCTAGTGGGGCTTGGATGTTTCAGAGTGGTGGCTTGCTATTGCCTGCCTCTGTGTCACGGCCCTGGTATTCCTTGGAGGTCTCCCTGCCAAGTACTTGCCAGGGCCGGCCCTGCTTAGCTTCCAGGATCTGACAAGGTCGGGCTTGCCTGGGCTGTCCAGGTCCGGGTGAGTGGGGGACATTTTGATCTTCCATGATATATGGATGCTTGTCTGGGCTACCCAGGTTAGGGCTGCTTTTTGCCTTTTCCTTTTTTTGGTGTCGCACCAGCAGAAGACTATAGCAATATAGCTGTAGCAGTATTCCTATTGTGTTATGCTACAGCAATGTATTAAAAAAAGGCAAACAGCCAACCAGGGGCAGGAGTGGGGGATGGTAGCCACAAGGGTATTACAGAGGAAAACACAGAGAATAACACACACACACACCCCGGTGTGGGCACTCTGTTGCTGCTGCAAATACGGAGGCATTCAACAAGCGTGCGATGGAGAACCACCGCTGTGTGGAGGCAGCGCCTTTGTCAATCTTGAAAGCACTACAAGACTCCTGCCTATTGTTGCAGCCACAGGCTTGACAGGGCTGCCTCTCTGGAATCCTCTCTGTGTCCAACAAAGACCCGATTTACATGCAGCTCCCAAGCGCTGCTCTTGCTCCACCTTGCCTGTCCTCACTTTGCCCTTGGGCCTTCTGGTTCTTTGGCTCCCATTAAGCTATCTACTTGTTGCTTTCTCAGGTCCCTTCTTGAGGCTTCTTTTTCTCACCTCGGTGCTTCTGACCTGTCATTCAGTCCTCCTAATCCTCAGACTCCTTTGCCTGTCCCTTTCTGTGGAAGAGGCCTGACCCTGCAAAGATCCAGCCTGTTCTTCACTCCGCACATGGAGCACATCTGCTTGGCATGCCTGCCATCTCCACTGGGGTGTTTCAGGGAGCAGGGAAACCCCTTGCTCTGCTCGAGAGAGATGCGCTGACATTCAGAGTTCGATGGTATTGAGCAAAATGGGCTGATTATATGACTCATTTGTAAGGTAGCTTAGCCCTGACCTGGACAGCCCATTCTCAGCCCTGGTTAGGATTTGGATGGGAGACCACCAAGGAAGTCCGGGGTTCTCCATGCAGAGGCAGGCAATGGCAAACCACCTCTGAACATTTCTTGTCTTGAAAACCCTACAGGGTCACCATATGTTGGTTGTGTGTCTTCGTAGCACTTTCCTCCACCACCAAGGTAGCTTTATAGATCCGTGGCATTCACTACTGCAGGCTGTGGGGAGAGCCAGTGGCTTAGACGAGGTCTCTCATTGGCCACGGCAGCAAAGTTGAACTTCCATCTTTAGAGGCCACTGTACCTTTGGACACGAGATTCTGGGGAGGAAGAGCAGAAGAAGACCAGTTGTTGGCGTCATGCCTTGCCTGTGGGCTTCTCATTTGTCTGGGAAACAGAGTGGCAGGCTTTGGTTCTGATCCAGCAGAGCTATTCGGTTCTGCAGGAAGTCCTTGGACCGCAGGGAGTAGAGGGATCTCTCTGGTTTCGAAAGCCTAGCAGCAGTTGGTCAACAGAAAGGATGTGTCTCTCAGAAGCTGGAAGAACATAAGATGAAAAAAGGTTTCACGCTGTGATAATGAAACAGCCCAGTTGTTTTGTGGGTGATGGAATTCTGAATGTGCAGAGGGGGGGCACTGACCTGCCATTACTATTATCTTTTTTGTTAAACCAGACATGCTCCTGTTCTAAAAACAAGATCTTGTTCTTCAAACAGAGTGTGCTGCCACTGGAAGCATTTTAAATAAAATTCTACTGTGAGGAGCTGCGGTGACTCAAGTGGTTAAGACACTGAACTGCAGGCTGTGGAAGGTCGGTAGTTCAGCTGTTCGAGACCCGAGTGTGCCGCATGACGGAGTGAGCTCCCTTCTCTGGTTCCAGCTCCTGCCAACCTAGCAGTTCGAAAGCAAGAAATTGCAAGTAGATAAATAGGTACCACTTCAGTGGGAAGGTAACAGCGTTCCGTGCGCCTCGGTGTTTAGTCATGCCGGCCACATGACCACGGAAATGTCTGCGGACAGCGCTGGCTCTTCGGCTTGGAAATGGAGATGAGCACCGCAACCCTAGAGTCGGACTCGACTGGCTTTCGAGCAAGGGAAACCTTTACCTTTACCTTTACTGTGAGGTAAACTTCTGCTCTAGGTGAGGCAGCCTACCCTCTGGCCCCACGTAGGGATGCCCACCTCCAGGTGGGGGCTGGAGATCTCACAGAACTACAGCTCCTCTCCAGACTGCAGAGATCAGTTCCCCCGGAGAAAATGGGTGCTTTGGAGGGTGGACTTTGCGGCCTTGTACCCCACTGAGGCCCCCTGTCCTCCCCAGGCGCCATCCTCAGATTCTAGGAGGTTCCCAACCTGGATCTGGCAACCCTACCCCCCAGATCCCACACCGGTGGCCAGGGGAGGCTGGCACCCCTAGCCCCATGGGCACTCTGAGAACAGCTTTTGCCTTTCCTTCTCCCCCCAAAGGGCACACATGAGCAGCCAGAGCAGCCAAGAGCCCCTGTCCAGCCCTCCCAGGCCCTCATCTGTGCTCCTGCGGAAGGATTAACGCTCTGCTGCTTTGTTCCTTCCCGGATATGTTTTAACCTCTCTCTTGTCAGCCCAGGAGGATTAAAAAGAGTGACAAAAGGGGTGGCATTTCTACCTCTCTTCCAGAGAACGCTTAAAGGGCAGGGGGATGATCGTAATCTGCCGTAATGATTATGAAAATGCTTCAGGTTAATTCGTTCCGGAGAAAAGATTAATGCAAGGATTACAAAATCTCTCCCATAAACATGCAGGAAGAGGCTGGGGGCAATTTGCCCTTTCACCCTCATTAATGCTGCACAGCACAAAGGTGCCTCAGAGCATATGAGGAAAGTAGTAGCCTGAGGTAAATGTTCTTGAGAACAGGCCTGAGTCTGGGTGGTGGCCTCCTTGGGTTATGGGGGAAACAGGACCAAGGAGGGAACAGGTCCCTCCCCAGCCACCAGCAGGGGATGGAGGGGGGGGTCTGTAGGGTTGCCAGATCCAGGTTGGGAAACTCCTGGAGATTTGGGGATGAAGCCTGGGGAGGACAGGAACCTCAGTGGGGTACAGGGCCACCCTCCAAAGCATCCAGTTTCCCCAGGGGAACTCACCTCTGCAGTCTGGAGATGAACCGTAATTCTGGGGGTTCCCCAGGTCCCACCTGGAGGCTGGCATCCCTAGATATCTTATTACCAAGTCCAAGTGTTGATCCACATAACTTGGCTTTGTCTCCTCAGCTATGACACTCACCAATTCACCTCACACCCTGCTGGCCACTCTGCGAGGCCCTCTGGAGGGTGAGGGACCTGTGATTCATCTTGGAAATGACCGCAAGGGCCCTTTAGGTGCTCAGAGACATTTATTTCAGGTTTCCTTCATACAGTTGTGGTCCTGGGCGTCATTGGTTTCACCTAGCTGAAGTAGGGTTGTCAAGTCAAAAAAATTCATTAGCGGGGGAGCCTCGCCGGCTCAGAGACATTTATTTCAGGTTTCCTTCGTACAGTTGTGGCCCTGGGCGGCATTAGTTTCACCTAGCTGGAGAAACACTTTTCCCTCCTTTGGGCCTTGCTTTCCTCTTCGAATTGGCTGGCACTGGCGCTCCCCCTCCCCCTCTTTTCCTCCCTCCTCACCTCCAATCAACTTTCTCTCCTTCTCCATCTCTCCCTTTTGATCCCCGAAGCTCCACCCCCTGCTCTAGAGAGTAGTTCCTCCACGCCCCCAACATGGTCAACGTGGTTGCGTCATCTCAGGTGACGCAGCCACACTGCGCTTCGGGGGGCGGCGTTCCCCCCAGGGTCCGATTCCGCGGTGGTGGAAATCGGGCCTCTAAAGCGGGGGTTTACCCGCCCCTCACCCCCACTTGGCAGCCCTAAGCTGGAGAAACACTTTCCTCTCCGTTTGCTTTCCTCTTCGAAGTGGCTAGCACTGGCGCTACCCCTCCCCCTCTTTTCCTCCCTCCTCATCTCCACTTTCTCTCCTTCTCCATCTCTCCCTTTTGACCCCTGAAGCTCCACCCCCTGCTCTAGAGGGTAGTTCCTTCCTTTCTTTCTCTGTTTGTATGTCCCTTGTCAGCTCCTTCTCTGGGTGCGTTCAGACGGGGCATTTTAGCCGGCATAAACTGCTCCGGTTGGAACCGGAGCAGTTTGATACAGAAGAAACGCGATCACACTTACCTCCTGACTGCGCAGCACATTGTGACATGCCCGTCCACACTTCAGGTGCTCAGCAGAGCGCGTCAGCGGTTTTTAAAAATTATTTTTACACAGTTTGCGCATGCGCATAGGCAGGCTTCCTTATAATGAAGATCTTTGCGCAGGCGCGGAACAACCCAACCCGGAAAGCATGCCTTGAAGCGAAGATGTCCCTTTAAATTTTTACTCTGAAACTGGCCTCCGTGAGGTCCTGGACTCGTCTAAAGCCTTACACTAGGCACCTTTTAAAAAAAAAATTATTATCGGCGGGGGAAAGACTTGCCCAAGCACACATCGCACACTTTTTTCCAAGTGCACATTGCCTACTAAAAAAAATAATGGTGGCCGAAAAGCGGAAGCCTTGGGCTTCCGAACGGAAGTGGCTCTACACCGGCGGAGAGCGATCAGACGGGGATACTGCGGTTGGAACCGGTGCACTCAGGATACCACCACTTGGGGACCTAGTAGCAGAATACAATGGTAAAAGGCTGTTTGCAACGGTTATGGATGGAAGACAGATGTTCGCCGTGTGATCGCCCGTAAGTACACTGATTCCAACCGGCATCTATACCGGCATAAATGCCCCGTCTGAACGCACCCTCTGGGTCACCGTACCCCAGCTGTTTGGCACAGTGCTGTGCTCAAGGTGCACTTTATCTGTGAACATTGAGGTGATCTGTGTATAGGGTTGCCAGGTCTGGGTTAGGATGGGGGTGGAGTCTGAAGAAGATGGGGTTGAGGGGGAGGGACTTCAGTGGAGTATAATGCCATAGAGTCCACCTTCCAAAGCAGTCATTTTCTCCAGGTGAACTGATCTCCGTCTCCTGGAAATGAGTTGTCCTCCCAGGAGATCTCCAGCCACCCCCTGGAGGTTGGCAACCCTCTCTATTTAGGTGATTGGCTGTGTTGGTCCGAAGCAACAGAACAAAGTTTGAGTCCAATGGCACCTTTACGACCAGAATTAAACTTGTTGGTCTTAAAGGTGCCACTGGACTCAAAAATCTACGGAGGTAATCTGTTCAGGACCTGCCTCCAGTTCTCAGATGCCTAGTCTGTTCGGACTGGCAGCCTGTCCCCAGGGTTCCAGGCAGGAGTGGTGTTTACCAGTGCCTGCAGCTTGGGATTCTCTGCACTGGAGATGCTGGTTAGCCTGTAACTTTCTGCATGTAAGACAGGCGCCCTGCCATTTCATCACCCCCCTCCTCCCTAGGCTCCACCTGTACATCTCCAGGAGTCTCCCAGCCTGGAGCTGGCAACCCTACCTCCTACCCCCCCTGCTAGTTGTCAGGGAGCACCTGTCAACCCTAGGATGCTCATCCCCAGCCCCCTATTCTTTGCATGTGCTCTCACCCAGTGGAAGATTATTTGAAAATGACTGGAAGAACCTGACTGGTGGGAAAGGCTGTCAGATCTCTTCCTTGGAGATCTTGGACACGTGAAGCTGCCTGACGCTGACTCAGGCCCCTTTGGGTCCATCAAGCTCAGTATTGTCTACACTGATGAGTGGCAGATGCTCCTCAGGGCCTCAGGCAGAGGTCTTTCTCATCATCGGCTATCTGACCCTTTCAACTGGACATGTGAACTGGATGTGATGATGGACGCATGCCAACTCATCCTTGAGTGACTGACGGCTCCACCAGTGAGCCGTAGGGTGGGGTGGGGAGGGCATCAAAATACCTTGCACTGCCACTGAAAAGGCTCAAGTCTCAGGTGCTCTCTTGAGCTGGGTAGCCCAGTCTAGCCTGATCTTCATAGAATCATAGCGTTGGAAGGGACCTCCGGGGTCATTTAGTCCAACCCTGTTGGGTGATAGTGAGATATTGAAAAAAATGGTATTTAGCAGAGATAAGATAGTCCAGCAGAGCCAGAGTAAAATAATTCAGGCTGAGAGTCCATGTGTGATTAAAATATAAAGTTTTTGCTAAATTCTAGCATGGGAAGGGTAACTGGGATGAAAATAACAACAGAACAAAATCGGCTACATCCTTACTCTACAAAGACAAAACTAGAAGAGAGGAGATTATGGCTGCTCTCCTTGTTCTTCAGAACACCAAAGAAAGACGGAAAGAGAAGCCATAAAATGGTAATACACCTTGACACTTTAGTCCCAATCAAATCCCTAGATCAGGGAGAAAATTCCCGGACTTTCTACATCTAAAGAACATTGGTTACATGAGAAACATGTGACTTCCTGTGAGTAACATAAACAAACATTTAACCCCGGATATACTGAGTGTTTTCAACTTGTAATACCCAACAAACCCCCTGCACAACGTAGGAAATTCACAAATACCTCTTCTCCCCCCACACCCCCAGTGACCCCTCTTCCATGCCCAGAAGTTGACAACCTCCAAGATCCCCGGCCAAACTGGCCTGGAGAAAAATTGCTTCCGGACCCCAAAGTGTCAGATCTTGGAAGCTACACAGGGTCAGCCCCGGTTAGTATTTGGATGGGAGACCTCCAGGGAATACCAGGGTCATGACACGGGGACAGGCATTGGCAAGCCACCTCTGAACACTTCTTGCCACCAGGGGTCACCATACGTCAGCAGTGACTTGACAGCAATTGTTTTTTGTAAAAGATTAAAAACCAGGTGCTCTTGTCTTATCCCCTCCCCATTATTTCAGTCCACCACCCCATCCCCTTCTCTGCCTCCAACACTGAGCTCTCTCATTCTAATTGCCTTCCAGAGACCCTGCCTACTGCCCTGCCATGCACCACCTGGCTCCTGGGTTAGCATTATGGGATGCTTTGAATGCCAGCAAGAGTGCACTTAGTCAATCGATAAGGCCTCATCAAGCTTATTAGCGCGCAATTCCAGTCCGCCTTCAATAATGCATACCCAACCAAGTGTACAGGAGTTTAAAGCTCTCCTAAATACATAAGTTGTGCCTGCCGTTCTGGAAGCTTTGCTTTTTTAAACAAGGGGAAATCTTAAACCTTTCATGGAAGCACAGCTGCCGGTGAATAATAGGGATAGATTTAATTTCCTTGATAGCTGGCCACGTCTCTAGGTTTCTGAAACCCTTTTTCAGAGCCATTGTTGTGTAGCAGCAGGGGTGGCAGCCTCCAGGCGGGGTCTGGAGGTCTCCCAGTATTACAACTCAGCTCCTGACTGTAGAGATCAGTTTCCCTGGAGACAATGACAGCTTGGAGGGCGCATTCTGTGGCATTATACCCTACTGAGGGTCCCTCCCCTCCCCAAACCCTGCCCTCCCCAGGATCTACCCCTCAAATCTCCAGGAACTTCCCAACCCAAAGTTGGCAGCCCTATATAGCAGTTAGGAGAGTTGGGCTATGTTTGGGGAGCGGTGGACTCTACTTGGCCATGAAACTCACTGGGTAACCTTTGGTCAGGTGCTCACTCTCACTCAGCTTATTGTAGCTCACGGGATTGTGAGGATAAGGCCTAGGGATGCCAGCCTCCAGGCAGGACCTGGGGATCCCCCGGAATGACAGCGCATCTCCAGACCACAGAGATAAATTCCCCTAGAGAAAATGGACACTTTGGAGGGTGGACTCTGTGGCACTGTACCCCACTGAGGTCCTTGCTTTCCCCGGGCTCCATCCCCACATCTCCAGGAGTTTCCCAGCCTGGATCTGGCAACCCTGCCCCCCTCATCCCCTGCGGGTGGCCTGGGGGGACCTGGCAACCCTAGAGGAGCCAGCGTTCCCTCTAAGCTGAGTCGGTGTGAGCTAGCTCACAGTTTCTTAGCCTCCTGCGGACGCATTTTTGTCTTCGCTCAGGAAGGAGGGCTCCAGAGCAAACTAGTTTGTGCAGTAGCCAAATCGCTCGCTCACAACTTTAATGTCAGTAGCTCACAAAGTAGAATTTCTGCTCACAAGACTCCACAGCTTAGGAGCACTGGAGGAGACCTATGTCTGCCACCTTGACGAGAGGCCCTGGCTCAGTGGCAAAGCATTTGCTTTGCACGCAGAAGCTCCAAGGTCCAGTTCCCAACATCTCCGGCGAAAAGGAACAGGCGGAGAAAGTGATGTGCAAGACTTCTGCCTGAGTCCCTTTTAGGGTTGCCAGCTCTGGGTTGGGAAATAGCTGGAGGTTTGGGGGGTGGAGCCTGGAGAGGGCAGGGTTTGGGGAGGGGAGGGGCCTCCGTGGGGTATAAGGCCATAGCGTCCTCCTTCCAAAGGGGCCATTTTCTCCAGGGGAAGTGATCTCTGTCACCTGGAGACCAGAGGTAATGCCGGGAGATCTCCCACCACCACGTGGAGACTGGCAACCCTAGTCCCTTTTAAACTGCTGCCAGTCAGAGTGGGCAATACTGACTTCGATAGACCACAGGCCTGACTCAGTAGAAGGCAGCTTGAAGAGTCCAGATTACAGAGGGCAGGGTGTGGCTAAAAACAAACAAAGACAGATAAGTGAAGAATTCTTTTTCAGCCTATCCTCTGACGTGCTTTGCAAGCCCTCCTGCTTTTTTTGTCAGCAGGGAATTTGGTTTATCTATCTCGGTACTTTTTCATCCAAGTCATTAATGGAGACATGGGAGAGCGCTGGAGCCAGCCCTGTTCCCTGCAGAATACCACTCTGGTCAAAGACAGATTGCTTTATTGCAACGCTTCGAATATATGTCTTTCCCCGCCCCTGATCCCGCGTGCCCAGGATTCACTGCTTCCAGTCCATCTTTCCTTTTGAGACGTGGCGCAGGACTAGGTCAAAAGTCCAGCTGTGTTCCCCTTTTCTTCTAAACCCGCTTTAGGGAAGAAAGTAGGTTAGTCTGACATGAATGATTTGTGCCTAATAAAGCCCATGCTGGCTGCTTGTAATCTCTCCGTTTTCTTTAAGTGCTAATACATTAAGGTTGAAGCCCAGCTCCATTATAATCAATGGGAGCTCTGCCATCGACTCCAATTGGAAGGGGATGACCCCCTAATTGTGTTTTCATTCCCACTAATGGGTTCCGAGGTACAGAAGTCAGAGCTATAATTTCTGAGATTTTCTGGCGTTCCCCCCCCCTTTTGGTAAGGATACTGGAGGGGGTGGGGGGACACACACACACATACATTATATTTGTTTTTCTCAAGGCTTCTGGGAAGGTGCCAGCTCTCCAGATAATAAATCCTTCCGTCTACTTCCCTTACACTTCCCTTTTGGCCTTCGGGTCATTAAAGCAGATCCCTGTGCAGCCACAACCATGTTCTGAGACCTGCCCCATTATTCTTTCATGCCAAGATATTTTATGGCCCAGCTGCAGCCATGGGTTGCCAATCTGAAATTTAATCCAATTAAACTAACCAGCCCAGAGACCTCATTTCATCTCCGAAACAACTTGGTGACCAGGCAACAAGCCTGAATGTGAAAAACAGAAAAGACTTCTAAAGAAACTTGTCGCTTTGAGCACCTCTGTGCTCTGAAGAGCCTCAAAGGACCGTGCAGGGCACACACCCCGCTTCCCAGGGGTAGCACTTGGCCTGGATGGGTTCCCTTTGGAGGAAAGAGACTTAGGGTCTCTGGGTAGTGTTTGCCTTATTTAGACATGTGCAAGTAGAACACGGGTGGAGGCAGAAAGGGAGGGCCTCCTACAGAGGAAGAGAAGAAGAAGAGGAGGAGATTGGAGTTTTACCCCGCCCTTCACAACCTGATGGAATCCCAGGCCCCGTTCACACGGAGCATTTGCCGCGCTAAAGATACGGATGATAGACGGATTTTCCAGGCACGATCACACCGCAACATCTGGGAAGTGTAGTGCACCCGTGGCTAACCTGTGGCTTCGTGCCGAAGATACGGAGTAAAAAACTAGTACTTACGATGTACTAGTTTCCGGGAAACCCCAGGGCAAGGGCGGGCGTCTGATCGCGTCCCATCCTATAATATTCCCGTTTGCCACGGAAGCGGCGCCTAGCGATTGCTGGTGTGATTGCGCCGCTTCTTTGCCACGCTGCAGAATAGCCGTGTGATCGGCACCTAACGGCCTATCCACGGGACCCCGACGGGACGTCTGATCGGGCTGCCGCACGTTATTTTGCTCCGGGGCAAACAGCCACGCTCCCCCCCCCCCGCATTTCCCAGCCCGTGTGACCGGGACCTCAGAGCGGCTTACAATCTCCTTTCCCTTCCCCTCCCCATAACAGACATCCTTTGAGGTGGGTGGGGCTGAGAGAGCTCTCTCGAGAACTGCCCTTGAGAGAACAGCTCTGCCAGAACTTGTGACTGACCTAAAGTCACACCAGTAGTTGCATGTGGAGGAGTGCGGAGTCAAACCCGGTTCTCCCAGATCAGAGTCCACCCTCTTAACTCTACTGGCTCTGCTACCCCACATCAGATCCCCAGAAAGAGAGATCCTGCACTTATAAGCTGCTCCAGCCTACTCACAGCAGTCTGTAGTGGTGCAGAAGGGGAGCAGTGCTCCAGAGCTGAGAGGAATGCTTTCATGGTACGCTTCCCAGTTCTTCCATGTGACAGCAAGTCAGGTCGGGCACCCATGTCCCGACTCCCTCACATACCTAATGTGTCGTCTGTCTCTCAGAGCACTGGTCCAGCTAGCCCATTGTTGCCTGCTGGGCCTGCCAGCAGTTCTGCAAGATCTTGCTCAGTCAGGCTAGAATGCCGAAGCTCAGGGGCAGCAGTCTTACCTTTTCATGCTGAAGGTACCAGGTGCAGTTCTGTGTGGGTTGCCAGACTCCAGGTGGCACCCGGAGATATCCCACTATTACAATTGATCTCCAGATGACCAAGATCAGTTCCCCTGGAGAAAATGGCTGCCTTGGAGGGTGGACTCTGTGGCATTATACCCTCCCTATGGCTCCTTCCCTCCCCAAACCGTGTGTCCCCCAGGCTCCACCTCCAAAACCTCCAGGCATTTTTCAAGCCAGAGCTGGTGACCCCAGTTCTGTGCCTGGTACCTTCAGCACGTTAAAAACAAGACTATCGCCCCTGGACTGGCTGTTGTGAGAACGTGATCAAATTTGGCTTGGGAGTTCCTTCCCACATCCATTCTGTCCTTCGGAGACGGTTCCTTCACACTTTCTGAGCAATAAAGCCCATTGGACTTAACCTGTCCTGGGCAAAGGTGCTCTTCCCCTTTATGGAGCAGGTTTGCACCTGTTGTTGGATCTGGCCCTGCAGAGGGAGGTGCAGAATCTGCCCTGCAGCACAGAATACCTGCCAGCAGTTTTGGCCCTTCCTCCAGAGGTTATCCATGCTCTGATTATATCCGAGCTGAGCAACTGCAAGGCACCAGACGTGGAGCTATCTTGAAGATATTCCACAAGTTTCATCTGGTTCAAAACGTAGCGGCAAAGCTGCCTGACACATTATCTTCATGGGCTGCTGTTTAAGCTTCTGGGCTGGCAATGGCCTCTAAAGCCCCGCATGACCTGGGACCAAATGGATCCCCTTCTCCCGTATGAGCCTTCCTCTTGGTTGAGATCACTGCAGTCAGAGATGCGGTGGATGAGCGCTGGAGCACAGATGGCTCCGAAAGGGGGATTCATAGTGGGGAGGCCCATCAATGATGACTGCTGGTCACAGTGACTAAAGGGAACCGCCAGATGCAGTAAATCTCTGGATACCACTGCTGGGAGAGTAGGGTTGCCAACCTCCAGGTGGGGCATGGAGATCTCCTGCTATTGCACTTGATCTTCAGTCAGCAGAGATCAATTCCCCTGGAGAAAATGGCTGCTTTGGAAAGGAATGTATGGCATGGTACCCTGCTGAGGTCCTTCCCCTCCCCAAATCCTGTCCTTTCCAGGCTCCATCCCCCCAAATCTCCAGGTATTTCCCAACCCAGGGCTGGTAACCCTATGGAAGAGGGAGGCTTTGACTTCTGGGGTTGGTTTCGTTGACCCTCTGGGGCAGCTGCTTTAGTGTGTGACACAGGATGTTGGACTAGATGAACCATGGGTCTAATCTTGCGAGGCTCTTCATGTTCTTACAACAGGGCCTTCTCGGTGGTGGCAGCCCCAAAACTTTGACACTCCTGCCCCCACAAAGACTGGTGAACCTGCCATCTTTTAGGAGACGGGCAAATAAGTTCTTTTTTTTAAAAATTCTCCACTTTTTTGGTTATTCCTTCTCCTGTGAGATGTGCTCCATCTACACCCTTTTACCTTGTTGTTGATGATGCTATTTTTAAAACGATCTTTGCTCTTGTGTTTTCTCTGACTCATCTTTTAGCTGCTTGCTGCTTTTGTAGTTGTGTTGTTTTTTTTTAAAAAAAAGATCCCTGTCATGTTATGCAGTTGGTGTCTGTTTTATGGTCTTAATGGAATTATCGCAAGCTCCTTGAGCGTCCCAAAAATAACAAATGGCATTGCCATGAGATGATTGTCACCCACGCAGCAGAGGTGTTGTAAAGTCAGGTTAGGTATGTTTACTCAAGAGAGTCCTGACCTGGATAGCCCAGGCAAGCCCGATCTCAGAAGCTAAGCAGGGCCAACCCTGGTGAGCAATTGGAAGGGAAACCTCCAAGGAATACCAGGGTGCGGGATGCAGAGGCACGCAATAGTAAGCCACCTCTCTGAAACGTCCGAATTTCACTAGGGGTTGCCAGAAGTCAACTATGACTTCCAAGCACGCACGCACACACAACACACAACACACACACAAATACTCATTAAAAAAGAGAGAGAACCCCACTGAGTTCACTAGGACTTAGGGTTGCCAATTCTGGGTTGGGAAATACCTGGAGATTTTAGGAGTGGGGCCTGAGGAGGGTGGGGCGTGAGTAGGGGCCTCAGCAGAGTATAATGCCATAGAATCCACCCTCCAAAGCAGCCATTTTCTCCAGGGGGACAGATCTCTGAAGTCTGGAGATCATTTGTAAAAACAGGATATCCCCAGGCCCCACCTGGAGGTTGGCAACCACCTGCTGGCTTTACACACACACACACACACACACAAATGTGTGCATGCAGGCTTGTGACCTTAGATCCTTGCTCCTTGTATTTAAATTGCAGCTCATCACTTTTCCTCTACTCAGGGTAGGTAATACTAATCCTCCTTAACCTTCCTCCCAAGTTTAGACCTGCATTTGCCTTGCCATACACTTCTTAGGGATGCCAGCCTCCAGGTGGGACCTGGGGATCCCACGGGATTACAACGGATCTCCAGACGACAGAGATCCATCCCCCTGGAGAAAATGGGTCCTTTGGAGGGTGGCCTCTCTATAGCATTAAACCCCACTGTGGAACTTCCCCAGGTCCCACCCCCAAATCTCCAGGAGCTGCCCAATCTGGAGCTGGCAACCCTACCTCCCTAGTGGCCAGGAGAGACCTGGCAACCCTACTTCTACTGTATCCTTCTTTTCTTCCCCCTCTGCAATTCAGTCGCCCCACATCTTCTTCCCTTAATATGGCTACTTGATGCTGGTACGTACACAGATTCAACATCCAAGCCTTTGAATGGAGAAATAGATGCAAAAGGGCAGGAGGGACTCAGCCGGACCAGCAAGCGTGGACTTTGCCTCCTTTCCCCTGAGCCAAATTATGGGGTGAGCAGAGAGAGGGCAGACCTGACTGCGGAGTGAAAAAGAAGGGATGCGCCTGCTCAGAGAGAGGGGGAGAGAGGATGTGTTTATAAGACAGTCCAAGCCCAGACTGTGAGGGAAAGCAGAGCATGGTGCCCTTCTCCACTCCACGGGGGATTCCTCCTCACTCTTGCCTGCCCTTCCTTTTAAGCCGAGTTGTTTGTAGGGTTGCCAGGTCTGGGTTGGAAAATACCTGGAGACTTTGGGGGTGGAGCCGGGAGAGGGCGGGGTTTGGGGAGGGGCCTCAGCATGGTACAGTGCCACAGAGTCCCCCTTTCAAAGCAGCCATTTTCTCCAGGGGAGCTGATCTCTGTCGGCTGGAGATCAGTTGTAAAAGCGGGGAATCTCCAGACCCCGCCTGGAGGTTGGCAACACTATTCTGCTGCTCAGAGCTGCACGTTTGCTCTGCTTAGAATGACTCTGCCGGGGGGGGGGGCGCAACAGAAGCCGGAGGCTTGGTGCAGCCAAGTGGGTGATGGCAGGATGGATTTCCCCAATCTAACTTCGTCTCCTTTCCTGGCTGCAAAAGGTAAAATGAAAACGGCAAGACTTTCCTTTAAGGTTGCCAGCTCTGGGTTGGGAAATACCTGGAGGTTCTGGGGATGTAGCCTGGGGAGGGCGGGGTTTGGGGAGGGGAGAAACATTAGCAAGGTCTAATGCCATAGCCCATCCTCCAAAGCAGCCATTTTCTCCAGGGGAACTGATCTTGGTTCTCTCAAGATCAGTTGTAATAGCAGGAGATCTTCAGGTACCACCTGGAGGTTGGCAACCCCACTTTCTTAATTAGGGTGCCAGCGGAGGGGTGCTGGGTTGCCATCTCCAGGTTTGGGAACCCCTTGGGGTTGCCAGCCCCCAGCTCCCAGCAGAGGTTCCCTGGCTTTTGGGGGCTGCAATCTGCTGCTGGCCAGGTGGCCAACGGGAGAAACCCACCCCCAAATAGGGACATCGTCAGGAGACACCCCCAATGAAATGACAGCACCCAGAAGTGACATCAGGGCATCGGCGACGTCACACACGATGCTCTGATTTTTGGGCAAACTCTATGGTTTTGAAGCCAAAAAACCAAAGAATTTTTGCCCAAAAACTAGAGTGTCATGCATGGTGTTGCCAGCATGATGTCACTTCTGGGTGATGTCATCATGTCGGACTCGGGACATTGCCCGACAATGTCCTGCCCGCCCCCCGAACGCCCCCCCCAATCCCCCTGCCGCGATGGCTAGGGGACCTGCCAACCCTAGAACTCCTGGAGATTTGGGGGTGGAGCCTGAGGGACCTCACCCTGCAAAGCACCCTGTAATAACGTCACAGCACCAGTACCTAAACAGAGCATAACTTTATTAGAACACAAGCACAGCCTGGTCTGGGCCCTGCTAGGCCATAACCAGCCATAGCCGGAAACCAACAAAACAAGTGAAAGGTGGAATGAAATCAAAGACTTGTACAGCAAGGGATCATGTTAAATTAATTGAACAATGCAATCAGGGAACATCCAGAAATTTGCAACTGCGCACAATATCACACATCCATTTTCTCCGGGGGAACTGATCTCTGTAGTCTGGAGATGAGCTGTAATTTCAGGGGATCCCCATGCCTTGGGTTGCCAGCCTCCAGGTGGGGCCTGGGGATCTCCCACTATTACAACTGTGACCTCCAGGTGACAGAGGTCAGTACACTTGGAGAAAATGGCCGCTTTGGAAGGTGGACTCCATGGCCTTGTACCCCACTGAGGTCCCCTCCCCTCCCCCAACCCCTCCTGGCAGCAGTTTACTGAGGCAACTATTAGAAACTAGAGACTTTGATAACTAGAGACATTTGAAGTGCAGGAAACCTTCCGCCCCCTGGGGACTAAGGCGATCAATGAGGTCTTTGCCTTGCTTCATCTCTCTCCCACTGTGACTGATGGCTGCCTTCGGTTGCTAACCCTGAGTTGGAAAATACCTGGAGGTGGAACCTGAGAAGAGTGGGATCCGGGGAGGGGAGGGGCCTCGGGGTGGTGGTGACAGTGCCCAAGAGCCCACCCTCCCAAGCAGCCCTTTTCTCCAGGGGCCCTGAGATCTCTGTAGTCTGGAGATCAGCTGTGCTAGCTGGAGATCTCCAGGCCCTACCTGGAGTTTGGGAACCCTGCGACTGCCCCTACCCGTCTCTGTGTGCTATTAAATACCCTTTGGGGTAGCTGGGTTTGTGCACCTAACAAAGCACCTGCTGTATGGTGCAGATCACAGAAGCCCTTCCGTAGTTGCCAGTGTTCCCTCTAAGCTGTGGAGTCTTGTGAGCAAAAATTCTACTTTGTGAGCTACCGGCATTAAAGTGGTGAGGGAGCGATTTGGCTACAGCATAAATTACTTTGCTCTGGAGCCCTCCTTCCTGAGCCAAGACAAAAATGTGTGAGCCGGAGGCCAAACAACTGTGAGCTGGCTCACACTAACTCAGCTTAGAGGGAACACTGGTAGCTGCCCCTGTCTAGTTCTGTCCCAGGGCCCAGTTCCAGGCCAGAACCACCAGATGGATGCTTTCCCCCAGTCTGCCTTTGGGAACTGACCTCTGCTTCCTCTCTGTCATATTTTTGTTTCCTGCCCTCCCCTTCCTATAAAGAACTCTCTTGGCAAGTATTCATCAGTCACTCACAGCAAGCCTGTGAGTGATGAGGTTAGGCTGAGAGAGAAAGGTGAGGCTAGTCCTTTGGAGATAAAGAGATGGGAAATGTTTTGGAAATAAAAGGAACCCATGGTTATTCAGTGAGGGCTTTCATGTAGGGCCGCCAACCCTGGGCTGGAAAATTCCTGAAGATTGGGGGTGGAGCCTGGGGAGGGACCTTAGCAATGTATAAATGCCGTAGAGTCCACCCTCCAAAGCAGGAATTTTCTTCAGGAGTCTGGAGATGAGTTGCTGTTCCAAGAGATCTTCAGATCAATCCTACCAGTTTTACATGTAGCATTGCCATCTTTGGGGTGGCAAGTTCCTGGAGTTTTGTAGGTGGAGCACAGGGAAGGGCACATTTTGTGTAGGGGCTGGGTATTCCATAAACTGCCATTTCCTCCGGGGCAACTGATCTCTGTAGTTTGGAGATGAGCTGTAATTCCAGGAGATCTCCGGGCCCCATTTGGAGATTGGTAACCCTGAGGGATTTGAACCTGGGTCTTGCCTAGTGTGATACTCCAGTATACTCCACTGGATCTGTCACTCCGTGTCCTGCTGTTTTGCCTGGCCCCTCGGTTAGTTACTTTGGCCTGACCAGCTTGCTAGGAAAGGTCCAGGGTATGATAAAGCTATGCATATGTGATTCGAGACACGCCTGTGTGATGTGCAGTCAGTCACCGTGTTGAATCAAGCGGGCAGAATATGACTCCACTTCGCCTCCTCCCCCTTCAAACTCAACAGCATCAACAACCGCAAACACTGTCAGTTATCCAATTAGGAGGATCAAAATTCCAGGTTTTGCAAGAAAATGACAGCATGTAAACTTTGCTTGAGAATTGTTTCGGCTGTGATTTATCCAACCATTCATTTGCTTCAAACAAAGACACAATTTACATAAGACCAAGAGACAGGTTCAGAGTTCAGCGCTGCAGATTTCTGCTTCTGTTGAGTAGATTCCCTGGCCAAGTTCACACATAGAGGTGGCAGTGTTCCTGCTAAACTGCGCTAGCATGCGCTGGTGTACAGTCTTTTAGCCCTTAGCACACAGAGTTTTGGCTCAGTGCAGGGCATCTTCTGGGCCCACCCTGCCCCTGGCTGCTCCAGCCCGGCTGTTGGATGCTCTGAACGAGCCCCTCCCGGCTTCAACCTGCACCCCGATGCCAGGGCTGCTTCCTCCACTCCCGTCTTCACTCCGACCTCAGGGCGCGGCCCCACCTGCACCTGCTGCCCCACTGCCAGCAGTGGCTCCAAGGTCCTGCTCTTCCCTCCTGGTGTGCCTTGCTGCCTGGCCTCCTCCTGCCTGGCTCCCCTTCCCTCCTCCCAGTGACAGTGGGGTTCCAGGAAGTCTGGGCCACCCACAGCTTGGCCTGCCCTTCCAGCCCCTTCCCCATCTCAGGGCGTATTGCCATGTGTTGGGGTTGGCCCAGTCTTGTCATCGTCGGCTCGAAGCTGGTTGATGAGGGCTGCTGCAGCGCCACTCGCCCTGAGGTCCTGCTCTTCCTCACTGGCTCGCCTCACTGCCTGACCTCCTCTTGCACTCCAGGTGAGCCACCCCAGCTCCCCTCCCCCCCCAGCCAGCCATGGGCTGGGGCTGGCCTGGGCTTGTCATTACCGGCTGGGGGGTGGTTGATGAGGGCTGCTGCCATGCCGCTCGCCCTGACCCTAGACACCACCAGTTAGGGTTGCCAAGTCAAATCTTCTTACCGGCGGGGGATCGTCGCCGGGCTCCGGGAGCTCTCCTCTGATGCACGCGCGCCGCCAGCACGTCCAGGAAGTGACGCGTTGGGGGTGTGGCCCCAAACATCGGAGGGAAAACCATAGAGTTTTTCCCCCGACGATTAGGGCCACGCCCCCAATGTGATTGACGTGGTTGCGTCACCTCCAGTGACGCAGCCACGCTTCGCTTCGGGGGGGGGGGGTTCCCCCTGGGGCCCGATTCCGCGGGGGTGGAAATCGGGCCTCCAAAGCGGGGGTTTAACCGCCACCCGCCCCCACTTGGCAGCCCTACCACCAGTAAACCCACCATGGATGGATTTGCTTAAACACTTAAACATTTTCATGAAGTCAGTGGGCTTTATTTGTTGATGGTGCAGTTTCATCCAGAGCATTTGTGAAATACATTAGGTGGTGTCCTACACAATGTTTGTTTCCGTTTAGTTTCTGTGTCAAGCAAATATATTTGGGGAAAAGACTAAATATTAAAAGTGCAAATTTATCTTGGTTTGAATTTAAGCTGAAGATAAACAGCACATGAAGAATGATCAGTGAAGGCTGAAAGCTTCTAACCATAATAATCTAATAATCTTCTGAAAAACTAATTTACGCAATCGTCAAATGTAGGCTTGCTCACAACTTTAATGCTAGTAGCTCATTTGGCTCACAGAGCAGAATTTTTGCTCACAACACTCCACAGCTTAGGGGGAACATTGATGGGTGGATTGCTTGGCTTCTATATCCATGATTACTGAAGCTTATAACTACAAAGGATGTTTTGTTTTTCCCCATGGCTCCTGCCTGGGTTTCTACAATCAAATGAGAATTATTAGTTCTGTTTGGAACTTCATCTGAGGCATGTACTAACCCAAATCACATCAGGACCATGGCATGTAGGAAGAGGGGGGTTCATCCTTCCCCCATATCATTTTTCTGACCTGGGGCTTTTCCACAGGGGGTTTTATATTGGTTCTGGCCCTATACTTCTTTGATTTATCCCCTGATTTCCACATGCATTTTTGTGCCTTCAATTTTCACTTCATTCCCCTCCCCTCAAAAGGTTTTTCCTGTTTCTTTTGAGACCACTTTTACCTTTTTTTCCCCCTGGAAGCAAATTTTGAGTTGCCTTTTTCCTTGTCTGTCATGTTTCTGTTGGTTTTCTTTGTCCCACCTACTCCCCCACGCCTCCAAACCACTTTTTGACAACTGGATTGTCGTCATTGCCAAACCACCCCCTCCCCCCATGATATTGATATATCTATATACTGCTATAATGATCAGTCAGGCCGGTTTTCTGAATTGTCAGGTTTCATTTTTTTTAAACCCTTGCCTTTTTGGAGATATAAGGAAAAGGGCATATCTCTGTAAGGGAAGGGACTAGAGAGTTACTTTTTAAAAATGAAAGCTGGGAACTCAGAAAACCTGCTTGACCAATCATTATGGTGGTATATCAATATATCGATATTTTAGTGTCTTTAAAAATACAGCCATGATATTGATATCTCAATATACGCATGCACAAAAAAATAAAAAGCGTTGGTGCGCTGATGCCACTGATGACAATCCCTCCCTTGAAAATCCTGATTTCTTAAGGCATGTGTAGAAGAAAACAAACTGACTCCATAACTGTGAAAATGCACAGGGAGGGCAGACATGTGGAAGAACTGTGCCCAAACCGATTCCAATGCTTGTGGATCGACTGCCAAGAAAATCAGGAGCAAGTCAAGTGTGCAGAAAAGCTCCTGAAATGGCCCTCTGTATATGTATAGTGCCATCAATTTGCAGTTCACGTATGGCAACCTCAGCAAGGGAGTTTCAAGGCAAGTGAGAAACAGACATGGTTTGCCGTGGCCTTCCTCTGCAGGGTCTTTCTTGTGGTCTCCATTCCAAATACCAACCCTGTTTAGCTTCCAAGATCTGACAAGATTGGGCGATACCATGCCACCTTCCCTCCTTGAAATGGCCCTGGCCTGGGGTGCAGTATTTGCCCTACTGGAAGGCTCCATGTACATTGATGGGTACAGCTAAGTTTCCCCAATGGGACACACAGAGCACCCCAAGGGCATTTTATGCCGAGGGCAGCATGAGGGGATCGGATGAAACCTCTTATGCCACCACTATCCTGATCCAAGTAAGTTAGGGTTACCATATTTTGAAAAGCAAAAAAAGAGGACATCTTTCTTGACTGACTACTTCGAACAAGTGTTCCCTCTAAGCTGAGTTAGTGTGAGCTAGCTCAGTTTTTTAGCCTCCGGCTCACACATTTTTGTCTCAGTTTAGCAAGGATGGCTCCAGAGCAAATGAATTTATGCAGTAGCCAAATGGCTCGCTCACAACTTTTACGCCAGTAGCAAGTTGCTTACACTTCAGCCATTACAGAGTTAAATGTTGTTTGTTAGCAAACAGGGTGTTACGTTACATAATGTATTCAATGGCGGGAAAGTTTGTGGGAGTTGTTTATCCTAATGACATGACCCGTATTGGTTAACTCACATCTTGTTTGTAGAAATGCTTTGATCTAGCATTAATTTATTCACAAGTTTATGGCCCTTTGTGTGAATCAAAGAGGTAGTTCTCTTCTAGAAGCCAAGAGAGATAGAAAGATGTAGCTGTTAGCATTTATTACTGAAAGTAACTAAGTATGTAACTTTTTATTTTATTTCTTTTATCCAAAGTACCATACCCATGTTTTATTTTGTTTTTATAATAAAGATATTTTTCTTTTACTAAGTGTGGCTCTTGTGTAATTGCAATACAACCATCAACCCTGAATAAGAATCCCAACACTCAGTTTAGGAAGGATGGCTCCAGAGCAAACCAATTTATGCAGTAGCCAAATTGCTCGCTCACAACTTTTACGCCAGTAGCTCACAAAGTAGAATTTTTGCTCACACGACTCCACAGCTTAGAGGGAGCGTTAATCTGATGTTAGATCCCCCTACCCCATGGACCACATCACGCCAGGCCTTCCTGTCTTCCGCCGTCCTCTGAAGTTTGCTCAATTTCATGTTCGTTGCATCTATGACACTGTCTAACCATCTCATCCTTTGCCGTCCCCGTCTTCTTTTGCCTTCAATCTTTCCCAGCATCAGGGTCTTCTCCAATGAGTGCTCCCTTCTCATTTGGTGGCCAAAGTATTTGAGCTTCAGCTTCAGTATCTGGCCTTCTAGGGAACAGTCAGGGTTGATTTCCTTTAGGGCTGACTGATTTGATCTCCAACAACAAAAACTATTTAAGCTGTGATAATTGCTACTAACTGGGAATATTCATCAGTATTTTAAAAAGAGCCCAAAAGGGGATGGACACCAAAAACAGAAGACATGTCATCTAAAAAGAGGACATCTGGTAACTCTAAAATAAGGTCCATGTGTTCCTTTCGATTAAGATCCCAACACAGAACTCACTTTGCATCTCTGGTCATGTGAACCCAGGGAGGGTCCACGAAAAGTATCATCAGGTCACTTAAGGCCATGTACATTTTCCAGATCTATAGTCCCAGCCTCGCCCTGACACAAGGTTTTACCATTCTCTTTTTCCTCAAAAGCCTTTGTCATCAAGGAAGAAGGTTATCCTTAGATTTTAATAGAGAATCTTTTTTCCTTTACCCCACCAGGACTGGAAGTGGAAGCCAAGAAGACCTGGGTCCAGATCATCCTGTCCGTGGGCAGAGGAGACATGATCTCTAAGAGAAAGGTATGCAGAGCAGACGATTGTCAGCCAACAGCAGAATGCAAAGGGTAAAACTACATAGTACCTGTAGTTCTATGATCCATGTTTAAATCCATGTTTTCTTTTTAAAAATGCAGATTTGGGGACTACATTTAAAGATGGTGGGGGGGAGCAGTGTGCAGTGGGAGCAAGGTTGTTCCACCATTTCTGTGCACCTAGAGTCACCACAACTCTCTCTCTCTCTCTCTCTCTCTCTCTGGTTCATAAGCAGTCCTTAAGTAGGCAGTTCTTCAGGTATGCTGGCCCCAAGTGGTATAGGACTTTGAAGTTCAATACCAGCACCTTGGGCACAGGGTCGTAGCCAGCAGTGGGGTGCCCCCTAACAACTTTGCAGCACCCCACCGCTCCCAGCCTGGGGCAAACGGCAACAACTGCGCTTGCTGCAGGGGGGGGGCAGGACTGCAGTGCATGTCAGCAAGTAAAAGGAAGGTATTTAAAGATAGATATGTCTTCACTTGCTGGTGTTTAAATACCTTCCCTTCCTCCCCTGAGCTGTGCTGCAGAGAAGCAAAGGTATATAAAGAGATATATTGTCTCTTTAAATACCATCCTTTTACTCGCTGACTCAGGGAAGGAGACTGGGGCTTGCCTGTGCACCTTGTGGTCTGCTGGGAGTGGGAGGGAGCCTTGGGTATGTGGCACTGCTCTCCTCCCCCTTGTGGTTGGCTGGGAGGGGACAAGAGGCTGGCAGCCAGCTTGTGCTGACTCCCCCCCCCGGGAAGGGGGGAGAGCCCATTGCAGTGGTGGCAGCAGTGAAGGGGCGGCCGGGAAGCCCACAGGGCTCTCTGAGCTCCGGGGGTAGGCTGGATGGCACCTGCAGAGGGGAGGGGGAGAGGGGAGCGCCACACTCATTCGCCTTGCCCTCACCTCACCTGTATTTGCCTCACCTTGCCCGCCGGGCTCAGATAAGGTAGGCATGCAGGGTGGCAAATCATCGGGTCACTTCTGGCTGACATCACAAGTCATCCACATCGGGGGTACGCCCCCACCCCCCCGAAGATTTCCTGGCTGTGGGGCTGATTGGGCATGGGCACAAATTAGGAGCCAGTATAGATAGAAGGCTGGAGTGATTTGGTCCCTTAGTCCCACTCCAGTCAACACTCCGGCTGCAGCATCCTGTACCAACTGTAGCTTCCAGACAGTCTTCAAGGGCAGCCCCCACGGAGAGCACA
The DNA here is from genome assembly GCF_001447785.1 of Gekko japonicus. NCBI lineage: Eukaryota > Metazoa > Chordata > Lepidosauria > Squamata > Gekkonidae > Gekko > Gekko japonicus. The sequence continues at coordinate 1,002,120 of NW_015159716.1, forward strand.
TTGCAGTAATCTAATCTAGATGTTACCAGGTCATGCACCACAGCAGCAAGATCTTTCCTGCCCAGGAAGACCCTCAGCTGGCTCACCAGCTGAAGCTGGTGAAAGGTGCCACTGGCCACCACTGCTATCTGTTTATCCAACAGGAGGCCCGTGTCCAGCAGCGCACCCTTTATGTCTGGATGCCCTGATGGAAGAGTGGGTAACCATGCAGATCGTGGCATTTTCCCTTTCCAGAACAATGGAGGAAACTTTTCAAAGACTTATCCCAGTCCAGCAGTTTAAAAAAATGTACAGATTGCATTCATGTACCTTCAAGGGCAACTGACTTCATTTCACTGGAGGAAACTGCTGTATGTACATGGCTCACGTGAGCCAGAATTCAGAGCATGAATGAGAGTATCTGCAATGGGGTGTAGTGGCTAGTGTGTCGCACTAGGATCTGGGAGGCTAGAGTTCAAATCCCCCTCAGCCACGAACCTCACTGACTTAACTTGGGCCAGCCTATTGTATTTCTCAGGGTTGTCATGAGGATAAAAAGGGGAAGAGAGAACTGTATATGGCAGGGATCTCAAACCTTTTTGAGCCAGCGGGCACCTCTGGAATTCTGACACCGTGTTGTAGGCGCAACCACAAAATGGCCGCCAAAAAGGGCTGCTCAAGGAGGTGGAGCCAACCACAAAACCGCTGCCACACTTACCTTCAGTCGCACAGTGTGGATCCTTGTGCTGTGGTAGCCGCTGATGCCAAAGCGACATTTTTAAAAATCTGCACAGCCAATCAAATCTCCAGTGGCCAATCAGAAAGCCCCCACTGGGCCTCACCCACTTTCTAATGACATTTGGCAAGCACCAGGAAAGGTGCCTTTGGACTCCATGGTGCCCACGGGCAGTGTGCCGGAGACCCCAGGTTTATTGGAAGAAGGGTGGGATGGGGAAAAAATACAAGAGATGGGTAGGTAACACTCTGGCTTGGAGTAATCACCGGTGCATTCTCAAAGGAATATCCACCACCGACGTGCTCAGAAAGCAGCTTCCTGTACCAAGATGAAAAGCTTAAAAAAAAATAAGAATCAGTGGTGTCCGATGGCTGTTACAGATGTCCAGCATAGCAAGCGGTCAGCAGAAGGCATAAAAACCACACCGGTCCTGACCTATGATGACTGCAGAGACACCAAAGAGCCGAATGTGCCACCTTGCTGTAAAGGCTGATTCACACATGCATGTGCAGCAGGACTTCGTTCCTCGTACCCTTGACTCATCGGCCACGTCTGCACAGCGATGATTCTCACTGCAGCTCTCATTGGCGCTGCAGAAGGCAGCCCGTTACGGCGCCCATCTATCTTTCTGACATTGGGCATATTCCTCTCATCCCCGGCGATGTTCCCCTGTGCCGATAGTTAAGCAGGGCTGATTAAGATCTGGATTCTTCCACAAGCCAGGCTTTCCTCTTTATCTCCCCCTCTTTTCTCTCCCCCCCCCTTTTTTGGCAAAGGTCTGCCTCTAAAAGATAAGGGAACACAAGCCCCTGACATTTCATTTTTACAAATAACAGAGGTGAAACACTGTCGCAGGGAGGAAGGGAGCTCGGGCACTGAGTGGTGTGTGTGTGTAAGCAGCTACCTTGCCACAGCGCTGCTGTGTGGCTTTAATAAAATGCTGTAAGGCTTATTATTTATTTACAATTAGGCTTTTCTTCCACGGAGCTCTGTGCAAATGGGCCAGACCTAGACTTGCTTCGTTTTTGGCAAAGAGGGACAGATTCCAGGTCCCATTTACCAGAAAATCGACTGAACGAATGGAGAGCTGTGTAAATTCATGGATGTCTGCGTGTAACTCTCGTACCATTTCTGCACCCATAGGGTTGGATCCAGTTCAGTTTCTTTTCGCTCAGTCTTGCCCAATTCTCCTCCTTACTACAGCCCCCGTCCCACGCGGCCGTTGCCTATCCAAGTCTCAGGATCCCCAGCGTGGCCTTTTTGGTAGTCGAAGGAGACGCCTTCCTCCTTTTCTTCTCAGCAGAGTAATCGGTTGGATCTAGCCCTTCCTTTCTTTACACATATGCATACGTATCATCCCTTTCTCCAGGGTCTCAGGCAGAGAAGTGTCTTTCCCAAACAGTGTTGCCAACTCCAGGTTGGGAAATGCCTGGAGATTTGGGGGAAAGGGCAGGGTTTAGAGAGGGGAGGGGTTTTACAATGCCACCTTCCTAAGCAGCCATTTTATCCAGATGAGCTGATCCCTCGTGCCTGGAGAGCAGTTGTAATCCCGCAAGATCTCCAGCTGCCACCTGGAGATTGGCAACCCTACGCCAAACCTGCTACCCAAGAATCTAGATGCCAGAGATTGCACCAGGGACGTTTTGCATGCAAAATGTGCCCTCTCTTGCCAAGCCACCATTTAACTTTGGATACTCAGAGGCATGTGCAAAAGGTAAAGGTAAAGGTTCCCTTGCTCGAAAGCCAGTTGAATCTGACTCTAGAGGGCGGTGCTCATCTCCATTTCCAAGTCGAAGAGCCAGCGCTGTCCGAAGACGTTTCCGTGGTCATGTGGCCGGCATGACTAAATGCCGAGGTGCATGGAACGCTGTTACCTTCCCACCGAAGTGGTACCTATTTATCTACTTGCAATTTCTTGCTTTCGAACTGCTAGGTTGGCAGGAGCTGGGGCCAGAGACGGGAGCTCACTCCATCACGCGGCACTCGTGTCTTGAACTGCCGACCTACAGAGCTTCCAGTCTGCAGCTCAGCATCTTAACCTCTGAGCCACAGTGACCCCTAAATGTACAAAAGAGACCCATGTAATTGCAGCCATCTCCTGCCCTTCCTGTTCAGTAGCTAAAGTTTGGTATTGCATTGGGAATCCTGCTAGAAGGATTCTGGGCCAAGGTTAAATATCCTGTCAGGCCTTGGTGATGCTTCAGAAGCCTTTTCCAAAATTAAATCATGAATGGCAGATATTTTGTGGGCTACTGACTTCCAGAGAAAACCAACATTGCATTACCTGAATTGGGAGGGAGGAGTAGGTGGAAGAGGGCACAGCCTGAAATCTATTTGTGACATTTTCCCTCATTTTATCCTTTCATCTCATTCTTTCATTCCATTATCTTGCACCATCTGGGTAATGGCCGTTACGTCCCTGGAATCACCCCCTTCCCTGGCCATCTGCAGTTACGTAATGACCTTTAAGTGGATCTGTATGGAATCTGGCATTTATGCGATTGTTCCATCACACACCCACCCTCACATGCCTCAGCCTGCATTTACCCTGCTGCCGCTGATCAGTCAGGAAATCCCTGGCTCATGTCTTACCTGTGCTGTTAACAGGATTGCCAGCAGGCCCGTAGCTAGGGTGGGGCTAATTGGGGCTCCGCCCCCTTTCTTAAAGGGCCAGCCTCATGAGATTTTCCCTTTAAAAAACCCTTTTTAGACATAATAAAAGAAGCAAAATTCACAGTGTCAACACTGGCAGGTGGACTGTTGGTGTGTTGGTGAAAGAGTCATATCTGCTTAAGGCAGGACAAAAAAGAGACTTTCCTATTCATTGAAAACTTCAGCCCCCTCGGAAAAATTTTGCCCCGCAAGCCACAGAATCCTGGGTATGGGCCTGATTGCCAACTCCATCTTGGGAAATCTCTGGAGATTTGGGGGGGGGGGTGTCTGGGGAGGGTGTCGTTTGGGGGAGGGGAGGCAGCTCAGCAGGGTTCCAAGGTCACTCTGGGACTTCTGTTTCTCCCAAATGCTATGGTGTATCACAGAGTCCACCCTTCGGAGCTGCCCTTGCCCTCCAGGGAAGCTGAGCTCTGTAGCCCGGAGATCTGTTGTAATCCCAGAAGGACTCCAGGCCCCAACATGAGATGGGTAAGCCCAGCCGTGAACTCACTGGGTGGACTCGGGCAAGTTCTGTCCGCCTCGGCTTCCCCATCTGCAAGACTGCGTCAGTCCCCCCCTCCAAAGAAATGGCCCATTCCAGGGGGCCTTGCTGGAAGTAGAAGCCCAGCCATCAAGTTGTCAGGAACAGAGATAACAGGGGGGAAGTGAAATAGACAAAGCGTTAAATGAAATTAGCATGCTGTCTGACAAGGCGAGGACACAAAAAGCAGACTCTTTCAAAAGAGAGCTCAGAGCTTTACCAAGAAATAGCATAAAAAAAGGTGTGGATGGGGTTGAGGAAACGGAGGAGAATGCGAGTGGAGCCTCTTCCCTGTTTCGGTCAGTGCAACGTTTAGCCATCGCATTTATGCTCTGCCCACCCTGCAAGGAGCTCAGGGCAGCGTCCTATTTTATCCCCACAGTAACCCTTTCAGGTGGGTAGGGCTGACGAGAACCCTGACCTGGATAGCCCAGGCTTGCCCAGTCTCATCAGATCTTGTGAACCTGGGCAGGGTTGGCCCTGGTCATTATTTGGATGGGAGACAACCAAGGAAGCCCAGGGTTGGTGTGCAGAGGCAGGCAATGGCAAACCACCTCTGTGGGTTTCTTGCCTTGAAATCCCTACAGGGTCAACATACGTTGCCTGCAACTCTACAGAACTTTCCTCCACCAACCGTCTGACAGAACACGGCAGGCCCCAGCTCTGTCCATTGGCGTCATGAGGACCTGAATCTTGGTATCCCCAAGCCCAGCATCGCAGTACTCATCTCATTGTCTGGGAAATGTATTTATTTTATTTATTTATTTATTCGATTTATATACCGCTCACCCCCTAAGGGCTCTGAGCGGTTTACATCATACAATTCATACAGTTCCTAGCTAAGGGCCACATACATACAAGGGAGGGAAGTGACTGACCTAACAGGCACCCTATAGCGAAGTCTTGTTGTTACAGTCTCTCTTGCGGGAGGTCTTTTCCAATCGGCGACGGTGTCTTCCCGGCGCAGGTCTTCCTTCGGTCGCTGCGATTCCACGGGCTTTGGGCCAAGGGTATCTGCCACTTCTCTAGAGAACTTGCTCCTGCTGGCTCCCAACACACGGATGCTTTGGCCAGTGAAGCCGCAGAATATCGTAGTGGGTTCCAGCAGAGGACGGCAAGCGTGAATACCCCCCAGGTTTCTAACTGTCCTGTGCTGATTGTCTATCGGCAAGGAAATTTAAATGTAGGGCAGCAGTCGAATGGAGGGTGGTGTTTAAGGAAATGGCGTCGTCCTTCCACCTGCAGTTGGAAGGAGGGGCTTCCCTCTACTGCCTTGCTTCATTGCTTGTGTAATAGATGAGACTGGCTTTGAGTAGTGAGGTCTTTTCCCAGGACAGACATCAATATCACTTTGTAGCTGTTGACCCCCTGCTAGTTAAGACGGTGTGAGTTTCTGCCACCTTCTGTGAGCTGTAACTTCGTACATTTGCCTGTGACTGCACACACATAGCAAGTTTGTCTCCATGGGCGATTTCGCACAAGACTTTGTACCGGGGTGAACCCTCTGTTTCCTCCGGTGCAGCTCATCAATTTCACACCACTTGACTCGCAGCCTGCTTTTGGCCCGGAGTTTCCCCCGATTTGCTCCGCATATTACTGATCCTCAATATAGTTCTACAACTTTTTTCCCCTTCAATAAGGAATACAGTTCCTGAGAATTTCATCTCGGTTACAGAGGAAACAAATATATCACCGCTCAAAGTGAATGTTGACTTCACTTACCTGTAAAACTGGGCCCCTGGTTTCCTATCTTTCTGAAATGGACCAGTAAGGATTTGGTAGTAACGGTGGCAGTCGTCAGTTGCTGAAAATTTCATCCTGATTGGTTGGAAAACAAAGATGTTATAGCCAGAAATGTATTTTCCAATAAAAACAAAAGCAACTGACATTTCGGAAATAAAAACAAAATGAAAAACAGCAACACTTCTACCTCCCCAATAAAGTATAAAGCCATTCAGAAACATGTTCAGTACATATACGGCTCCTTGCCTCGTAGCACAATGGCTGAGCATGGGAAGGTCAATACTGCCCTCTAGTGGCTCCAAGGATAAGTTACGGACTTTTCTTCTTTCTTTTGGATAACAATGGATATATCATGGGTGTTAAAGATCTTGGCAAACCCTGTACTGTACTGCCATTTCTGGGGTGAAGCGACTTTGCAGAATTAAAAAATGGCAATTGACTGCTATTATGAATGGTCTTTTTCCTGGACTTGATTTTTACATAATTACATCTCACTCTGTACTTCCTGAAGTGAGCAGTGACTCAGGAAAGTTCATAACCTGCCACAAATTTTGTTAGTCTTCAAGGTGCTACTGGACTGTTGCTCTTTTCTACTGCTACAGACAGACTAACCCATCTTGGTTTGTACTTCCTGAACTGCATGGCCCTTTGAATCTGTCTTATCACAATTTTATCTCATTCTTTCTTCATGGAGGCCAGGGTTGCATGCATGATGGCTCTCCCTTTCTCCACTGTATCCTCACAATAACCCTGTGAGGTAGGCTGGGTGGAGATAGTGTGACTGGCCCCCTAGTCATCTAGTGAGCTCCCACGGCAATGTGAGGGACTCTGATGTTTATTTTCCTCCCTCTCCATAACTTCATATACAAATGTCTGACAAGTGAGGACCCATCATCTGTGTAAGACAATGTCAATGAAATTATGCTGGGATCATTGTTTAATCTTTAAGGTGTCGCAGGGCTCCTGTTTAAGCTTGCAGCAAGAGATTAGATAGGTTGTCCTCAATAATGAATTTATTACTACTTACATACATTCGTACATATGTGCCATCAAGTCACAACCAACTTATGGTGACCCAGCAAGGGGCTTTCAAGGCAAATGAGATGCAGAGGTGGTTGGCCATGGCCTTCCTCTGCACAGTTTTCCTTGGTGGTCTCCCATCCATGTACCCACCCTGCTTAGCTTCTGAAGATCGGATTACACCAAGCCACCTTCCCTCCTCTTACTACCTGCCACTCTCTTAAAAATGGCAGTCTGTTTCCTGTACTAACATTTTAACTCAGTTCTCAGGAGGGTATATAAAGCTCCCTTGTACTGGATTCATCAATAATCCCAGTCTACTGCCATCTCCTTCAGATTTCCCTAGTCTCTGACAGAGAAAGACCATGCCCACGTCCCTGAGATTCCTTCACTGGAGATGCCAGGGGTTTAAAGCTGGGGCCTCTGTGTGCAAAACAGGGGCTCTGTCACATGCTACCAGCCCTTCTCTTAAATATGACTGTACTACTCCAGTTAGGTGTTACATTTATTGTCTTCCTTTCTTTCAGAAGAGTCTGTCATGCTTTCCCAAAAGTTCAAAGTGGGTTATGAAAGAACTAATGACATAAAGTCAATTCAAACTGACAATAAAGCCAAAAACATAATCTTCCCAATCCAACACTAACAAAATCCCCGTTACTCATGGAGACACATTTCTCCCTTCAGGAACCTTTCTGACCTGGATGGTCCAGTTTAGGCTGATTTCATCAGCTCTTAGCAGCTAGGCAGGGTCGGCCCTGGTCAGTACTTGGATGGGGGACCACCAGGAGTTACAGCACAGAGGCCGGCAGTGGCAAACGGCCTCTGAATGTCTCTTGCCTTGAAAATGCCACAAGGGGTATCCGTAAATTAGCTGCGACTCAATGGCACTTTCCACCCACCAGAATCCCTCTCAGTGGAATGGGGGGGGGGAGGCTGCCCCAAGAACTGGAGAACAGGATGTAGCCCTCGGGCAACATTCTCCTTTCTTTTTTAATTAACTGATTGGTATCCTGCCTTTCCCCACAGTGTTTCCCCAAATGATTCACAAGAGATAATAAAGCACACCACAGTTTAAAAATTTAAAAACCAGTGTGCTTAGCCACATGCATGACAATAAAACACTCCAGCAATAACAATTTTTGTGAGCAAAAATTCTGCTTTCTGAGCTACTGGTATTAAAGTTGTGAGCAAGTGATTTGGCTACTGCATAAATGAGTCTGCTCTGGACTGGAGCCACCCTTCCTGAGCTAAGCCAAAAATGCATGAGCCGGAGGCTAAAAAACTGTGAGCTAGCTCACACTAACTCAGCTTAGAGGGAGCACTGTAACCCACACAGGGAGCTAAAATACAACTCAGCAAGAAGCCCTTCCAAACAGCACCTTCTTTAGCATTCTCAAGTGCTTGGGGGGGGACTTGTCCCTTTAAGAGAGGCTTGATGGAATTTTATTTATCAGGTGATGTTATTTTCCTCCATGGCATGAAAAGCTTCAGCTGACCATTTTCACGCCTCAGACCTCTATTAAAGGGACAGAGCCTTTTCTCCAG
>NW_015159716.1:1010464-1013992 GCF_001447785.1 Gekko japonicus
AGGGATGGCTTAAAAGAAAATATGAAGCTTATTAAAGTTTTTATTTTCATGACTAACAAAACACATTCATAGGAAGGTAAGATTTGTATCTGCATTGGTGTGAGAAAGAGAAAAGAGGAACATAGATTACGGTTGCGGTCACACGCGCCAGAAAAAATGGGGGGGGGGGAGAGGCTATTTCCTCTGGAGGAATTTGACCCACAGTTACATGATCACACCTCCCTTCGAAGCTGCGGGCGCAGTCCATCAGTGCGTGATCAGACGTAACTGTGGGTGAGTCTTTTGTGTGTGTGCTGTTTTCCCCCATGTGCTTAATCAAGGGTTCAATGAATTGCACCTCCACACCAAGGGCTCCCTATGGATTTTGCCATCCTGATGCGCTGATGAGAGTGCGCTGGAGCGATCGGACACGGGAAAGTCCATCCATGGCCCGTCGCAACCCATTAACTAGCGGATTTTCCCCGGTGTGTTTTAACTCCACTTCTGCAGCTGAGCAGAATGGGTTGTGCCCTTTAAATCCACCCGGCATTCGCACCTATATCGGGTCTAATTGTGCATATGATCACAGCCTAAAGGGTAGGGGGATGGAGAAGGAAATTTAAAGGGGACACCACTGGGGTAGGAGCTGGACCTGCTCCCTGCTTTTTGTGTTTGTTTGTTTTTAACTCCTGCTGCTACCTGGGTTTTGCTCCTTGACCAAGCTCAAGGGTGAGGGCCTGTTGAAAGGAGAGAGAATGTTGAGAGGCAAAAGGGTGTTGGAGAGAATGGGCCAGAATGTGAAAAATTCACTGCAAGTTAGAGTGGATCAAAACGTATCATGGAAGCTTAGTAAAGCAGGGAGAGTTTTGGAGAACTCAAAAGCTTGCATTGTTATGTGTCACTGGCTGGTCCTAATAGGAAGTATTATGTGGACTTTGTTAAAAGCTTTTGGATTTTTCTTTTGGACAGTTATGGCTGACAACAGCTTTGAAAAACAAGGATGCCTTATAATAGTTTAGATAACACTGACCAAGGGCCATCAGCGGAATGCATAGTCAGCTCTGCTTTCCAAGTGGTGATGCTCCCTTCCCTGCAATATGGGGGGGGGGCTTTGCAAGTTTCAACATGAATACAGCGTGTACAAGGCCCCCTTTCAATGTGTAATATACCCAGTTGAGACCGCTTGGCCAGCTTGGGCTCCATGCGGTCAAGAGCGGGTTGTGCCCTTTAAATCCACCAGGCATTCGCACCTGTGTCGGGTATAATTGTGCATGATCACAGCCTAAAGGGTAGGGGATGGAGAAGGAAATTTAAAGGGGACACCACTGGGGTAGGAGTTGGACCTGCCCCCTGCTTTTTGTGTTTGTTTGTTTTTAACTCCTGCTGCTACCTGGGTTTTGCTCCTTGACCAAGCTCAAGGGTGAGGGCCTGTTGAAAGGAGAGAGAATGTTGAGAGGCAAAAGGGTGTTGGAGAGAATGGGCCAGAATGTTACAAGGAATGTTGCCAGATGAATGCAGAACTGGTTATGCAGTATAACTGGACATGGTCTGGCAGTAAAGTCTGAAACTATCCCAAATGACTTCAAAGTCTGTCATGTGGCTTGCATGTTCTGAAATACTAGGGCCACCATAAAGAAGGCCCTGCCTTGACACTGCATTGATCTAGCATTCTTCAGGAGCAGAATATTGAACAAGACCTCTGTGGCAAACCTTATCGGGGGGCATATCTTTCCCTGCTAACCCTTCCCATAGGCCCTTGCACTGCCAAGTTTATAATGTGCACTACCAACTATGACTGGCCCTACCCAACATAGTGTGCCATTTTTTAGGGGGGAGCTTCTGGGAATAGGGCCAGCAGGCATAGGTTGACAGATTTCCCAAACCAAAACTACAATAACATGCGTGTTTCTGTAGTCATTCTCTCTCTGTGCCCATTCCCACACACTGTGCAATAGGTGTACCACATATGGCCCCATGTGACCCTGCAAGCCATGTCATGCAGCCCATGAAAATGGGAGAGGGACGTGCTTTCCTCACATCCCTGCAAGGCTGCAAAGAGGGCAGTAAAGACTTTGCTCCTCAGCTCACCTCACAAGGAAAATCTTGGGAGGGTGGATGGTTGGCCATTAAGTAAAGCAGGCACGTGCCTCCTCTGCTGCTGCCGGCCTCCTCCACAAACAAGGAAGGCTGAGGAGAGGCTAGAGACAGAGGCCTCTTTTAACGCACAGCCTTCCTCTCTAGCCTGCTTTGGAGTCTTTGCGGAGGCCAGGAGACATCATGGGGCAGGCTAGCCCTCTCCAGTCAAGTCAAATCTTTTTCGGGCCCATGCAATTATTTCAGTGGTGCATCCATAAGAACATAGGAAGAGCCCTGCTGGATCAGACTAGTGGTCCATCTAGTCCAGCATCCTGTCTCACGCAGCGGCTAACCAGTTCCTCTGGAGGGCCAGCAACAGGGCATAGAGGCCGAGACCTTTCCCTGAGGTTGCCTCCTGGCTCTGGGATTCAGAGGTTGACTGCCTCTGAAAGTGGAGGCTTTCTTTAGTCACCATGGCTAGTAGCCACAGATAGACCTATCCTCCATGAATCTTTCCTAATCACTTTTTAAAGCCATCTGTGCCTGTGGCCATCACTGTATCCACTGGCAGCAAATTCCACATTTTCATCACTACTGGGTGTGTTCAGACGGGGCATTTGCAACGGTATAGGTGCCAGTTGGAATCGGTGTACTTACTGGCATTCACACGGCGAACATCTGCCTTCCGTCCCTAACCGTTGCAAAGAGCTTTAAACCGTTGTATTCTGCCACTAGGTCCCCAAGTGGTGGTATCCTGAGTGCAACGGTTGTAATCGCTTTACCCCTGTCTGATCGCTCTCCAGCGTTGTAGAGCCACTTCCGTTCAGAAGCCCGAGGCTTCCGATTTTCGCCCGCCATTTTTTTTTAGGTCGGCAATATGCGCTTGGGTGAAGCTTCACCCCAGCGTTTGTTTAAAAAAAGAAAGAAAAGGTCCATAGTTTAACTTTTAGAGGCGTCCGGGACCTCAGGGAGGCCACTTTGCTCTTTAAACTTTAAAGGTAAGTCCTTACCATTAAACTTTAAATGTAAGACAGGGTGTTTTGCGCATGCGTGAAGATCGCCATTCTGTGGATGGCTGCCTATGCGCATACTGTGTTAAAAAAAACCAAACTGCCGATGCCCGCTGTGTGTGAACGGGCATACAGCGATGGGCTCCGCAGACAGGAGGTCTGTGTAAATAAGTATTTCCTTTTGTACGTCCTGAATCTACTGCCCATCAGCTTCATTAGATGCCATCAAGTTCTAGTATTTTGGGAGAAGGAGGAAAAGTCCTCTTTGTCAACTCTCTCCACCCTGTGCATAATTTTATACGCCTCTATCATATTCCCTCTTGGTTGTCTCTTTTCTCAACATTCTTGCTCTACATGCGACCTCTGTCCTTGGCAGAAGCCCTCCTGGGCCAAACCTGGACCCAAGAGGAGCTCCTGGTCCTCGGATGATCTGGAAATTCCAGGGGGGTAGCCCAGGGAAAGA
>NW_015159716.1:1014007-1017826 GCF_001447785.1 Gekko japonicus
GGGGGGTTGTCTGGTACTGCCATATTCAGAGCCCTTGGATTCTGAGACCTTGGCCAAAGGGCCTGAACCTGAAGCCTCAGCTCCAGATAGCATTGTCAAATGAACAAACGTTCTGTCTCTTTAACAGATGATTTGTGCGTGAAAATCAGCAGGTGAAGCTTTTCATAGCATGGAGGTAATATATCACCTGGTATATAGCATCCTATCAAGCCTCTATTAAGGGCCAGGACATTTTTCCCCATCCAGTTCTCTTCCCTCTGTTCAAAGGACGCTTGGGCATCCAGTTTGGATTACTGTAATATACTCTACAAGGAGATGTTCCTGAGGATCCTTCAGACGCAACAGTTGCTTAAGAATATGGTGACCAGGCTCTTAAGAGGCACCTGCCAGGTGAGCACAAGGCCCCCTTTGAGCACACAAAGCAAGGTGTTTTTAAGTAGTCACACCCAGATCTCCCGCAAGAGAGGGGCTGTGGCTCAGTGGAAGAGCCACTGTTTTACACACAGAAGCCCCCAGGTTCAATCCCCAGCATATCCAGTTAGGTGGACATCACTGGATGGCCAATATAAAAATCATAATTGGATGCAGAAGATGGAGAAGCTCTGCTCTCTCTGCTAAAACAAGCAAGATCAGGAGCAGAGTGTGGTACAGACCATGAATTGTTAATTTTGAAAATTAAAATAAAGCTGAAGAAAAACACCAAAGCATTCAAAGTGCCAAAATGTAATCTAGATAACTTTTATGAAGAATTTAAAGACCAGGTAAGGAATGGATTTGCATTACTAAGTTCAAGTGAACAGGAACTGGAAGAACTGTGGGTTGAAACCATAGATATTATCAAGGAAGAATTTGCAAATACTATTCCTGTGGCCAAAAGAAATGAAAAGCCTCAGTGGATTTTAAGTGGATGCTTAAAATAGTTAAAGATAGATGAAAAGCAAAAGTAAAAGATGACAGAAATAGAATTAAAAGTCTAAATGCAGCATTCCAGTGACTTGCACACAGAGACAAAGAGAACTATTATAATCACACACAAAAAGGAAGAACAAGGAATCTGTTCCACAAGATCCCAAAAAATCGAAGTGAGATTTAAAGCACAGTTAGGCATGCTGAAAGATCAACGTGGATCTGTATTAGCTGGGCAAGGCAAAACATGGAACAATACATTGAAGAACTATACAGAAGAAAGGATGACAGATTCCTTCCAAGAAGAATCTTTTGAAAAAGAATCTGAAACTTTAGGAAGTGAGGTGAAAGCTGCACTAAGAGCAAACGGGAGAAACAAATCACGGGAGTTGATGAGGTATCAATAGAGCTATGTAAGTCACAGAAACGGAGTCCTTCAGAATCTTAACGGGAATATGTCGACAAATATGGAAAACAAAACAATGGCCCGCAGACAGGAAACACTCAATTTACTGCAGGCTGTGGAAGGTCGGTAGTTCTGCAGTTCGAGACCCGAGTGTGCCGCATGGCGGAGTGAGCTCCCATCTCTAGTTCCAGCTCCTGCCAACCTAGCAGTTCGAAAGCAAGAAATTGCAAGTAGATAAATAGGGACCACTTCAGTGGGAAGGTAACAGCGTTCCGTGCGCCTTGGTGTTTAGTCATGCCAGCCACATGACCACGGAAACGTCTTCGGACAGCGCTGGCTCTTCGGCTTTGAAACGGAGATGAGCACCGCAACCCTAGAGTCGGATTCGACTGGCTTTCGAGCAAGGGAACCTTTACCTTTACCTTTCCGAAAAATTGAGACATCAAAGACTGCAGCAACTATCAGACCATTGCATTAATTTCTCACACAAGTAAACTGAAGCTCAAAATCTTACAACAAAAACTGTTACCTACCATATATGGAATGACAAATGACAGATGTTCAAGCTGGATTGAAAAAGAAAGAGGCAATAGAGACCATATTGCAACTTTACTGTGGTTACTGGAGCATGAGAGAATTTTAGAAGAAAATCAGCTTGTGTTTCATAGGTTATAGCAAAGCATTTGACTGTGTGAATCATGAAAAGCTATCATTGGTTTTAAAAGAAATGAGTGTGCCACAACATCGGATTGTTTTGATGCAAGCAACCTGTACTCTGGACAAGAGCCTACTGTTAGGACAGAACATGGAGAAACAGAATAGTTTCCAATTGGCAAAGGTGTCAGACAAGAATGTATCTTATCTCGCTATCTCTTCAAGGTATATGCAGAACATATCATAAGGAAACTGGATTAGATTTAGATGAAGGTGAAGTGGAAATTGATGGAAGGAACATTAACATTTTGAGATATGCTGATGACACCACATTACTGGCAGAAAATAGTGAAGGCTTGAAACAGCTACTGATGAAGGTTAAAGCAGAAAGTGCCAAAGCAGGATTACAGCTGAATATCAAGAAGACAAGAGTAATGAGGACTGGAGAATTACACAACATTAAGGCTGATGATGAAAAAAATGAACTTTTTCAAGATGTTCTATTCCTTGGCTCCATCATCAACCAAAAGGGAGAATGCAACCAAGGTGTCAGAAGGAGATTGGAGTTGAAGATTGGATTAAAAAGTTATTGTTCTCGGTTGAAATGGACAAGATGACGCGGAAGCTTAACAATATGGAAGCAGAGGACTTCTATAAAGACTGGAAAGACTTAAAAGACTACTTGGAAAAATATTGGGATGTAAGAGACAACTTATTTTGCTTTAATAATGATTGAATATTGAACTTCAATAACATGAAAGGATAGAGATATAATTGTAATCGTTGAGTAATTGTTACCTAGTGAATTTGTAATGAAGAAGCGGATGGAGGAGAAAGGTTAAGAAATATGCAGGAAGTCGTAGCACTGTGGGAAGCCATGTAGGGGGGAAAAGGGAGGGGGGTAGGATTTAACGGGTATAAATGCATAACTAATGTTGATTGTGATTGATTATATCCTGAATAAAAACTTTGTTAAAAAAAGAAGGAGGAGGAGGAGATTGTGACTGGGAATGGCAGCCATGAAGGAACTAGAAAAGATTCTTAAGTATAAGGATGTGTCACTGGTGACCAACACGACAGTATTCCCCATTACTATACACGGGTGTGAAAGTTGGACGACAAAGGAAGCATGCAACAATGACTTTTTAAAAATAACCTTCACAGGAGTTATTTGGTAACTTTTTTTTTTTTTTGCATCCACATATCCTTCTCATCTCTTCTACTTTCTGGGTGTCCCAGGCTTTGCTCCTTTCTTCCCCAAACCTGCTTTCCTCTGATCTTTCCTGAAAGGTTGTGGTCAAAGCAGATTTGAAGCTGTGTGCATGGGAAACCTCCTGCCCACATGGTGGCACTTTATTGCCAACATCCCCTCACACCTGCCGACAGGGCTATTTTGGGGCAGGAACGCACAGGAACGGAGTTCCGACTGGCTCCCAAGTTGGCCACGCCCAGCAGGAACTTATTAGCATAATAGGCCACACCCAACAGCAGAAACTCATTAGGATTGGCTACATTAGGGGTGTGTGGCCTAACATGCAAAGGAGTTCCTGCTACAAAAAAAGGCCCTGGGTTTTGACAACAAACAAGGTAAACAGAATAACAAGCAAAAGGTGGGTGTGGCTGGATAAGCACACTTCTGGTAACATGTGGGTGCAGCCTAATGCGCTAATGAGCTGTGCTGTCAGGGGTGTGGCCCAATATGCTAATGAGTCCCTGCTGTTGGATGTGGCCTATTATGCTAATGAGTCCCTGCTGGGCTTTTTCTACAAAAAGAGCCCTGCCTGCCGATAACATCCAGGTTGGGTTACTGTAACATACTTTATGAGGGGCTGCCTTTGAAAACTGTCTGGAAA
>NW_015159716.1:1017972-1035168 GCF_001447785.1 Gekko japonicus
CCCCCCCCCAAAATAGCTAGCAATCCAAAACAGTCCAGTGGAGCCTGAGCGGTGGGTGTTGCCTTCTGACACGCTCCCGGTGATGTCAGGGGGCGTGGCATATGCAAATAAGTTATGCTCCTGCACCTCTTTTTCTACGAAATGACCCCTGGGCAGGATATAGTGATCATAACACCCCTTTGCTGAAGAATCTGTACTGGCTGCCCATCTATTTGCAGGCACACCTCAAATGGCTGGCTATGACCAATAAGGCCCTAAATGGCTTGGTACTGGGGATTCTGGAGAACTGCCTCCACCTGTACTGCCCAGTCTACCACTTAAGATCTGCCTCCCAAGCCCTCACTTGTAGAAGTGAGGCAGGAGGCTAGCAAAAGCAGGATCTTTTCAGTGGTGGCACCTTGTCTGTACAATATCCATGAGTTTGCCTGGTGTCAACTGTGCTCTCTTTTAGGTGCCAGGATAAACTGATCCTTTTGGTCCAGGCTTTTAATTATGGGTTGATCGTTCACATTATTTTAAAGTTTGCACTAGCCTATGAGACTTTTTAAATTCTGTTAAATGTTTTATGCTGTACTTACACTTTGGCTTGTGTATTTTTAGTGCTGGTTTCTTACTGCTAACTTTTAATAGTTTCTTAATTTTAAAATCATTTTTATCTGTTGGTGTTTTTATTCTGCTTTACTTGTAAGCTGCCTTGAGCAGGTTTCCTGAAGAGGTGACATAGAACTGTTCTAAATAACTAACTATGGCTGCTGCCACATGGCAGGAAAAGCGACGGGCGAAGCGCGGCTAATTCTGAGCCGCACCAAAGTTGAGACGCCGGGCGGGATCCCATGCCGCGGCGCTGTCGCTCCCCGGCACGATCAGATGCCGGGGAGAAAGCGACGGTGGGAAGGGGAGGCTGGCGATGGCCGCACTTGCTGCGGCCCTTCAGGATGAGCCACCCAGGTAGGTGGTTCTTTTTTGGTGCGGGTTTTGGCCAGGAGGGGCGGATTGGGAATGGGCGCAGCACAATTCCCAGATGTTGCTGTGGGATTGCGCCCGTTTGCTGCGGCCCCGATTCGTCCCTCTCCCGGCCCAAAACCACTCGTATGGACAGGGCCTAGTAGGGTTGCCAAATCTGGATCGTCCGGGAGCGGGGGGCTCCCGGACGATCCCGGGCGCGCGTGCGCGTAGCGCGAGCAGCGTGCACGTCACCCGGAAGTGACGTCGCACGCTGGGGGCGGGGCCACGCGATTTGAGGGGAAAACAAAGAGTTTTCCCCTCAAATGGCTGCCATTTGAGGGGAAAACTCTTTGTTTTCCCCTCAAATCGCGTGGCCCTGCCCCCAGCGTGCGACGTCACTTCCGGGTGACGCGCACGCGGGGGTGGGGTTTCCCCCGGGCCCTGATTCCGGCGCGCCGGGAATCGGGGCTCCGAAACGGGGGATTCCCCGCCCCCCGGCTGCATTTGGCAGCCCTAGGGCCTAGGTTTCCCCCTTGTGCCACTATAGAGGACTTTTGGCCAGCATTTAAGAAAAATCCGACCAGCATTATAATACTGTAGCAGGGGTTCCCAACCTTTTGGAGCCTGCAGCCACCTTTGGACTTCTGTCACAGTGTAGAGTGGCGCAGCCACAAAATGGCCACCACAACATGACTACCACAGAAACAAAATGGCTGCGCCAGCTTACCTTCAGTCACACGGTGAAGATCCTTCTGCTATGGTGGCAGCTGCTGCCAAAGTTACATTTTAAAACGTTTTAAAACATGCACAAAGCTGTGCCTCACTCCAATAAAAAACACAATAGGAGAGATTCCTTCCAAGCAGAGTGAAAGTTTATTCAAATAAAGAAGACCCCAGTAAAGAATTGCCAAGAGGTCCGCCCAAAACATTAAGGCATTAGCTTTTATAGTACGCAATAAATGGCTTCTCAAGCATGCGTATTTCTTCCATCCTTATTTTGTGCCCCTCACAAGTTCTCTTTGTTCTCTTATCTTCCTCTATGCTTAGCAAGCAGTGGCCTTCAACAGAACTATCACAGAACAATGGCTTTCGTTTCCAGCGTGTTTCCATGCACGGGCTCATTCTATTCTCGCATGTTACATCGTCTCGTTACGTGTCGGCAAGCCAGCAGATAAGCTTTTTATTTGTTGATACACAGAGAACATTTGTTCTTCTGTGCTCAGTACCTCTCCCCCAAGAATGCCTCTGTCTCTTACATTTTAGAAAACTGTATCAAAGTGCACAAAGTGAGGCAGAGGCCCAGCCTAACATTAACTGCCTGCAGCACTCTACAAAGGCCCTGTCCACACGAGAGGATTAGGGCCGGGAGAGGGACGGAATGGGGGCGGAGCAAACGGGCGCGATCCCACCGCAACATCTGGGAAGCGTACCATGTCCGTCCCCGATCCGGCCCTTCCAGCGATGATCCGCGCCAAAAAAGAACCACCTAACGAGGTGGTTCTTTTCGAACGGCCACAGCAACGCTGGCCGTGGGATCGCCGGCGCAATCTTTCGCCAGTGCATCCCCAGCTCCTTGCCGAACTGCGCATGCTCCGACATGCGCAGTTCAGCAGACCCCCGTGCCTTTCTCCCCGTCTCCCCAGCATCTGATCATGCCGGGGAGCAAATGCACAGCGGCTCAGGGGATCTGTATGATCCTGCCGCCGCGTGCCTATTTAGGTGCGGCTTTTTAAAAGCCGCACTTTGGCCGTCCCTTCTTCCCTCGTGTGGCAGGGGCCAAAGTCTATCAAAATAGCTCATGAATGGCTACCAGGAAAGGTGACAGCAGGTGCCACGGTGCCCATGAATACCACTCTGGGAACCTCTGCATTATAACATGATAGCAAATACAGATTTTTTTTAAAAAGCTAGCAAAAAGCCCCTCAGTAAAATGGGGTGGGGGTGGGACAGGCACAGGGAGAGGGCCAGGGAGCACACAAAGAAATCCTGCATCTGGATACTCTGTGGTTGCAGCAAGTGAAATGACAACACAGTGGGGATGCCTCACTGTGCAGAAGCAGCCCGAATCTGATGCGGAGGCATATAAATCCACAGTCTTGTAATGTTTGCATATGGCATCCTCCAAGGCACCAGGCCTCCCCGTACACATTTGGTGAGCCACAGTTGCCAGCTGCAATGTACAGATTGTGATGTATCCCTAGGATATTTAAAGCGCACACCAGCTATTTGATATTGAATATTTTAAAGAGCACCAGCTATTTGATGTTGAAGCTGATGTCGAAGTTTTTTTGTCCATGCAGGAAAACATTCTGCACAATGATTCTCGGATTCCAACAATACAGGTAGTCTTATGGGCTTTCTAAATTTCACCAGAAGCAGAGCCCATTAGTTCATTTCCGATTATATTTACTTTACTGGTGTGGTTGTTAAGTGTTTTCACACCGTGCATATGCAAACTTAACTAAAGGATATTCAGAAAGCATTTAATTGTGTAACGGCGCTCAAGCGCTTCAAGGTCATACAATGTTTTCAGACTGGACTGATCAGAAACGAGGGTTTAAGGTATAAGGCGAACTCCAGGTTCCACCTGGTTGGTAACCGTAGGTGGGTGATTGGGGCTGGTTTCCTCTCAGTCAGGACCGCAGCCATTACCTATGTGTTCCTTTGGGCATTCAGGGTTCTGATTTTACTTAGCAACTTCAAAACAATTCCATTTCTTTTTTTGCCTTGATCTTATAAGCTTATCCCTCTTTATACATTTTAAGGTGAATCTGCACCATAACTTTGTACTTTGGAGTATGCACTTGGGCCCTCTTGACACTGGGAGCACCACTCTGCCTGAACTCTCGTCACACATACCCCCTCCATTTCTGCATCTAGCCATGCCAGGTGCCCTCTCATAAGAGCACCAAGGTTTGTGAAGGAGATAGTCATGCCCCTTGCCTCTGCCCTGTCACTTCAACAGAGGCTTAATGAGATGTTATTCACCAGGGGATGATGAAATTAAAAGACGCCTGCTCCTTGGGAGGAAAGCGATGGCGAACCTAAACAGCATGATAAAAAGTAGAGACACTCCCTGCCAACAAAAGTCCACATGGTCAAAGCAATGGCATTCCCAGTAGTCATGTATGGCTGCGAGAGTTGGACTATAAGGAAGGCCGAGCGCCGAAGAATAGTTTCTTTTGAACTATGGTGCTGGAGAAGACTCTTGAGAGTCCCTTGGACTGCAAGAAGATCAAATCAGTCAATCCTAAAAGAAATCAGCCCTGACTGTTCCCTGGAAGGCCAGATAATGAAACTGAAGCTCAAATACTTTGGCCACCAAATGAGAAGGGAGCACTCACTGGAGAAGACCCTGATGCTGGGAAAGATTGAAGGTCAAAGAAGACGGGGACAGTAAAGGATGAGATGGTCAGACAGTGTCATAGATGCAACGAACATGAAATTGAGCCAACTTCAGAGGACGGTGGAAGACAGGAAGGCCTGGCGTGATCTGGTCCATGGGGTCACGAAGAGTCGGACTCGACTGTGCGACTGAACAACAACAACAAAAATGAAAAGATTTATCTGCCCATTTCCACACATTAAGCCTCTATTAAAGGGGCAGGATATTTTTCTCCAGGCCTGTTGGCAATGTCAGCACGCACAGACCCATGGACGCAGGATGTGAACCCTTACCCTTCCCATGTGTCTCTGACTAGCAGATCAGTGCACTAGCGTGCTTCATTGAGAAAAAGAGCATTACCACACATACAAAGATATTGGAATCACCTTGTGCAACAACAGTGCCTCGATTTATAACCCCACTATAATGTATTCAGCCTGACATGCCCGGACTTGCCCGGGCTGGCCAGGCACAATTCATCTGTAGCTTCAGTCGAAAGACAAAGGATCCGAAGGATCCTAGCCGGCCCAATCAAAAGGGCTAGCTTCCCAGCCGGGGGACCAATGGTCGTCCGGTTACTGTAAATAGCCTATCGGGGGTAGGGGGTGTGTTTAGGTGTACTTGGTGGCGGGTTGTCTGAATGCATATAAACCGGCCTGCGAGCCGATCAGTTGTCTTTGTCCTGAACTAAATAAAGGTATGCTTAGCTGAATCACTCTCCGTCTGCATACTTTTCACCCCCACACACACATATTTTGGGTTTCTTGTTTAGATATGGTCTCTGAGATGGTCTTTGGACCCAGTACTGTTACCACTTGCTACATATGGAGTCTTGTATGGTTGCCAATCTCCAGCCGGGGCCAGAAGTTCTCCAAGAATTACAGCTGAGACTATGGAGATAGGTTTTCCTGGAGAATATGGGAGGTTCAGTGAGTGGAACCAATGGCATCACATCTCTGCTGTGTTCCTTTCCCTTCCCAAACTCTACCTTTTCTAGGCTCTGCCCCAAAATCTCCAGGATTTTCCCAAAATGAAATTGGCAACCCTAGGTGTTGGTGAACCTCCATCGTCTTTAGGAGACATGGAGTCTTCAACTAAATAGAAGACACAACAGTACAATTCTATCTGGCTTAGGTCAATTTTAATGTGACCCCAAGTATCTTCCAGGATTTTGAACACTGGTTCAAACACAATCCGTCTGTCCGGTCCCCTGAAATAAGTTGGTCTCAAGCCCCTTTCATGGCAGAGATATGCCTTTCTCCTGATATTTCCACAGTGTCATGAGCTACAGTCTCTTTTTTAAAATGGAAGATGGGAACTTAGAGAACCAGACAGATTGTCATAATGTTATAACCCTATAACAATATTCAGTTCTATTCAGAAGTCCCTCCTGAAGCAAGGAAAATGGCCGCCATGGGGACTGGGCAGGGAATGTGATGCCAGTATAGATGGGACTGGGAAGATTCATACTTTCCTCTCCTCATGGTTACCACCCTAGTGTTCTTGTGTTCTTTCCCAACACATTGCCACAAAGCAGGTTTGGGAAAGATTTCAGGAAATACAGAGCAAACCTGGGAGGTGCACTGAAACACCACAATGCTGTGGGAAGCAGAGAAGAAAAAACCACCCTGCTATTCAATAACACCCAAGCCAGGCAAACAGCCCCCATCTAAATGCTGCCGCAGCACTCCTCTCCTTTTGCAGGGCTCCACTCAGAGAGATTGATCCAGCTCAAAGGAGGCCAGATGAATGGTGCTTAGGTTAGGCATATCATTTTATTTTATTTATAATTTTTATAGTAGAACGCAAAACAGTAAAATTACATAACAACGTAGTTCATTTTATATTTTAGAATGTACAAAAATGCAATTGATAAAAAGCATAGGTTAGTTGCATTATTTAACTTAACAACAATGTGATGTTTTAACAATAGTGCTACTTCAATAAAAGGTAAATCTTAGATCCTGTTATAACACAGAGTACTATGGAGTGTCATGGGTGGGAGGTATCCTTAACGCCAAGTCAGATGGGGATATATCTATAATGAGATCAGATGTATTGTACGCCCTGAGGAAGATTAAGAGTCAAAGCCATCTCTGTAGTTGTTTCCATTCTGGTGAGATAAATTCATGATGTGATAAGAATTCTAGTATTGGGAACCATTTGCTATCAAAGTTTGTTTTGGCCGATTTCAAAAGAGATCTGTTTATTTTATCGGTGATGTTGTCCATCAGGTAGGTTTCCCACAAGATTAGGCATATCATCATATGGATTCTCCCAAATACTCTAGGGTCTTCTTGCTGCCTGTGCAGAGTAAAAATCCTTTGTGGAAGTAGCCTTTGGGAGTCTTGTGTTCACCATGGGAGTCCCTCGTATTCTGTTTGGTTTCTCACATGGTTTAACATCTGGAAACCATTTGTCATCTGTCATCTGAGCAGAGGCGTGTTTACATATTGCTAATTGTTGCTGCATTTTATGTGCTGTTTCTAGATATTTTTCAAAAATCCCCAGAGTACTGTTGTGTCATTGAATTGTTAACAATAATAAGGGTAGCCACCTGGATCCAGCTGAAGAGATCTTTGTGAAAATCATGGGGGTAGATCTGACCAGCATCCAAAAGTACATCGGAACACATGGGCAGATGCTTTCTCTTTCCACCACATCACTTAGAATCATAGAATGTTAGAGTTGGAAGGGACCTAGAGGGTCATCTAGTCCAACCCCCTGCACTCTGCAGGAGCTTGTAATGAGAAGTCCATTTGAAGGCACATTTGAACACGCATCTCCATCCATATTCTGGCCCGACTCGGCAGACCTAAATAAAACTGAAGCAAAAGAAGATGAGATTGGAATGGAGCCTTAACAGACGACAGATGCTGTGATAACACTATCCCCAGGATGCAGAGTCTGATTGGGGTCAGTGCGGTCGCCAAGCTGATAATCTGTGTGTCTGTGCATAGGAAAGAACTGGCATCTGTAAATCCATGCGCTCCGTTCCTCCCCCGCCCCATGCTCCACATTTAGAGTTTTTTAGATTTTATATTTCTTGGAGTAGCCCAGGTGCTGGGAAAAAAAACACCTGGAGACCAAGGAGATAGGGCAGGATATAAACATTTTAAATAAATATATTAACATAATTGTAAAAAAAAACACATTGCCTTGTCATGTGCAGCAATCCTGATAACCACTAGAGTGTAGCAGAAACAAAGGAATAAAGAGAAGCCCACTGTTTTAAAGAGCACTCACTAGAGGGCAGCAGTGCTCTCTTCTCGCCTATCAATCTGTCCCCCCCCCCCACACACACACACACTTTAAATGTCCAGACTCTGTTCAGCACTATATGTCTACCTCATTCTTGTTTCTTCTCTGGTCTCAGTTGTTTCTTTGAATACAATGTCTTTAGAAACAGTGAAGCAGTCTGGGACGAAACCAGGATGATGGGGTTCCGTTTCTGGCCATGTTAAGGGTCTCTGTTTGTTCCTGGTTCATGTACTATTTGGCCCTTTCTGCCCCTCCCTCTGTTCTGGTAAATTCTTATTTTGGTACCCTCAACAGAACGTTGCAGGAAATCACTGCCTGTGTTGTTAGAAGTGGCTGATCCATCTTAACTCAAAATTAAACCTGGAGGCAGATTGCAGTGCTAGGAGCCAACACCCGGAGAAGGACTTGGCCTCTATACTGTTTTGTTGTTCCTCCAGGGCAGCTTGGTGTAGTGCCAGTTTGGTGTAGTGTAATCTGGGAGAACTGGGTTTGATTCCCCACTCCTCCACTTGCTGGATGACCTTGGGGAAGCCGTAGTTCTGATAAGAGCTGTTCTTGAGAAAGAGCAGTCTCTGTCAAGAGCTCTCTCAGCCCCACCTACCTCACAGGGTGTCTGTGGTGGGGAGGGGAAGGGAAAGGAGTTTGTAAGCCGCTCTGAGACTCCCTTGGGTAGTGAAGGGAGGGGTAGAAATCCAATCTCTTCTTCTTCTTCAGCTGGTTGGCCACTATGTGGAACAGGACGCTGGACTAGATGGGCCACTAGTCTAGGGCTGCCAGTTTCCAGATGTTTCAGACTCAGGGCTATTTTTGGGCAGGAACGCACAGGAACGGAGTTCCGGCTGGCTTCAGAGTTGGCCACGCCCATTACAGCCAAAACCTCCGCGTGCGTGGCTCCAGAGGGAAGGCCTGGCCTGGGTTCCCCGCAGCCACGGGTTGCCCAGGCAAGCCAAGGGAAAGCATGGGGTGTGACCTAATATGCTAATGAGCTTCTGCTGTTGGGTGTGGCCTGTTATGCTAATGAGTTCCTGCTGGGCTTTTTCTACAAAAAAAGCCCTGTCCAGACTACGGAGGTTGATTCCCCTGGAGGAAATGGATGGACTTCCTGGCCTTATATCCCGCTGAGCTCCCTCTCCTCTCCTCCCCAAACCCCGCCCTCCCCAGGCTCCACCTCCCAGATTTCCAGGAATTTCTCAGTGTGGGGTTGGCAGTCCTTCACTGGTCTAATCCAGCAGGGCCCCTCTTATGTTTTAATTGCAGATCATCCTGCACAAGCAAAGAGTGGAATAAGCTGCTTCAAAGTAACACGCATGGACGTGGGGATCCAGAGGGTGTGGTGTGCCAGAAGCCATGTTCATCATCAGCCTCCCTCCAACAAAGGCAGGCTCCTCCTCTTGCTTCAGGCCTTGGGTTGCCAGCTCCAGGTTGGGAAATACCTGGAGATTTTGAGGGTAGCACCTGAGGAGGGCAGGGTCTGGGACTTCAACGGGATACCATGCCATAGAGTCCACCTTCCAAAGTGGTGGTTTTCCCCCCAAGTGAACTGATGCACGTCGTCTGGAGATTAATTAAAATCTTGGGAGATCTCCAGTCGCCACCTGGAGGTTGAAAAAATCCAAACACAACATCCGTGACAAAAATAACGAAGAGTCAATAAAGCTATGTTTGCAAAATCATTTATTGTAGTGATTCTGTAGAAACCTGGAGGTTGGCCACTCTAGGCCTAGGTCATGTTTGCAATAGAAATGGCCTGAAATAAAACTGCTGGGAGCTGGATGCTGCAGCTGCATTTGGAGGACTGCATACAATTCTGGTGGCCCCATTTCTAAAAAGATGTTGTAGAGCTGCAAAAGTTAAAAAGAGAGAGCATATAAGCTAGCAAGGGACTGACTGTAGCTTGGATCTACTAAAGTGTTTCCATGGGCAGAAGGATTTCCACCCGTGGAACATGATTTTCTTGCCAATCCCCTCCTGCTGCAGCCAGGCCCATAGCTGCAGTGGGGCATTTGGGGGCCCATCCCCCAACTTCCTGCCAAGGCCCCACGACTTCCATCTAGCCAGGGCCCACCGCTGCCTCTTCCCCAAGCAAGGCTTGCTTCCCCGCTGCCGTCCCTTTTGCGTCTTGCCTGCCTGGGTGCAAGAAACATGCGCTCGGGAACCACTTCCATTTGTTCTATGGCAGCAGCAGAGGCTGCGGCTCCCTCTAGTGCCCTGCCCACTCTCTCTGGGCATTTACGCAGGAGAATTTAGCAGCCTCCTTGGTCCAAAGCAGTTTACAGGTGCTCCAACTGGTGAGCGTGAGTTTTAAAATTTTCTTTTAAGTTTATTTATTTATTTTTGTGATGTCAGTGCCCCTGACTTATTTAAAGCCCCCCCCCCCAATTAAAAAATCCTGACCGCAGCTGCAGCCCCCTAAATGTCCCTGAAATCCTGTGGAAATCCTTCTGTCTGTGGAAACACTCTGGTGGATCCAAACTGGAAGCATTCAGGGCTTTTGAAGTTAGAAAAGAGACAGCTAACAGGCAGAATGATAGTGATTTATAAAATTGTGCATTGCATGAAGAAAGTATGCAGTGAGATTTTCCCCCTTCCTGGTCTCTTAATACTAGAATCTGAGGCCACACAGGAGAACTGTTTGGCAGTAGACTTCGGAATAGTAACAAAGTGCAGAGTTAAAATAACTTGAGGCAGAATGAATAATGCCTCAAAATGCAGAGATGGGTTACAAATAAGGTCGCCAGCTCTGGGTCAGGAAATACCTGAAGGTTTTGAGGGTGCGGGGCCTGGGGAGAGCCGGGTTTGGGGAGGGGAGGGACTTCAGCCAGAAAGTCCACCCTCCAAAGCAGCCATTTTCTCCAGGATCTTGATCATCTGGAGATTAATTGTAATAGCAGGAGATGGCCATGTGTCACCTGGAGGCTGGCAACCATAGCAGCCCTGGAGGCTGACAACCTTAGTTACAAACCTAGATGGCTTTAAAGGAGGCCTAGAAAAATCCAGGGAAGAGATATCCTCCATCAACGGCTGTTAGCTTTTATGGATACAAGAGTGTGTGCTTGTCTTTCAGATGCCGCAGGGCTCCTCTCTGTTCTTAGGGACACTGTTATGGTATCTGGATGTTTTCCTCACACAAGCTAAACAGCAACTTCAGGGGAGTTTTTATATTGGGGAAATGGTGCTTTCCTCTCAGCACACTGACTCTTCCCCCTGACACGCATGTGCTTTACTTATCCTTCAAGACATGGAGAGAGCAAGCAGCATGTACGTATGACACGTTGGTTGACAATAACAGAGTGAAATACGGTGAAAATAGGAACAAAACGAAGGATGTCTATTCTCCTTGGTTTGAGTATTCTCAAAGGGGAGCCCATTTACTTTTGCTTTTACAGGAGAATGACTGCTTGAGAAATCTGAGGACCTTTGGAGAAAACTGATGAAAGGGGAGTAAGGATGTGAACTTGACCAAGTCCAATACATGGTGAAAGGGGCTCAAAGGGACAGAGATAATGTACATACACACACATCTGGGTAACTGGATGCCATTTTCTGTGGTACATGACTATAAGAGAGAATGGTTTCATGGCGATGTCCAGTGCCACAGTACCCTAGCGATATTCTTTAGTGAACTTGTTTTACCTCAGCCACTCAGGAAGCTCCAGAGAGCAGGCGTGACTATCTTTCCCTCATTTTAATCTTACAACAATCCTGTGAGACAGAGTGTAAAGGGCCACCAAGTTGCAGCCGACTTACAGCAACCCGGTAGGGTTTTCAAGGCAAGTGATTAAACAGAGATGATTTGCCATGGCCTCCCTCTGCACAGTAGGGTTGCCCGGTGTTACCTGGCTGCCGGCGGGAGGGGGGGATGTCCCTCTCTGTGCCTGGGACTTTTCTGTGCATGCGCTTTGCGTGCCCGCCATGATGACATCCCCCGGAAGTGACGTCATTGCGCAGGGCATGTTGCAGGGGGGATGCTCTAGCATTTGAGAGGGAAAAAAATGGTGGTAATCATAGAGGTTTTTCTCAAATGCTAGAGTGTCCCCATGCAACGTGCCCTGCATGATGACATCACCTCCAGGTGACATCATTGCGCCAGGCATGTTGGTGCAAACTGGTCTCTTTGGGGGCGCGGCTCCCCCTGCTGGCCAGCTGGCCGGCAGCAGATTGGGAGCCCCAAAGCAGGTAAACCCCCACCCCCGTCGGGGGAATGGCAACCCTACTGCACAGCAACCCTGGACTTCCTTGGTGATTTTCCATCCAAATACTAACCAGGGCTGACCTGACCCTGCTTAGTTTCTGAGATCTGATGAAATCAGGCTAGCCTGGGCCATCCAGGTCAAGGCATGAGATAGGGTTAGAGTTGCCAGCTCCAGGTTGGGAAATACCTGGAGATTTTGCAGGTGGAGCCCGAGAAGTATGGGGTTCGGGGAAGGGAGGGACTTCAGTGGGGTATAATGCCATACAGTCCACCTTCTGAACTAGCCATTTTCTCCAGGTGAACTGATCTCTGCTGCCTGGAGATAAGTTGTAATCCCAGGAAAGTTCCAGCCACCACCTGGGGGTTGGCAACCCTAGATAGAGCAGGTTGCCAGAATGACTGAAGCAACATGACCCAGTGAAATGTATGGCTGAATAGGGAGTTGAATCAAGGGCTTGGATCCCAAGAACCGATCCTGCTGACCGAAGAAGACACTTCTGTCAGCAGAGTAGATCTTCCTCACCTTCTGCTGTGGCCCAAAAGGTCTTACTCCAAAAATGGCTACTAGAGGAGACTCCCCCAGAAAGGGGGAATTGGGGGGAAATGCCCCCATTCTGTTCATGGAAATCCTGTGCCGGATTCAACTCCATGTCCAGCAGTCTCTAGCCACTCCACTATGCTGGCAGACAATAAGCAGTTTCTGCTTGAAACGTGGAAAAAAGTAGAAAGATTTCTTACATATTGGGGATATGTCCATTAGCGAAGAAAAACAACAAGGTACTAAAGCAAAATTTGAATGCAAAGGAGCCTTGGACAAGACTTACAATTAGATCCTCTGTTAGCATATAGCACTAAAGGAAGCGTTGCTTCTCGAGACAAAGAACCGGTCTCGTTTATGTTAACAGCTGCCAGACTTGTATATGCCAGATGTTGGAGACAATCAAACATTCCAGCTACAATGGAATGAGAAGACAAAGTATGGGAATCGGCCTTTTGGCAAAATCAACAATTAGATGGGTGAAAAATGGGGGGGGGGAGTCCCAGTTTCAATATTTTGGCATTTAATTTTTGCAATATTAGGCGGCTTATGCTAGTGTTGTATGTCATTTCGATGTGTTAGGAACTCAGCATGGAAGGAAAATCTTTCTGCACTTCAGTGATATTGAAATATCAATGCATGGAAGGATACAGAGGCCGGCCTACTGAATTCAGACCATGGGTCCGGCAATGAGGGATGCCAGCCTCCAGGCAGGACCTGGGGATACCCCTGGAATTACAGCTCACCTTCAGACTGCAGAGGTCAGCTCCCCTGGAGAAAATGGATGCTTTGGAGGGTGGACTCCGTGGCATTGAACCCCACAGAGGTCCCTGTCCTACCCAGGCTCCATTCCCAAATCTCCAGGAGTTTCCCAGCCTGGATCTGGCAATCCTACCTACCCCCAATCCCTGTCAGTGGCCAAGGGGGACCTGGCAACCCTATGGCAAGCTGGTAGCCGCTTTCCCTCTTCTGCCCTGCTTCACACATGGACACACATGAAGCTGCCTCATATTGAGTCAGACCCCTCCGTCTGTCAAGGTCAGTATTGCCTACTGTGACTGGCAGCAGCTCTCCAGGGTCTCAGGGAGAAGCCTTTCACATCACCTACTACCTGATCCTTTTAAGTGGAGATACCGGGGATCGAACCTGGGACCTTCTGCATGCCAAGCAGCTGCTCTACCGCTAGCCATGAACTAGCCTTTGGAGCCGGTCAACTGACCCTTACACAGTTCTGGTGCCCAGTGAGTTGTGTGTTCTGCCACTAAGCTGCTGTAGTCCTTTAAAGGTTACCAGAACCTGAGTACCTTATGCAGAATTGGGAAAAGATGTATTGCCTGTGCCTAATTGGCACAATTCATACTGATCACATCCACAATTTGTGTGAAATGAAGGTGATCTTGGTATAGAGTGTGATGATTCTTTTTTTTACCTCAGGTGGGGTTTGGGGAGGGGAGGGATCTTAGCAGGATATAATGCCACACAGTCCACTTTCCAAAGCAGCCATTTTCTCCAGGTGAACTGATCTCTGTAACCTGGAGACCGATTGTAATACTGGGAGACCTCCACCCACCACCAGCCAGTTTGGTGTAGTGGTTAAGTGCGTGGACTCTAATCTGGGAGAACTGGGTCTGATCCCCCCACTCCTCCACTTGCAGCTGCTGAATGACCGTGGGCAAGCCATAATTCTGTCAGAGCTGTTCTTGAAAGAGCAGTTCTTGAAAGAGTTCTCTCAGCCCCGCCTACCTCACAGGGTGTCTGTTGTGGGAAGGGGAAGGGAAAGGAGTTTGTAAGCCGCTCTGAGACTCCAAGTGAAGGGCGAGGTATAAATCCAATCTCTTCCTCCCCCTCTCCCCCTCTTCTTCTTCTTCACCTGGAGTCTAAGGAATAAAGAGAGAATCACGGAAATAAGCTACCAAGAATATTATGCTGTGAAAACTTACTAATTATAAACTCATATATTGTTGTAATTAATAAATGCAAATTATACAGCAATTTTGTGTGTATTGATGATTAATACTTATGCAATACTAGGGCTGCAGTCACACACACGAAATAATCCACTTTCGATCCACTTTCAGTGCCGGTTCACACACCAATCTGCATCTAGCATTTGCTCTGCTATCTTACCAACCCACGCTGGAACAGAAATTCCCCTCTACATTGCATGCCACTTTGACTTTGATTGATTGTTGGATTTTATAACAGTGTCCAGACCAGGGGTCATTTGTGGGGGACGCGGGGAGACGCCATCCCCCCGGGTGAGGTGCGGGAGGGCGGGGCCTGGAGCTCCCTGCTGGTGCCCGCTGGAGGTCGCCGCCGGCTGTGGGGAGGACACACTTCCGGTGATGTCAGGGGGTGTGGCATATGCTAATGAGTTATGCTAATGAGTCCCCCTAGCTCTTTTTCTACGAAATGACCCCTGGTCCAGACTTTATGCTTCTTTCACTTCATTTGATCTCTTGGTTTTATGGTAGCCGTCTGCATAGATTTATGGCCATTTAGGGGTGACTCTGCAGTCAACACCGCATTGGCCTGCTGGTTTTGAGCCGCATCTTTTTCTGTTCCAGGGTGGGTTTGGTAAAACAGTGGAGCAAATGCTAGATGCAGATTGGGAACAGTAAAATCCAATTGGAAAGTGCACTGAAATTGGATTGAAAGTGAATTATTTAGTGTGTGTGACCAGGGCGTAGGACTGAAAGCTCCAATACAAATTTGTAAAGTCATTCAAACAAATATCTGGCAACCAGTCATAGTATAGTATGCTGATAGACTTGCACCAGTCCTTTTTGAAACCAGTGGAGCAGATTTTGAATGAGTGGATTCTTAAGCAATACCTGCTTTGATTAAAGAGGATACCTGAAATGGAGTTTTCACAGGCTAGCCCTACGTCAGCTGGGTTCGCATGGAATTCCTATGTTTTCTCTGAAAACAGGACACTTGATGTAGAAATAGCACTTTTTGCACTTTACTATGACTGGTTGCCAGATATTTGTTTGAATGTCTTTACACATTTGTATTGGAATCACGTGGAGACTGACAATGGCAGGACATTTTTCTCTAGGTCTGTTGGCAGCCATTTTGGGGACAAAGTTCATATCCATTCTAGAATAGAGAGTGACATGCAATTGTGCTAACCTCTAGCAACCTGTCCTCTTCCTGTCCTCAGATGCTGCTCCTCCTAGCGCTGAGTTTGCTGGTGATATTACGAGCCGGGGACGGGGCATTCCACCTGAACATCACTGAAGGTAAGAAACTCACTTCTCCGCCCGGCCCAGCTGGTCCTTAACAGTGCCAACTCCGGTATCTTCAACCCTCTGGTATCATGAGATCAAATAGATTATATGTATAATGGAAATGATTAAAGACTGTACTTCCTAGATCAGGGGTCCACAACCTTTTTAAGCCTACGGGCACCTTTGGAATTCTGACAAAGCATGGTGGACACAGCCACAAAAGGGTTGCCATAAAATGGCTGCTTCAGGAGGTGGAGCCAGCTACAAAATGGTTGCTTCAGTATACCTTCAGTCACACAGTGAAGATCCTTGTGTTGTGGTGGCAGCTGCTGCAAAAGCAACAGTTTTAAAAACAGTCACTCAGAAGCCTTGCTGAGCAAAAGCCCCACCTCACCCCACCGACATTCTAAAAACACTTGATGGGAACCAGAAAAGGGGTCAACGGGTGCCATGGGGCCCACGGGCACCATGTTGGGGACCCCTGTCCTAGATCATTCCAGATCAAATCACAAACTAAGGACCAAACTGCCCACATTTTCTCCATGGATGTCCCCAGGTTAGGGGGCCAGGTATATTCTGAAGTTCCATGATTTCTAGGCACATGCAGGCCCCAAGCTAATGATGTAGTCAAAAGAGATTAACTATGAAGTTTGAAACTCAAAACGTAAAATGGTGAATGCAATAGTATTTCAGTAGAAGTAAGAACTATTGTATACTATAGGTAATACCTCAAAATTACAATGAAGGGAATGTAAAGGAAAATATTTTCTGTCTCCTACATTTTGTATTACATGGGTCCTGTTCACACTAGGCGATTTGGGCCGGGAGTGGCACTTGGTGGGAACCAGAAAAGGGGTCAATGGGTGCCATGGGGCCCACGGGCACCTTGTTGGGGACCCCTGTCCTAGACCATTCCAGATCAAATCACAAACTAAGGACCAAACTGCCCACATTTTCTCCATGGATGTCCCCAGGTTAGGGGGCCAGGTATATTCTGAAGTTCCATGATTTCTAGGCACATGCAGGCCCCAAGCTAATGATGTAGTCAAAAGAGATTAACTATGAAGTTTGAAACTCAAAACGTAAAATGGTGAATGCAATAGTATTTCAGTAGAAGTAAGAACTATTGTATACTATAGGTAATACCTCAAAATTACAATGAAGGGAATGTAAAGGAAAATATTTTCTGTCTCCTACATTTTGTATTACATGGGTCCTGTTCACACTAGGCGATTTGGGCCGGGAGTGGGACAGTTCGGGGGTGGAGCAAACAGGCGCGATCACACCACAACATCTGGGAAGCGTCGTGCTTCCGTCCCCGAACTGGCCCTTCCCCGCGAACATCCGCCCCAACTTGCAACCACCTATCTTGGTGGTTCATCGGGAAGCTGCGCGGCAAGCCGGGCGTTTGATCGCCGGCGCTTCCTTGCGCCGGCTCATCCCCGGCGCCTAGCCGAACTGCGCATACTCGGACATGCGCAGTTCGGCAGGCTCCCCGTCAGGGCCGTGTTTTCTCCCCGGCGTCTGATCATGCCGGGGAGAAAAGGCAGCGCAGCCAGGGGATCCATGGGATCCCGCCGCGCCGTTTCAACTTTGGCGCGGCTTTTAAAAGCCACGCTTTTTGGCGGCTTTTCCCCTGACG
>NW_015159716.1:1035660-1042313 GCF_001447785.1 Gekko japonicus
GGGGGAAGAGGGCTTACCTGCTGCTGCTGCTGCCTCCTCCTCCTGCTCTGCGTGGAGCTCTTCCCCACCCACCCCCGCGAGTATCGTGGGTCCCCTTTCTTGTTCACATATAAAGCTGTGTTGTCTATATGTATTTTTTAAAAAAAACAGAAAACAGAGTGTGAAGAAGAGGGAAGCAAAACCCTGCCCTTCCTTCCATTATTGTACTTTGCTTCTTGAAGAGTTTTGTCCTCAACTGAACTCTGACATCTGAACTTGCTTGGACTGGGGAGAATATTGCTTCCAGGGCAAGGGCACAGCAAGATAAGGCAGGGGATGAGGAAGACTTTAGCTGCCCTTGCCTGCATGCTCTGTTTTGGGTCGAAAGGAGACCCTATCCCTTGCTTTATACAAGAACAGGGCGAGACTTGGATAAATGCACGGGGATGCCCTTGTTTTCACATCCAGTTTGGCCTCCATCCAGCTGATCTTTATTATTAAAAATTCAGTGCTGCTTTATCACCATGTTCAAAGCAGTTTACATGACTAAAATCACAGAAAGATAGAAACCTGAAGACAAATGGCCTATATATAACCGTAATGACAGCCTACACAGAATTTTCAAAATGGCCTACATATTCAGCAGCAGCCCTCCAGCCCTTAACATGAAAAAGAAACCCCTTTGAAAGAGAAAAGCCTTCCATAATTTCTGAAATCTGGGGAGGAGAGGAGCTCTGCATTTCTCCTCTGGGAGACTATTATTCTGTGGACTTGGCATTGCTATGGAAAAGGCATGCAATGTAGCTATGGAGGACCATGCTTGCCTAAAGGAAGGCACTGAAGGAGCAGCTGCTCCATAGACCTCAGTCGGCATGTAGGTTTATACAGGGACAGGCAGTGCTTTGGGTCCCAGATTGCAAAGGACTTTCAAGGTAATCACCAGCCCTTTTGAGTTAACCCAGAAACACTCAGGAAACCTATTCAACAGTTTCAAAAGGATGTTTGGTGACCTCGAGAGCCAGTTTGGTGTAGTGGGAGAACTGGGAGAACTGGGTTTGATTCCCCACTCCTCCACATGCAGCTGCTGGTGTGACCTTGGGTCAGTCATAAATTCTTTCAGAGCTGTTCTCTCAAGGGCAGTTCTTCAGAGAGCTCTCTCAGCCCCACCTACCTCACAGGGTGTCTGTTGTGGGGAGGGGAAGGGGAAGGAGACTGTAAGCCACACAGAGACTCCTTCGGATAGTGAAGGGCAGGGTATAAATCCAATCTCCTCCTCCTCCTCCTCCTCCTCCTCCTTCTTCCTGTCTTATCTTTACCTACCCCAGCCCAGAGGGTTGTTGTTTGGCTGCTGTTTGTACCAAGTGTAGGGCCGCTGAAAAGTACGCAAATGGAGAGTGATTTCAGCAAAGCGTACTTTATTCTATCCGGAACAAGACGGACTTTGGCCGGCTCATAGGCCGGCTTATATTCCCCGAGAAACTGCCACCCAAAACACCCCCTCACTTCCCAATAGGTTATTTACAGCGGCCGAGAGTCCCATTGGCTCCTGGCCAGGAACCTAGCCCCCAGATTGGAGCGGGCTAGGATCCGCATAGTCCATTGTCTCTTGGAGCGAAACTCTGCGTTTGTCTCTGGACTTGTTTGGACATGTCTGGACTTGTCAGGACTTGATACACCACAGCTGCCAAGTCCCCCCGGGGGGCAGGGAAACCCCCACCCCAGAGGCCCGTTTCCCGCCAGCGGCGGATTGGGCCCCGGGGGGAAACCCACCCCGGCATGCGCGTTACCAGGAAGTGACGTTCCCCTCGGATGGTCATGGCCCCGCCCCCAGCGTGCCCGGCGTCATAACGTCACTTCCTGGTGACGTGCGTGCGGCACGCGGGCTCCGGGATCCACCCAGGAGTCCCCCGCTGCTGAGGTAAGTTACACTTGGCAACCCTAACCAAGTGAATATTCCAAGAGACCTTCAAACAGCTCCACATACCACACATTACTGTAATCCAGTCTGAAGGTCACAGAATCATGGATTGGTGTGGTTAGGTTTGCTGAATCCAAGAGGAAGGAAAATCCTGCTGACCAAGAGTAGGTAACAAAATGTACACAATACAGTGTACAACAACCGGCTCTGGCAGGAGTCCAAGAGCACACCCAGACTTTTGCCTTGGCCCATGATCACTCTATTCTCTCTGAAAGGCATGAGTCCTGGCTGGTCTGGATATAGTTTCACTGTGTTCGCCCACATCCACTGGCTTCACCAGCATGAGCACAACAGGTTATCAACAGGTGCATTGGGAAAACGGTATTCGTCCCTTGCTTTAGATATTTCGTCTGACTCAGAAAACAAGTTCCACGTGAACCAAAAATGGGTTCTATGTGAACCTGTTAGTCTGTTACAACCAACAGAACAATAGTGACATAAAAGACTAGCACATTTCCTGTGCCACATTTTTTGTTTGTTTACATTTATACCCTGCTTTTCTCCCCCAATAAGGACACAAAGTGGCTTACATTATTCTCCTCTCCTCCTTTTTATCATTACAACAACCCTGTGTGGTAGGTTATGCTGAGAGTGTGTGATTGGCCCAAAGTCATTCCTAAACTAGAGTCTACTTCATCAGATGCATGGCACTCAATAGGCATTAAATATACTACAGTAAAAACAAAAGCCATGAATATACGATTAAGTTTGCACAGAAATGATGCAGCTTGTACCTCTTACATCTCATGGCCTTCTGACCCATTCTTACCTATTTTCCTCTATGTCCTCTATGTCCATATTTGTATGCATGTGTGTGTCTGCCAACTGAAGAAACATTTCACAATTCTGATAAAGTAGACCTTAGTCAACAAATGTTTCTGCCACCAGAAATCTGTTAGTCTTGCTGCATAACTCCTTTTTGTTCTAGGTCATTATTAGACTTTCAAGTTAGTCTCCAGGAGTAGCCAATGGAAATACCTGGTTGAATATTACACAATTGTGTGTAGTGCTTCTTCTTCTTCTTTTTTTAAGGTACCAGTAGTCAATATGTAGAACATGTTGTTGAGTTGCAACTGACTCATGACGACCCGTCTGTGGGGTACTCCAGGCAAGAGCTAAGCAGAAGTGGCTCAGCACTGAGGAGGGGCCGTGGCTCGGCGGAAGAGCCTCTGCTCAGCATGCAGAAGGTCCCAGGTTCAATCCTTGGCATCCCCAGTCAAAAGGGTCAGATAATAGGTGATGGGAGAGACCTCTTCTTGACGCCCTGGAGAGCCGCTGCCAGTCTGAGTAGACAGTACTGACCTTGATGGACCAATGGTCTGATTCAGTAGAAGGCAGCCTCGTGTGTCCAAGTGGTTTGCCATTGCCTTCCTCTGCACAGCAACCCCCCTCTCCTCCTTGGTGGTCTCCTATCCAAGTACTGACTGAGCACGGCCAATCCTTTCGTTCCCAAGCTCTAATCAGTCCAAACTAAGCTGGCCTATTCAGGCTGCTTACTCAGACATAAAGTTCCATCAATTTCATCCTCGGGGGGGGGGGGGGGGGCGGGATGTGCCAGTATTCCATACCAGTGAGCACTGTCACATACACACACACCTTTTTTTTTGTATTTGTGTGTGTGTGTGTAATTGCGAGTCTGGGTCATGGTGACTTCTGGCATCCCCTACTGGGGCTAGGACGTTTCACTGAGGTGGCCTGATATTGCCTGCCTCTGCGTCCCAGCCCTGGTATTCCTTGGGAGGTCTCCCTTCCAAGTACTTGCCAGGGTCGGCCCTGCTTAGCTTCCGAGATCTGACAAGATCAGGTTTGCCTGGGCTATCCGGGTCAGGGCACCCACATGGCACAGTCCTTGGGCGATTTCTCACTAGAGCTGCCTCGCAGCACAGCGCCGTTTGCCCCAACACAAACATGTCAATTTCACACCCGAGGCTGCGGGGCTGCATTTGACTCAGGGCTTCGACCGATTTCCTCCGCAGTTTCATGATCCTCAAAAACCAGGATCACGAAACTGCGGAGGAAATGGGGACTGTGTGCAGTAGCAACCATTCTCAACTGGATTGGCTTGCCCACACAGGAGAATCCACTTGTAAGTGTCTGTTGTGGTGCAAAGACAACACAATACCCAACCATGTCTGGATGCAACCCTGGCCTGGGATTGCTGATCAGTGTGGTAGTTACGTGTGTGGACACCAACAGGATCTAGAGTTGGAATATCTTTGTAGTTTCTGTTGCTTTTGTGACGAAAAAGAGTCAGGTGCTTTGTCTGTAGAAGAACGTGTTGCCGTTGAGCAGCCTTTTTATTCAAGACAGAGGGATATTTATAGGTACTGAGAAGCAAGAAGAACCTAGCTTTGCAGCTGTTGATCCCGCCACCTGCTTTTTCTACCTCTGAGATCTAGTGTGCTGGATCTGGAAAGTCTGATCACGCTTTGGCAATGATCCTTGGTGCAAAATTGCATAAGATACAGGTGACCAAAGCTCCTAGTGTGTCATTTAGCTGTACAAAGCAGTCGTAGCCCCTCCCCAAATATATATTAGAGCGATGGCATTGGGGAGGGAGGGAATTTAACTGAAAATGCCCTCACCCTCTTACGACTGCTTGATCGGGGCGGGGGGTCGGGGGGGAGTATGGTTTAGGAACCTGTGTTTTTTCTGGGTGGGTGGGGATTTTTGACTGGGAAAATGGAAGCGAAGGGCATCCTCCCTTTCCCCAGCACCCTGGGCCTAATCCATTGGTGGTGGAAAGTGCTGTCAAGTCACAGGTGACTGATGGCTAGAGATGGTCAGAGGTGGTTTGCCATTGCCTGCCTCTGTGTGGTGACCCTGGACTTCCTTAGAGGTCTCCCATCCAAGTACTAACCGAGGTCAACCCCTGCTTAACTCCCGAGATCCGATGAGATCAGGTGCGCCCGGGCCATTCACGTCAGGGTACCCAATCCATCACACCTTCCCAGTTAGTTCTGCAGCTGCAAGATAATTCAGTCACTGATTCTCTCCATTACATGCCATATGGCTGTTGCTAGGTGATCCTGGGACCACTCATACCTTCGCAGCCTTACTGTTTTCATATTGTGTGTATGGGGAGGGTTATAAGGGAAAAAATAAGCAGTTCCCCATCACGTATGCTACCCTGAGCTCCTGGGAGGGTGAACTTTATGGTATGGAATCCTGCAAACTTCCATTTTGTTCCCCTATATGAAACTGCTGGGAGAGGCCACCTGGAGATTTGGGGTAATTCACATCTCCACTTCTCCTTTTCAGCAGAGCTGAATGAGGCGAAGGTTGTCTGGAATTAGGGTTGCCAAGTGGTCTTACCTTGCCCGGCGGGGGGGCAGGATGAGGGCCAATGAGTGCTGGTGCTGTTGGGTGGTCATAGGACCAATCTCAGATTCGTGGTTGCACTTAAGAACATAAGACCATATGAAGAGTCCTGCTGGATCAGACCAGTGGTTCATCTAGTCCAGCATCCTGTCTCACACAGTGGCCAACAAGGTCCTCTGGACAGCCAACAACAGGGCATAGAGGCCAAGGCCTTTTCCTGATGTTGCCTCCTAGCTCTAGGATTCAGAGGTTTAGTGCCTCTGAATGTGGAGGTTCCCCTCAGTCACCATGGCTAGTAGCTATTGATAGACTTATCCTCCATGAATTTGTCTCTGTTTTTTCCTGTGGTCATCACAACATTCTCTGGCAGTGAATTCCACATTTTAATCACTTCTCCTGGAAGATCCGGCTTGCTAGTGTAGGGCACTGGCTGGAGACTCTGGGAGGCCCTCCTGCAAATCCCCATTTTGCCACGAGGCTTACTAGGTGGCCTTGGGCTCATCACACACTCTCAGCCTAACCTACTTCACTGGCAGATATCTGTGCTAGTTACTTGTAGCAAAACTAAACAAGAGCCCGGCAGCATCTTAAAGCCTATACTTTACTACTGGAAAGACTACTGTAACGCTCTCTACATGGGGCTGCCTCTGTTGCAAATCCGGAAGCTGCAGCTAGTGCAGAATGCAGCAGCTAGGCTGTTGATGGGTCTCAGTAGGTGGGACCACGTCCAGCCAGTGCTGAAGGCGCTGCACTGGATTTGAAGCTGTTTTTTCCTGTGGTCATCATCACAACATTCTCTGGTAGTGAATTCCACATTTTAATCTACCTAAGGGACCGCCTTTCCCCATATGTTCCCCCAAGAGCACTACGGTCAGGGGCGCAGCATCTTTTGGTTATTCCAGGCCCCAAGGACATCAAGTTGGCTGCAACCAGGGCCAGGGCCTTTTCGGTGGCAGCTCCTATCTGGTGGAATGAGCTCCCAGAGGAGATCCGGGCCCTGTGGGACTTTATGCAGTTCCACAGGGCCTGTAAGACGGAGCTCTTCCACCAGGCTTTCGCATAGGAGCCACCACCGCTACTGTATCACCACCGAGTTGCCATCTTTGATGGTGGATTCTACCAGGGTGTGAGCTGGCCCTGGCAAGATGACCATACGAACTGAAGAACTGGTTATGAAAGGATGACAGTTAGGGCTGCCAAGTGGGGGCGGGGAAACCCCCACTTTGGAGGCCCGATTTCCGCTGCGGCGGAATCGGGCCCCAGGGGGAACTCCACCCCCCAAAGCTGCGTCCCCAGAGGGGACGCAGCCACGTCGCTCACGTTGGGGGTGTGGCCCAGATCGTCGGGGGGGAAACCATATGGTTTTTCCCCCCGA
>NW_015159716.1:1042359-1042692 GCF_001447785.1 Gekko japonicus
CGCGCGCGCAAAGCGTGTGCGCGCATGTCCTAGGAGAGATCCTGGAGCCCAGCAAGGCTCCCCTGCCGGCAAGAGTGAGTAGATTTGGCAACCCTAATGACAGTACTATCCGGAACTTATGCTGATGGGTCATGCTGGTTAATGGAACCCCATCTTGGACTGATAAGAACTTATTTTCTAGAGCACCAGCACTTTGTGTGTGATTGATTATTTTATTCTGTTTTTAGTTGTTGAATTATGGCATATGCCTCTTCTGTTAGTCACCTTGAGCCCGTTTGGGGAAGACGGGATATAAATTTAATAAATAAATAAATAAATAAATATTTTGTTTTA
>NW_015159716.1:1043925-1090332 GCF_001447785.1 Gekko japonicus
AATTAAATATAATAAAATCAAAAAACATTAGAGGTTGTTAATTAAAACCCAGCATTAAAAACCTAGCCAGAGAATGAAAATGTAGATCATTGAGCAGCTTAAAATGAATAATTGCTTTCAGGCTAAAATCATGCTATAAAGTTGGTGTTAAAAGCTTGGACAAACAGCAATGGTTTGGCCTGGTGCCTTAGAGAAAGTAACATGTGCCATGTGAGTCCCAAGGGGAAGGGCATTCCACAGGTGTGGTGCCACCACTGAAAAAGCACTGTCTCTGGTTACCACTCACTTTACCGCTGAAGGTGGTGGCACAGAGAGTAGGGTTTGTGATGATTATCTTAACTAGGGTGGATAATATGGGAGAAGGCGAACCTTAAAGTACTTTGCCCCCAAACCATTTAGGGCATAGAAAAAGAGCTAGGGGAACTCATTAGCATAACTCATTAGGATATGCCACACCCCCTGACATCAGGGGCCCGGCGGTGGACCTGCAAGGCCAGCGGGAGTGCGAGGAAGCCCCGCCAAGGCCCTCCCTGGCCCCAGGCAGGCAGGGGTGGGGAGAGGCGGGGAGGAAGCAACTTACCCTCCCTCTTCTCCTGCCTCCTCCTGGCTTAATGAGGGCCAGAAGCGGGGCGGCTGGAAGCAGGGGGTGGGGCTTCATCGTGTGCCCCGCCCCCCCCGCACCTCACCCAGGGGAACTGCGTTCCCCCGCGATCCCCCCCGAAATGACCTCTGGTTGCCAGGCAACTGGGAGGAGATGGGGGGAGGTGAGTACTCACCATGGGGGAGGCAATTGCCACCACTGTAAGATGATGTCACTTCTGGAACAAGATGAAAGCACTGACATTATGCCGGGGTGATGCTCTAGCATTTGTCCAGAACTTCTACGAGTGCTAGATCATTGGCCCAGCATGATGCTGTG
Organism: Gekko japonicus; assembly: GCF_001447785.1. Classification (NCBI taxonomy): domain Eukaryota; kingdom Metazoa; phylum Chordata; class Lepidosauria; order Squamata; family Gekkonidae; genus Gekko; species Gekko japonicus. The sequence goes on from NW_015159716.1 coordinate 1,044,845, forward strand.
CTTCTGGGTCACACCAGAAGTTACATCATTGCACACCAATTGCTGCATCACTCTGTTTGTCCAGCCTGCTTCTGCCTGCTGACAGCTGAGTGTTGGCAGGTAGCAGCCAAAATTGGCAGGAGTTTTCCTGCCCTTAGCGGGCACCTGGCAAGCTTACCTAGATGTCATCAGAGCATGCATCACCGTGGCCAGATCACGCTTTCTGAGGAACAGCCATTGCTGGTATTTCAGCCAAAGCTGATAAAAGAGGCTATGTGCCACAGAGGAGATCTGGGCCTCCCACTGTAGGCCAGGATCTAGCAACACCCCCCAAGCCAAGTACCTGCTCCTTCAGCGGGACTGCAACCCCCTCCAGGATAGGCTGACTCTGTAATCCTCAAGCTGCTTTGTCACTGACTGACAGTCTTCTCTGGATGGAGGTTCAGTTTATTGGCCTCCATTGCCATCTCTAGGCACCTGTTAAGGACTTCCACAGACTCACCTGACTCAGCTGTTCAGGAGAACTTAGAGATGGGTATCAAGCACTTATTGGTGGCTCTCTACTCTCTCCCAACGATTCCACGTAGATGTTGAACAGCGTGGGGGACAAGATGGAGCCCCACAGGACCCCATAGCATAAATGCCACAGGGCTGAGCAACAGTCCCTCGGCATCCCCTGCTGGTGTAGGCCAGCCAAGTAAGACCAGGACCACAGAAGCACAGTTCCCCCTACTCCCAACTCAGCCAGCCTTTGCAGAAGAGGACCATCTATTTATTTATTTATTATTTTTGAGATTTTTACCCCACCCTACCTCGCAAAGCAAGCTCAGGGCGGCTTGCAACATATCATAACAAATAAAACAAGATCCAAAGCAATAATCCATTAAAACCTAAAAATTAATCCAGTAGGACTAAAAATTGAGGTGACTAACAATTCAATCGCTCGTGGCAGCTCAGTATTTAATCCCAGACCAATATAAATCCCTGCCAGGATCACCCAGATGACAGCCGATACCGCTCCCAGTGCCCATGGAGTGATTAAAGCAGGGGAAGCCGATGTTAATTAATGTTTCCCCCCTCAACCAAAGGCCTGGAACAACTCTATTTTACAAGCCCTGCGGAACCGTAACAAATCCCAAAAGGTCCAGATCTCAATCGGGAGCATGTTCCACCAGGCTGGAGCCAGGGCCAAAAAAACCCTGGTTGTGGCAAGGCGGACGTCTTTCGGGCCACACCATAACTGATGGTAGCAAATACTGCCATGAGGACCAGGATAATCTATAGGGATGCAATCCACCCTGTCGGCAAACCAACGCCATTTCCATCCCAAACCCAGGCCTGAATCTCGGTCGGAAATGGATCTAGATCATCCATCTCCTCCAATATTGCCTGAAGCTGTGTAGCCACCACTCATTCAAGCACCTTGCCCTTGTTTAAATCAGTGTCATCCAGGGATGACTTCTTCAGGAGGGATTTCAGGACTGCCCCTTTCAAGGTGGTGAGAACTACACCCTCCTGCACTGCGGCTGAAAGGTGTTTATTACCTCTGGGACCCTCTCAACCCACCCAGTCCGGCTTAATATCAGCAGCCAAAAAAAGGGCAAGAATCGAGTCTAGGTAGGGTGGGCTCAGGCTGCACACTTCAGTTTGGTGTAGTGGTTAAGTGTGCGGACTCTAATCTGGGAGAACCGGGTTTGATTCCCCACTCCTCCACTTGCACCTGGCTGGATGACCTTGGGCCAGTCACAAGTTCTCTCAGAGCTGTTCTTGGAAAAGAGCAGTTTGTGTCAAGAGCTCTCTCAGCCCCACCCACCTCACAGGGTGTCTGTTGTGGGGAGGGGGAGAGAGGGGAGTTTGTAAGCCGCTCTGAGACTCCAAGTGAAGGGCGGGGTATAAATCATCTGCTTTGTCAGGCCTCACCAACTGAAAGCCATCCGCACAACTAGGACCAGACTGCATTGCGGTCTAACAACATTTATTCCAGCATAAGTTTTTGTGAGTCAGAGCTCATTTCATCAATTGCACAAAGTGTACATTGATTCAGCATTTATACTTAAAGCCACAAACAGCCGAAAGACAGGAAGGGGGTGGGGAAGCTGTTACAAAGAGAAGCCAGTTTAAAACTAAATCCAATCAAAAGAGTAGTAAGTGGGTGAGCATAGATAGGTTAAATGCGATTAACATCAAATCTAATCCAGGAAAAGCCCAGGGTGATAATCTTTCAAAGCATTCTGCTGCTGATCTAAAGGTCACTGTTCTCCTACCAAAGAAATTCAAAGGGAGAGAGAAGCCAATGTGAAAACGCGGAATTAGGATTCATTAAGATGCTCAATACTATTATCCCTCCCAAAAAAAAATCTGAACAAGGATTTAGGATTTCTCACTCCCTGTCAGTGCAATTTTAGCACAACCTGCCTTTTACAAATACTAATATGTTTGACTAACCTCTACATATTCTGAATACTTCTCTAACTAGATTATTTTATCAAGCCTCTCCCTGTACTCTCCTAGATTAGATTTGATGTTAATCCTATTTTACCTATCTGTCAACAGTTAGGAGTAGCCCTCACCCACTCTGAGTGATTTATTTACTCTTTTGATTGGATCTTGCTCTAAACTGGCCTCTTTTTAATGAGAAGGAGAGGGAACATCATCCTCATGTGGGTTTTTTTTGAAAATATTGGATTTGCTAGTTATTCCAGTATTTCTGACTACAGCCAAAATTAATTTTGGGGTGTGTTTCAGCCATTCAGAAGTGTTCTGATGTTCACACATAGCATAGTGTAGAGACCCCACATACCATAGTGTAAAGACCCCACGTTTCTCTTGCTTTCACCCATAATGGCATGGTTGCCATTTACTTCTAGGAGGAAAGATTGACACTCAACACTGGGACCATGGGGTCTTCCGCATTTTCATTTTTGTCACACGTGTGTTCCTATTACTTTGGGCAGGGGGTTGGACTAGATGGTTTGTATGGCCCCTTCCAACTCTATGATTCTTTTCTGCACATGTTTTGCTCCCTCTAGTGGCCGATTCAATATTACATTGCTGTATGTCTGGGCATAAAAAACCTGCAGTTTACATCTGCAGGGAGATATGCCAGACATACAGGGATGGCAGACCTGTCTATGCCAAGAAGGGTCCCACAGGATTTGACTAGCAATTTATTAGTAATTCAAGCACACACACTTCAGCAGTATCACTAGGGTTGCCAAGTCCATCTTCCACTTCCAGCGGGGGACTTTGGGGGCGTTCCTGGAGGTGGCGGGGCATCCCCGACGTGATGACGTCATGTTGGGGACGTCTGCTCCCCCCCCCGCCCATGCGCCGGATCTCCAGAAACGGCAGTTCCCTGCATTTAAAGGAGCCGGCGTTTCCCTTTTAAATGCAGGAGCCGGCGTTTCCCATTTAAGAGCAGCCGCATTTCCCTTTTAAGAGCACGAAGCTGGCATTTCCCTGCAAGCTTGAGGAGATCCGGCTTGGGAGGAAACACGGGTTCCACACACTTAAAGGGAGAGAGATGGGTGGCTGTGGATGTTGGGGGCAGGGCTTCCCCGCCAGCCATCTGGCTGGCGGTGGGTAGAACCCCCCCAAAAAACGGGGGACCCCTGGCAAACCGGGGGGGTTGGCAACCCTAAGTATCACATAAATACATTTCCTTATTTTAGACCCTGTTGGTATCATCATTATGATGCCATCAGATTTTTCCATTATGAGTATAGTTTCCGCCAGCTTTCAGAGGAGGTCTGGAGTTCACCTGGAATCATAGCTCATCTCCAGACTACAGCAATAAGAATGCTGACTAAGACTCAGACCATTCTATTACTGTTATTATTAATAATAGTAGTAACGTTTAGTAGTGGTGGTAGTAACAGCAGCCAGTGTGATGTAATGGCTAAAATGAAGGACTAGGATCCTAGACACCCAGATTTGAATCCCTGCTCGTGCCATGGAAGCTTGACGGGTGACCCGGGGCCAGTCACACTCTCAGCCTAACCTATCTCACAGGGATTGTTGTGAGGATAAATGGATCAGAGGTAGATTCAGGTGGGTAGCTGTGTTGGTTTGAAGCAATAGAACAAAGTTTGAGTGCCACTGGACTCAAACTTTGTTCTATGGATCAGAGGAGAATTGTATAAACTGCTTTGGATCCCCACTGGGACAAAAGGTTGGGATGCCATCAGTACGCTGATGACACCCAGCTCTATCTGTTACTGGATGGCCGCCTGGAGGCTGCCTCACATAATCTGGCCAAGGGTTTGTAGGTTGTGGTGGGATGGTTAAAACAGAGTAGGCTGAGGCTGAATCCAACAAAGCCAGAGGTTCTGTGGCGGGGGGGGGGGGGGGGGTTGTTGCGGCATAGACTTCCCACTCTTGATGGGCACCACTAACACTGGCACAGTCTGTCAGGAGCTTGGGCATGGTCCTGGATGCCTCCTTAACTATGGAGGCCCAGGTCACGAATATTGCCAGACTGGTGTTTTTCCATCTACGCCAAGCGCAGCAAATAACCCCTTTCCTGTCGCGCCCTGACCTAGCCACAGTAATCCATGCGATGGTTACCTCCAGACTAGACTACTGTAACTCACTCTACACTGGCCTTCCCTTGAGACTGACCCAGAAACCTGACCCGGAAACTCCAGCTGACAGAGAATGCGACAGCACGAGTCCTGACGGGAATGCCACAGATGGCACATATACAACCTGTGCTGCGCCAACTACACTGGCTTCCAGTGGAGTACTGAGTCAGATTCAAGGTGTTGGTACTGACCTTTAAAGCCTTGAGAGGTCTGGGACCAGGGTATCTTTGGGACCATCTCCTCTGATATGTCCCTGGGAGAGCGTTACACTCAGCTGAGAGCAATCTGCTGGTGATCCCTGTACCCAAAGATATTTGGCTGTCTTTTCGGCCCTGGCTGTGACCTGGTGAAACTCTCTGCCAACTTCCATCAGGGTCCTGCAGGGTTTAATGCAGTTCCTCAGGGCCTGTAAGACAGAAATATTCCACCAGGCTTTTGGCTGAGGACAGCAACAGTTTTCCATCATAGCTGGCACCCTCCTCTTTTCTTCCATCTTGCCCACTTCGGTCTCCTGCTTAACCTGCCCGCGAGATAGAAGAACAGCCCAGAGTAGGTTTTAGATTACGTTATGGATGCCATCTGGAGATCATAAAATTTGGAAGGATTAATTAATGATTGGTTAATTAATAGGAAACAGAGAGTATAAATTGGCAATTTTCACAGTGGAGGGTGGTAAGCAGTGGGGTACTGCAGGGCTCAGTACTGGGTCCAATGCTTTTTAACTTGTTCTTTAATGATTTAGAGTTGGGAGTAAGCAGTGAAGTGGCTAAATTTGCAGATGACACGAAATTGTTCAGGATGGTGAGAACCAGGGAGGACTGTGAAGCACTCCAAAAGGATCTGTCGAGGATGGGCGAGTGGGCATCAACATGCATTCTTTTAGTGTCAGGATGTATCACTGGCGACCAAGAGCAATATAATCAGGGGTTGTTTCCTGCAGGAGCGCACAGGAGCGGAGCTCTGGCAGTAAAGAGCCCAGGGAGCAGGCACATGCAACAAGCCCCACCCCCTGCTCCCAGCAGCCCTCAGTCCGAGCAAGAAGCAGCCAGGTAAGCTGCAGAGCCCCCCGGCCCCCCAGGCCCCTGGTCCAAAACAGTCAGGTACAAGTTCTCCCTCCTCTGTGAGGACAGATCTGTGCGTTCCCCCACCCCCCAATAGCTTGCAATCCAAAACAGTCCAGTGGAGCCTGAGTGGTGGGTGTTGCCTTCTGATACACTTCCAGTGGTGTCAGGGGGTGTGGGATATGCAAATAAATTATGCTAATGAGTTATGCTAATGAGCTCCTGCACCTCTTTTTCTACAAAATGACCCCTGAATATAATTCATATCATAGTATTCGCTCTTACTATATATGGGTGTGAAAGTTGGACCATGAAGAAGGTTGACGGGAAGCAAGTTGATTCATTTGAAATGCTGTGTTGGAGGACAGTTTTACAGATACCATGGTCTGCCCAAAAGACAATAAGTGGGCTCTAGATCAAATTAAGCCTGAGTTCTCCCTAGAAGGTCAAATGCCTAAACTGAGGCTATCATACTTTAGCCACATTATGAGAAAACAAGAGTCAGTGGAAACGTAAGTCATGCTAGGAGAAGTTGAAGGCAGCAGGAAAAGAGGAAGACCCAACATGAGATGGATGGACTCCATCAAGGAAGCCACAAGGGCCCTCCATTTCCAAGCCCTGAGCAAGACTCTTAATGACAGGATGTTTTGGAGGTCATTAATTTATAGGGTTGCCGTAAATTGGAAGTGACTTGACGGCATTTCACACATGCACACACACAACCTTAACAAGAGATGACAAAAGATGTAGAAAGACAAGGAAACGGCAAGGCACAATAAAATACAAAAATATACAATACTTTAAGATACCTTGTATAAATGTTAGTCAGAAAAAACACATCCGGCTGTGAATAAGCTATCCATATTCATAAACCAAATCAAGAATAATGCAATAAAGAAATGTAATGAAATGCAGATCATTTTTGACGCAAAGGCAGGAAGGGGGGAGAGGGAAGGGAGGGAGGCTGTTCTCTCTCTGTGGCTGCAATTTTGCTGGGCTCCCATCCTTTTCTTTCTGGCAGAGCTGCTGTGCTGTTAATAGTTTACTTAGAACATTTTTATTCCATCTTCTGTCCAGGGAGCTCAGGGCAGCATGCAGATTATGTTCACAACAACCCTGTGAGGTAGGCTAGGCTAAGAGAGAATGTCTGGCCCAAGGTCATCCTGCAAGTGAGCTTCCATGGGAGGGTGGAGCTTGGGTTTGGGCGGTTCTAATGCAGCACTGTAATCACTCTGCCACCCCCTGGCTGTCACAACAAAACAACAGAATAGGTGTGTGATATGGTTGCCAACCTCCAGGTAGTGGCTGGAGATCTCCTGCTATTACAAATGATCTCCAGGTGACAGAGATCAGTTCACCTGGAGAAAATGGCCGCTTTGGGAGGTGGACTTTATGGCATTGTACCAATTGAAACCCATCCCCTCCCCAAACCCTGCCCTCCTCAGACTCCACCCCCAAAATCTCCAGGTATTTTCCATCCCAGAGCTGACAACCCTACAGTGTGATATGCAGCAATTCAATAGCTGAAGCAATTTCCACCTCTGTATCAGGTTGTGGAATCTCTGGGTGTGAGGGGAGGGGGGGCTCCTAAGCCTTTAAATGAGGTTGGATATGCAAAAATAAGCAGGTGAAACTTTTTGTGGCATGCAGTTGACCATTATCACCTGTTGACTGGGACAGATTCAAACGGCTGTCAGCAACTGCCATTAGGGTTGTCAGGTCCTACCTGGCAGTCGGTGGGGTGACCCAGGCTCCTTCCGGGGGTCTTCTGCCACGTTCGCAAAGCACACAGGGTGCGATGACGTCGCCCGGAAGTAACATCATCACGTTGCCGACGTCAGGAGGTGACATGCTGGTTTTTGGCCAAAACTCTATCGTTTGTAGGTGATCTTACCATCGGGTTTTGCCCAAAAACTAGAGCATCGCCACACAACATCGGTGACGTGATGACATCACTTTAGGTCGAAGCCATGAGATCTCCTTTTGGGCCAGATGGGGGCGGGTTCCCCCCCGCTGGCCATCCATCCATCCACGGGGAAGTACCCCCAAAAGCAGGGTTTTCTCCGCCCCCAGCAACATTAACTGCCATCTTTATATATTCAGGTGGGCAGCCATGTTGTTCTGAAGCAGCAGAACAAAGTTTGAGTCCAGTGGCACCTTTAAGACCAGCAAAGTTTTATTCTGGGTATAAGCTTTCGTGTGCACGCACACTTCCTCAGATACATGGAAACAGAGCCAACAACCATTATATACAGGAAGCGGGTAAGGAGGATGTTGCCAGGAAGGGCCAATTAGGGCTAAAATTGGACTAAGGCAATTGGTAAAACCTGTGAATAACAGCAAAGATAGCTATGCCAAAGGATAAAAAGGTAAAGGTTCCCTTGCTCGAAAGCCAGTCGAATTGTGGTGCTCATCTCCGTTTCAAAGCCGAAGAGCCAGCGCTGTCCGAAGACGTCTCCGTGGTCATGTGGCCGGCATGACTAAACACCGAGGCGCACGGAACGCTGTTACCTTCCCACCGAAGTGGTACCCATTTATCTACTTGCAATTTCTTGCTTTCGAACTGCTAGGTTGGCAGGAGCTGGAACTAGAGACAGGAACTCACTCTGTCATGCGGCACACTCGGGTCTCGAACTGCTGAACTACTGACCTTCCATAGCCTGCAGTTCAGTGTCTTAACCACTTGAGCCACCGCAACTCCATGCCAAAGGATAAATGGACAAATCTGACATCAAGAATCACAAAACTGAGAAACCTGTAGGTGAGCACTTCAACCTCCCAGGACACTCAATGGGGGACATCAAAATAACTGTTATATTTCAAGGGAACTTCAGAAACAGACTACAACAGGAGATTGCTGAGTTACAAGTTATTACAACACTTAGGACAATGGAACCCCCAGGGCTCAACAGAGATATTTTTAAATCTCACTACATATTCAGGTGGGTAGCCGTGTTGGTTTGAAGCAACAGAACAAGGTTTGAGTCCAATGGCACCATTAAGAGCAACAAAGTTTAATTCTGGGTATAAGCTTTTGTGCGCATGCAACACTTCTTCAGATATACATGCTAATGTCATTCAGTTTTTGCATACAGCATTTTATTATGCTGCATGCTAATCTGCTGCTATTCATAGGTCTTACCGATTGCCTTAATCCAATCTTAAGCACTAATTGGCCCTTCGTGGCAACATCCTCCTCATCTGCTACCTAAATGTAATGGTTGGTTGCTCTTTTTCAATGTATCTGAAGAAGTATGCATGCGCATGAAAGCTTATACCCAGAATAAAACTTTTTTGGTCTTATAGGTGCCATTGGACTCGAACTTGATTCTGCCAACTGAAAAATCATGCGCACCCTGCCAGGAAGCATGCCAGTTTTTGTTGATAAAGGGCAAAACTAGATTTTTGGCAGAGAACTGGGTCTAGAAAGCTGGTTCTTCAAAGTCCTAAAAAGAATCAGGGAAATGATGCCGTTTAAAGGGGAAAGTAGGAGAAAAGGGAGGGGCACGGAACTTCTCTTTTTGTTATGTACTGCCATTGAATCATTCCTGATTGAATCACCCCAGAGACTGGCTGAGCTCGGAGCACAAAAACAGTAGCCTACCAGGATTCTGAAAGTAAGCAATCTAGTAGTAATGTCAGGGCTCTTTTTGTAGAAAAAGCCCAGCAGGAACTCATTAGCATAATAGGCCACACCCAACAGCAGGAGAGCCAGTTTGGTGTAGTGGTTAAGTGCTCGGACTCTAATCTGGGAGAACCGGGTTTGATTCCCCACTCTTCTACTTGCACCTGGCTGGACGACCTTGGGCAAGCCGTAGTTCTGATATGAGCTGTCCTTGAAAAAGAGCAGTTTCTGTCAAGAGCTCTCTCAGCCCCACCTACCTCACAGGGTGTCTGTTGTGGGGAGGGGAAGGGAAAGGAGTTTGTAAGCCGCTCTGAGACACCTTTGGGTAGTGAAGGGTGGGGTATAAATCCAATCTCTTCTTCTTCTTCTTCTTCTTCTTCTTCATTAGCATACTGGGCCACACCCCTTATAGCACAGCTCATTAGCACATTAGGCCACACCCCCATGTTACCAGAAGTGTGGTTATCCAGCCGCACCCACCTTTTGCTTGTTATTCTGTTTACCTTGTTTGTTGTCAAAACCCAGGGCTTTTTTGTAGCAGGAACTCCTTTGCATGTTAGGCCACACACCCCTAATGTAGCCAATCCTAATGAGTTTCTGCTGTTGGGTGTGGCCTATTATGCTAATGAGTTCCTGCTGGGCGTGGTCAACTTGGGAGCCAGTCGGAACTCCATTCCTGTGCGTTCCTGCCCAAAAATAGCCCTGAGTAATGTTATGTAAATAGCCTATCACTGGGAGTGGGGTGTGTTTGGGTGTGGCAATTGCATGCTATTTAACAGAGCTGAGGCTCTGGAGTCTCATCTTGCTCTTGCTGAAATCACAAAGTTGAGCTGATCACTAGACTCGAGCCTGCTCATCCATAGAACCCACTATTTAACACTTTTCCTGCTGGTTCTTCCCCTGTGCTCCCCCCCTTGTTGCAGCTTCACTCCCAGCTGTGGAAAACATACAACTGGGAATGCAAGGAAGGGGTGCAGATAGAAGTTATGTGCAGAACTGTAACAAGGGCAAGGCATGTGAGGCATTTGTCTCGGGGCGCACAAAACTGAGGGGCACAGAAAATGTTTATCATAACTAAAACATTCTGTTATTATTACTCTTGCCATTTATGTATTTTACCGAAATAACTACTATGAAAGTATAGGAGGCATAATTTTATATTATTCCCTCTGATACAAAATTAGCTATTCTCTGGCTATATGTGGGGCCGTGGTGGGGTCTAATAGTGTGGGGTCTCATGAGAGCACTTGAAATTGTGCCTGACTGCCATCTTGTTAGCCCTGTTTCCAGGGGAGGGTGGTCTAAAAATGAAATCAAATAAAAAAATAATAGACACCTCACAAAAACCTCTGGAGGTTGCGCTGAGTATGCCACTGCTGCCAAAAAATAAAATAAAATCAAAACACATATCTCCATTAACTGTTTCCCTCTGGTGATAACAGAAACCAAGAAACCAGAGTAGAATATGAGAAAATTACAGAACTGTAGCTCAGGACTGAAAGCCTTGCTTCTGCTTAAACAAAGTTCACTGTGGAGGTAGTACTCCTCTACAGAGACTGTCCCTCTGGCAGGAGGTGTCTTCTGGCTCATTGACAGCCCCTGGTTTGCAGAAGTGACCAGTAGTGGAGGAGCATGCTTTAGAGCAGAGGGCTGCTGCCGTAATGGAAAATGGAAAGGCTTAGGATCTAAGGCTATAATTTTGTCAGCTGCGTACTCATTTCAATTACACTTTCAGTGCTATGGGGTCAAAATGACCCCAACAACATCCAAGTGCACACAATTTTTAAAACACATGAGCAAGGTAGAGGCATGAAACACCACAGGGCGACTGACCTCATTAAGGCAGAATAAGACTGAAAGGTAAGTCTTATCCTCCCATCTTCTCTTGTTTTCTTTGACCCCACTTTGGGTGAAGGTCTATGCCATAATAATGCTCAATAGTTTTCTTTTAATCAGCCCGGAGCTAAAGAGAAACTGATTTTCAAGCTTGGGGATATGTGGATGGGAAGCAACCAGAAGCTGAACATTTTAACTTTATTGCATTCAAAATATTTTTACCCCACTTTTCTCCTTTAAAGGACCAGATTTGGTGTATAACAAAACTAAAAATAACGATGATGATAATGATAATAATGATAATAACGATTTGTTTGCTCTTTAATCACACTGAGATATTGGACTTGATAAGGTCATATGTTTGTCTCAGATTCCACATGGTAGCAATTTCAGGCTCTGTTCAGTAGGAGGCCAGATGGGAGGCCAGAGCTTTTCAGAACTCGACAAAAGCAGGCCAACGGTGGCAGAAATCTGCGCTCCCTCTTTTACATGTTTGGGGATAAATGTCTTTAATGAACAGGAGAAATGTGTTTGGCGGCTTGTTGCCTCTTTGTCTAGAAATGAAGCCCATTTGAATGCTTGTTAATTACACGGCAGGCTTCTTTGTGGAGCAGGCTGCTGAGCAGTTTGCCTTCCTTTTGCAGTGAACATAATTGTCAGATGCGGTGCCTCAAACGACAGGCTTTCTCCATCATGCCCTATTTGTGAGCTTCCCTGGGGCTACTGGTGGTTGAAGACAGACTAGCCTGGAAGTTCAGTCAGCTTCAGGAAGAAATTTCTCATATGACTTCCAGAGTCATTTCTGATGACGGTGTTTTCAGTTGCATGTATTTATTTACTTGCCAAATTTCTAGATCGCTTCAACCCTAGGGCTTTTAAGATCCAAGCTGATTATCTTAATTGCCCCAATACAGTTTAAGAGGCTATGTGCATGAGAAACAGAGTTGCCAACCTCCAGGTGGGCCCGAGAGATTTCCTGGAATTACCACTGATCTTCAGATTACAGAGACCAGTTCCCAGAATCACAGCCAATCTCCAGACTGCAGGGATCAGTTTCCTTAGAGAAAACAGCAAGCTTAAAGGGCATATTCGATAGCCTTATACCCCAACGCAGGGCCGTAGCCAGAAATTTATAAGTCAGGGGGCATTTTAATTCCTCGGGGGGCACTGGCTAATTTGATTAAAAGTAATTTAATTACTGGCTTCATGGCGCTTTCGGGTGTGGTGGCGGCGCCCTCTGCCTGGCCATCAGCTCTGCCTGCTTTGAGCTTTGGCAAGTTGTGCCTCCTCCCTGGTGCTCCCCTCCATCCACCCCAGCTGCCGGCCATGACGTCACAGGGAAGTGACGTGTATGCGGCGTGCGCGCGCTTTGTGGGCGTGCACACACACCGGGAGCGAACCCAAAGTCCCCCGCCAGCAGGTAAATCCGGACTTGGCAACCCTATCTGTGTACAAAGCAGAGGCTCTTCCACTGAGCCACAAACCCCTCTTCAAACCTTGTCCTCCCCAGGCTCCACACAATATGGCTGCCTGCCTCCAAGTGGTAGCTGGAGATCTCCTGTGATTACAACTGGTCTCCACGTGGCAGAGATCAGTTCACGTGGAGAAAAATGTCTGCTGTGGAAGGTGGTCTCTATGGCCTTATACCCCACTGAAGACTCTCCCCTTTTCAAACCCCGCCCTCCTCAGGCTCCACCCCCAAAATCTCCAGGTATTTCCCAGCCCGGAACTGGCAACCCTATCCACACTCAAATCTCCAGGAATTTCTGAACTCAGAGTTGGCAACACTAAGAGTAAGCGAGTTCCCACTTATTATTTCTTTCTGGAATTTTCAACAGCATGCTTTATGGCAAGCTTTACAACACTGCGATTCAACACATTGCTTTCAGGCAGCTGTTTTCTTTTAGGCAAGTTCGCTTTCTTGCCTATCCAGGTCACAGCATGGATTTATTTATTCCCCTTTAAAAAATAAATAAAAAGTAAGCAAACTCCTGTGACAGACAGTTCCATGAGTTAGTTACGTATTATGTGAAGAACTATTTTCTTTTGTCTGTTCTGAAATCCACTGCCCATCAGCCTCGCAGAGTGATTCTGAATGCTAATATTTCAGGAAAGATTGTTTTTAAAAAATCTGTTTGTCCCCCTTTTCCATCCTGTGCATAATTTTATAAACTTCCACAATGGCCTCCTCTGTAGTAATCTTTATTCTCGTCTAAGATGACGCCTGATGCAACTCATCTGCAATCATTTAAAAAGCAGATTTAATCAATTAATTATTTTTCAGCCAACCATGCAACTAATTAGCTACATGTGCTTTATTGACAGCCCTGTACAATTACAGGTACTGCTCACTTTTATATTTTCTACGAGAGTTATCATTGCATCTTTGTCCCAGAAGGCATTGCAGCAATGTGAGGTTTTTTTTGTTTTGTTGGTTTGTTGTTGTTTTTTTTAGTCAGAACACCTTCTCTTAATTACAACAACACTTCCTGAGCTCCATTTTATAACTGATGGTGTTTGCTGACTTGGACATTTCCATCATGCACAGCAATATTGTTTTCTAATCTCTCCCCTCCGCTCTTGTACTTTGTTTTGCTTCATATGGAGCTTGACTTCTAGGGGACCGAAAGCTCACTCAGCACAGAACTTGTAATCAATGTTCCCTATAAGCTCCACAGTGCTGTAAGCAGAAATTCTACCTTGTGAATGAAAAAAGCTAGTAGCATAAAAGTTGTGAGCATTTGACTATCTTGTAAATTAGGGGTTGTTTTTTTTAGAAAACTTCTATAAACTTGTAAAAATCACAGAATAAAGTCTTTTAAATTATATTTAAACTATATTTTAAGAATAATTTAAACATTATAAGAGAAAATAGAATCAAGTCAGATTTCACCCATCCCTTTCCAATATATTGGTAGACCTGGCCTCCACAGAATAGGTCTACCACCCTTTCCCACTATATTGGTAGACCTGGCATACCAGCACGGGGGAGGGGGGGGCTCTTGCAGCCTGTTGGGATTTCTTAGTGAAATATGACAACCAGCATTACAGGTCAAGTATCACAGAGGAGGAACAATCACTGTCAGAACGCTGCCTAATCTAACAAAGAGAAAGTTGCTTAAATGTTATCAACTTGCCCAAACTACTTATTTATTCAAATATTTATATTCCACTCTTCCCTGTGACTCAAGGCAACTTACAAATCATACTGAAAAGCACAATAGGGTTGTGCAAAAAAAAAATACCCACCAATTTTTTCAGCTCCATTGTAGCCTATGGGACCATTATAGTCAGTAGGCCCCATAGGCTGTAATGGAGAATAGACCTGGGGGGTATCTGGGGTTCTAGGGAGGCTGTTTTTTTAGGTAGAGGCACCAAATTTGCAGCATAGCTGTTGGTGCCTCTCCTTAAAAATCCCCCCCCCAAAGTTTCAAAAAGATTGGACCAGGGGGTCCAATTCTATGGGCCTCAGGAGGTGCCCCCGTCCTCCATTGGAGGGGGGGACTTCATGTGCAGAAGCAGAAACCCCTGAGCCGGCATCTAAAATTTTGTGCACCAGCACCCTGTAGCAGAGCTTAGAGAAAACTATGCTTGTAATACCCGTTTGATCAAGAGGACCAGAGGAAAATTAGGGTGGGAATTGGCAGCTCTAGGTTGGGAAATACCAGGAGATTTTGGGGGTAGGGCTTGAGGAGGGTGGGGTTTGGAGAGGGGAGGGGGTGTACAATGCCATCGAGTACACCTTACAAAGCAGCCATTTTCTCAAGGTGAGCTGATCTCTATTGCCTGGAGAGCAGTTGTTATAGTGGGAGGTCTCCAGCCACCACCTGGAGGATGGCAACCCTAGGGAAAACATACCATGTAGTTAGGCCCTGGCAGGGGAGACACCTTGATCACTATTACAGTGTATCTCCAGACAACAGAGATCAGTTATCCTGGAGAAAATGGCTGCTTTGGAGGGTGGACTTTATGGCATTCTACCCTCTCCTCCCCAAACCCCATCCTCCCCAGGCTCCCCCCTCAAATTCTCCAGATATTTCCCAGCCCAGAGCTGGCATTCTGAAAGGAAGTCCAGGGTTTCTACACAGAGGCAGGCAATGGCAAACCACCTATGTTCATCTCTTGCCTTGAAACCCATATGGGGGTGCCATAAGTCAGCTTCGACTTGATGGCAGTTTGACCCTCCAGTAAGGCCCTTAAGTTCAGATTGGGGGACAAAGACCAGGAAAAGTGATAGGCTTCTGTGGCAGTGATTGTAGTGCTTCTACTACCAGTGGGAAAGGTTGCCAGTTTCAGATTAGGAAATACCTGGGGATTTGGGGGGTGGAGCTTGAGGAGGATGGGGTTTGGGGAGGGAAGGGAGGGAAGGGAAGAGACTTCAATGGGATATAACGACATAGAATCCACCTTCCAAAACCAGGTTTTCCCGGTGCTGTTGGGGGAATGGCAACCCTAATGACAACTGATCTCCAGGTGACAGAAATCAGTTCATGTGGAGCAAATGGCCACTTTGAAAGGTGGACTCGATGGTATCATGCTGCACTAAAGTCTTTCCCCAACTCCGCCCTCCTCAGGCTCCACCCCCAAAAGCTCCATTCTCACCAACCCCCCCACACACATATGCCTACACTGTGAGCATATATGGCTTTAAAAGGCTGTTAGACAGATTCATGGAGGAATCTGGCCATGGTGAGGAAAGTCAGACACAGCAAACCTCCAAATAGCAGCGGTAGGAGGCAGCAGCAGGGGAAAAGCCTTGGCTTCTGTGGTCTGTTTGTTGGCCCTCCAAGGCCAGAGTTGGCAGCTGTGTGAAACAGGATGCTGGACAAGTTGAGCCACTGGCCTGACCCAGCAGGGCTCTTCTGACATTCCTGTGATCCATGTCGAGAAGAAAACAAACAATTAAAAAAACATTGTCCCAATACATGCTGCTTTGTGCATGGGACTCAGCACACAAGAGTTGCTTACCCATGATTTTATCTCTAAATTTCATTTAGCTATATGTTTGTTTATAATACGATCCAGAGTCTATCCTGAGGCTGCACCAAGCTCCAAGCAGAAAGATCAAAAAGGATCAGGAATTCCTGGTTCACCTGGCTGTTCATCTGGAACAAGTGAGCTGCGTCCGCGCCTGTGTAAACAGTAGTCAGGTTGTTATCACTGCTGGGTGGAATTCACAGTTCCATTACACTGGCCTTTGAATGACCCAGGAGTGTGGCTTATCATACAGGCAGCTGGCTCTTCTTGCTCCCACGGCGCAAGCCGGGCTATTTCGAGACACCTCTGTGCCAAAACAGAGGTAGGAGATCTGTGATCAGATCACTCAGTCTGTTGTTTTTCTTTTCCTTCAAAGCTACTGCGGGCTGCTGATTTGCTTCAGAAAGCCACACGGAAGAAGGAACACTTACCCATTACCTCTGCCTGGTTTCCCTAATTTGTGTACCCTACCCGAACACTTACAGTGCTGAGAGCCAGCGTGGGGAAGTGGTTAAGAACAACAGACTCTAATCTGAAGTTTGTTGTTGTTCAGTCGCAGAGTCGAGTCCGACTCTTCGCGACCCCACGGACCAGCTCCCGCCAGGCCTTCCGGTCTTCCACCATCCTCTGAAGTGTGCTCAATTTCATGTTCGTTGCATCGATGACACTGTCTAACCATCTCATCCTTTGCCGTCCCCGTCTTCTTTGACCTGAAGAACTGGGTTCGATTCCGCACTCCTCCACATGAAGCCAGCTGGGTGACCTTGGGTCACTCACAGCTCTTTCAGAGCTCTCTCAGCCCCAAAATGTCTAGCTTGCCACCTAAAAGAGCTAGGACTTGACTGCCAAACAATCTTACGATTTCCTAGCTAGACTACACACAATGCCGTACGATAATTAATTAACTTATGGTGCTGTCAGCCCTTCTAGAGGAAAAGAACAGGCACTATACAGAATATGAACGCATGAAGCTGCCCTGTACTTAGGGTTGCCAGCTTTGGGTTGGGAAATTCCTAGAGATTTTGGTGGTGGAGCCTGTGGAGGGTGGGGTATAGGGCGAGGAGGGACTTCAATGGGGTATAATGCCATAAAGTCCACCTTCCAAAGCGGCCATATTCTCCTAGTGCACTGATCTCTGTTGCCTGGAGATCAGTTATAATCTCAAGAGATCTCCAGCCACCACCTGGAGATTGGTAACCTTATCTAAATCAAGTCAGACCATTGGTCCATCAAGGTCAGTGTTGTCTATTCTGACTGGCAGCTAGGGTTGCATCCAATGTAATGACATCACTTTTGAGTTTTCACTTAGATGTGATGTCGCTGTTCATCATGTGACACCATTACCTGCCCTTTCCCTTACTGCTCCCTTGAGCACTGGTGGGGACAGAAAGGGCTGGCAGGGGAGTTGCCTGCTTATATAGGGCAAATGGCAACCCTGCTTGCCTGTGACTTCCAACACAACAGCTTCTCACTGAAGTCTTCCTTTGAAACTTTTCAGTGGAAGTACTGTAACCTTTAAGTATATTACTGAATGTCCGGGGAGACATTCACCCACCAGTTTCTATTTTTTAACACCTGATTTGTTCTGTTGTGTACATGCCGCCCAAAAGGGTCTTGCTGCCATATCAGAATATGTATCACATTAGAGGATGCACAAGTAAATTAGCCCTTGATGGTCTGGCTAATGTTATTGGATCACAGGCCTGTATTTCCCCCCCCCCCCCAAAGACATAACTTAAAAAAAAAAAAACCCAGCTTCTGGGCTGCTTCCCCCCTTCCTATATCTAATTTTAGGGTTGTTTTAAAAAAAAAGACATTTTGGGCCGCTTGTAATTATAGAAATTGGCCATTGTTTGCATACCCCATTTTGTGATAGCCGAGTAACTCAAGGGGGAGTGTCTCAAATGTAATCTCCACAGCCATATGGTAGGGATGCAGAAAAACCCATACAAATAGATGGTTGGATGCAACCCATGAGAACTTCCCATAGTTCTTCAAATGGTTAAATGCAGCCATTGCATGTGTGTGCAGTTTGGCTTGGGGCCATGGTATATTGGAGAGAGAAAAAGGGGATGCAACCATTTTATCCTGCACCATTTTCATGCCCAAACTTTATCCTTCAATTGCACCTGGGGGGAAAAAAACCCGGCTGCCACTGAAAGCCTTTCACTACTGAGGCAATACCTTCTCCTTATTGAATCCCAGTTAATAACTTGCCTGCTGTGTTTTTGACACCAGTTCTACGTTGGGAAATACCTGGAGATTTGGGGGGAGGAGCCTGAGGAGGGCAGGGTTTGGGGAGGGACTTCAGTGGGGTCTAATGCCACAGAGTCCACCTTCCAAAGCTGCCATTTGCTCCAGGGGAACTGATCTCTGTTGCCTGGAGATCATCTCCAGCCACCACCTGTAGGTTGGCAACCCTTTTTGACCCAATTATTGTTCAAACACTTGACAGAGGCAGCTTCATACCCAGGGCACTGAGACTTCCCTTTTCACAGCTGTCTCCAAGGTTCCTTGCCAAGCCCTGATCTCTTTGGCCTAGGGATGCCAGCCTCCAGGTGGGGACTGGGGAATTCCCTGCTGGAATTACAGCTCATTTCCAAACTACAGAGATCACTTCCCCAGGAGAAAATGGATGCTTTGGAGGGTGGACTCTATGGCACTGTACCCCACTGAGGTCCCTGTCCTCCCCAGGCTCCACCCCCCAAATCTCCAGGAGTTCTCCAACCTGGAGCTGGCAACCCTACCCCCTCACCCCCTGCGGGTGGCCAGGGAGGACCTGGAACCCCGACTTGACCTCCTCCAGACTTGCTCATTTTCAAATGCTTTGGGTCCGAGACTGCCTTTAGCAGCACAGGATGGTGTAGACTTTTATCCTGCCTTCAGCCTTACGAGATGATTTAAGCCATTGATTCCAAAGCACTGGTACTTTTGGAAGCAATTTCAATAGGTGAGACATATCCCCCCCCCAAATTTAAATGAGAGACATGTCCTGACCTGGCTAGCCCAGGCTAGCTCAATCTTGTCAGATCATGAAAGCTAAGCAGGGTTGGCTCTGATAAGTATTTGGATCAGAGGTCATTTCGGGGGGGATCGCAGTTCCCCCGGGTGAGGTACGGGGGGGGGGCGGGGGGTGTGGCCTTATGACACACTTCCGGTGATGTCAGGGGGTGTGGCCTTATGACACACTTCTGGTGATGTCAGGGGGTGTGGCATATGCTAATGAGTTATGCTAATGAGTTCCCCTAGCTCTTTTTCTACGAAACGACCCCTGATTTGGATGGGACGGAGACCACCAAGAAAATCCAGGATCACTATACAGCAATGCTCCCTCTAAGCTGTGGAGTCTTGTGAAGAACAATTCTACTTTGTGAGCTACTGACATTAAAGTTGTGAGCCAGCAATTTGGCTGCTGCCTAAATTAGTCTGTTCTGGAGCCCTCCTTCCTGAGCTAAGACAAATATGTGTGAGCTGGAGGCTAAAAAACTGTGAGCTAGCTCACACTAACTCAGCTTACAGGGAACATTGCTATACAGACGCAGGCAATGGCAAACCACCTGCCATGACAACCCAATAAACATACTATGGGGAGAAAACACCCTACTGGGTCTCTGTAAGTTGGCTGTGACTCAACAGACCTTTACACAGTGAGAGGAACGCTGTATTCTTATACCTAGACATGTTTACCTTGAAGAATAAGAATTACATCCTAGATTATTTTAAAAGGCCTTTGTTTTCATTTCACATTCTGTCCTAGACTAAGGTTGCCAACCTCCAGGTGAGGTGCTGCAGATTTCCCAGAATTACATTTGATCTCCAGACGATAGAGATCAGTTCCCCTGGAGGAAATGGCTCCTATGGTGTTGTACCCTGCTGAGATCCCCCCAGGGTCTATCCCCAAACCTCCAGGGTTTTTCCAAGCGGGAGTCAGCAACCCTAGTCTAGACCAACCATTCGAAAAAGCACGGGGGTAAGTAAAGCGTGCTCTCTTAAGATCCATGAGGTAGTACCAGCAAAGCAAAAAGCCCATCAAAGATCTTTTAGCTTTGCTGGTACCTTTTCTGTCACCGTAAGTGAAAGCAGGGGTCATTTCACAGAAAAAGAGGTGCAGGAGCTCATTAGCATCACTCATTAGCATGACTTATTTGCATGTGGCACGCCCCCTGACATCACCAGAAGTGTGTCAGAAGGTAACACCCACCGCTCAGGTTCCACTGGACTGTTTCGGATTGCTAGCTATTTGTGGGGGTGGGGGGACGTGCAGATCTGTCCTCACAGAGGAGGGAGAGCTTGTGCCTGGATAAAACTTGGCCTTAAAGGTGCCACTGGACTGTTTTGGACCGGGGGGGCGGGGGGGGGGGCTCTGCAACTTACCTGGCTGCTTTTTGCTCTGACTGAGGGCTGCTGGGAGCAGGGGGTGGGGCTTGTTGCATGTGCCCGCCCCCTGGGCTCTTTACTGCCGGAGCTCCGCTCCTGTGCGCTCCCACAGGAAATGACCCCTGAGTGAAAGTATGGAGGAGGAGGAACACAGCAAGCACACTTCACTCCCTTCCTCATATGGCCTGTAAAACCCCAGCTCTGGTAGCCAGTAGTATGCTCTGTATTTCATAGCTATTGAGACTGCCGTTATGACTTTGCATGAGCGCCTACTCTCGGAGTGTGCGTCCTGACTAGGTAGAAGCAAGACACAACTGCAACTTCCTTTAAAGGCAAATGATTCTCCTACATCAGAAAGCCACCCGTTTTCTTCACCCTCCAAGGAAGTTATTCGCTTCAATAAGTTCTTTTGGGCACCTCACCGGACCCTTTCGTTACTTATTTAATATCTCACAGCAAACTAACAGGTTTCCTGGCACACTGCCTAGAAATTATTGGGACTAGCTGAGAGAGAGTGTAGCTGGCCCAAAGTCACCCAGGTTGCATTATGGGTTCGAAAGCAGGTCTCTGCAGATCAGGTACAGTTTTCAGTCTGCTATGCCACATTGGTGCTCTGCTCCGCCGCCCCCCAGTCGCGCACTGTCCCGTTGCTCCTGTCATGATCTCTCTCTCTCTCTCTCTCCCCCCCCCTCCTTGTGTGTGGAGTATAGAATGATTTGGTATATTTATGGGTATATCCAGATGGCCATTTACCAAGTGGTAATTTGTGGGCCTATATCCATGTGGGGAGCCACCATCTGTCTCCAACGTTCGCCCATGTGGCCAGGACAATTTTACCACTCCTCTGCTTTCTTGGCTCACTAATTGGTTGCAGGTGTGTGTGAGCAAACTCCTGTCCCCATGTAGGCTGATGCTACAGATGATCGGCGCACACCCCATGTGTTCCTGTGCACGCCATGATACGATGCCGCTTGGGAAATGGGTGCCTGCGGTGCAGAAATTCTATTTATTGCCTTTTTCTCCCACCCTTCCCTCAAGGAGCCTAGTGTTGCATACACGGGTCTCTGTTCTGTCCTCGTGATAGCTCTGTGAGGTGGGTTCAGGCCCGTAGCCAGGAATTTTTAAGTCGGGGGGGCATTTAAATGTCTTAGGGGGCCCTGGCTAATCGAATTAAAGATAATTTGATTAAAGTCAATTAACTTACGCTGAAGTTAATGAACTTACCTTTCTGCCCTTGCCAGCCTGGGAGGCTGTGGGGGAGAGAGAGACATGCAAGAAAGTGGGGCACAGGAACCCTGCATGGGATCCTGGGCACTTGGGAGCCCACCAGCAGGGCGCTTTTTTGTAGAAAAAGCCCAGCAGGAACTCATTAGCATATTAGGCCACACCCAACAGCAGAAACACATTAGCATATTAGGCCACACCCCTGACAGCACAGCTCATTAGCATATTAGGCCACACCCCATATGTTACCAGAAGTGTGGTCATCCAACCACACCCATCTTTTGCTTCTTATTCTGTTTACTTTGTTGTCAAAACCCTGGGCTTTTTTTTTTGTAGGAGGGACTCCTTTGCATGTTAGGCCACACACCCCTAATATAGCCAATCCTAATGAGTGTCTGCTGTTAGGTGTGGCCTATTATGCTAATGAGTTCCTGCTGGGCGTGGCCAACTCAGGAGCCAGACGGAACTCCGTTCCTGGGCGTTCCTGCCCAAAAATAGCCCTGCCCACCAGTAACAAGTACTTTCCGCGGGGAAATAGACTTTCTGGAGGAAATAGAGAGGTGCTGTCTGGCTCTGCGCAGCCACCATAGCCAGTTCTTCGCGCCAAACAGCTACACAGGAATATCTGGCTCCTTCCCTGCACCCACCACCACTCAGGAGCTGTGGGCTGGATGGGGCCTTGCCAGTAAGTCGGGGGGGGGGGCTAGCCCTGAAATGCCCCACTGTAGCTACAGGCCTGGGTGGGTTACATTTGGTGTAGTGGTTAAGTGCGTGGACTCTAATCTGGGAAATCCAGATTTGATTCCCCGCTCCTCCACATGCAGCTGCTGGATGACCTTGGGCAAGCCATAGTTCTAACAAGAGCTGTCCTTGAAAGGGCAGTTCTGGAAAGAGCTCTCTCAGCCCCACCTACCTCACAGGGTGTCTGTTGTGGGGAAGGGAAGGGAAAGGAGATTGTAAGCCGCTCTGAGACTCCCTTGGGTAGTGAAGGGCAGGGTATAAATCCAATCTCTTCTTCTTACATTGAGAGAAAGGTCACTCTGTGAGCTTCATGGCCTGGAATTTGAATGCAGGTCTCCCCAGTATTATCTTCTCCTTCAGTTCGGTGACTTATATGGGGAAGAGATAGAAAATTGACCCTGTGATGTCTAAACCGGGATCCAAAGTGCTGTTTGCAGTGGATTCCGTACGCTTTACCTGAGTAAACCCACTGTTTTGATCTGCTGCTCCTGGCCCAGCATCACCTTCCAGGTGACCTTCTTCTAAGTTTTAGGGGTATTTTCGGAGGCAGTGGGGAGAGACAGGGAAGGTTGCTTTTAGAAGGAAGGGGCCTCGGAAACTTGCCTCCTACATGATCCTTTAAATCCCCACTTTGGTACCAGTGACTTTTTTTTTTAAATTGTATTAATAAATCATGTCCTTCATTTTTAAAAGTTTTTATGACTGTTCTTGGGAAAAGGGGGGGAAAACACAGTTGTTCGGCCTCAAACACAGCATGGATATTTTAAACTAACGTTGATGATGTGCATATGTATTAAGCACTGCCCTGGATGGTTCAGGCCAACCCAATCTCATTGACTCTCAGAAGCTAAGCAGGGTCAGCTCTGGTCAGTATTTGGATGGGAGGCCACCAATGAAAACCAGGGTTGCTATGCAGAAACGGGCAATGGCAAACCTACCTCTGATTGTCTCTTGCCTTGAAAACCCTACAGAGTCACCAGAAGTCAGCACTTCGCACAATCATGTATGATGTGAATTCTGCGTGGCTAAGGCACCATGATGTTCCTTCTGCAGCTGCTTCAAAACCCTCTTTTTTTACTTCCTCTCTGCCTGCTTCCCTCCCCCCTCCAGGCTGCAAACTCATCTTCCCCCCTTGGGACGGTGGGATCCGCTACCGGGGACTGACCCGCGAACAGGTGAAGATGGCCCGCTTCCTGCCCTTTGACTATGAGATCGAGTACGTGTGCCGTCCGGAACGGGAGATTGTGGGGCCCAAGGTGCGCAAATGCTTGCCCAACGGCACCTGGACCAACAGCGATGTGGAGAGCCGCTGCTGTGAGTCTCTTAGGCCTGGGAGTGTGGGTGGGCATTCGACTGCAACTCCCAGATGGATGAAAAGAAATTGTAGATCGGAAAGCCTCACGCGGCTAGAAAGAGGGTTTGGCAGGGGCCGTTTGGCATGATGAGCTTCTGGCTTGGGGACTGCTAGATGGGTTGGAGCTGCTTGCCTTGGACAGCCTTCCCAGTTAGGGTTGCCAATTCCAGATTGGAAAATTCCTGGAGATTCGAGGATGGACCCTGGGGAGGGCAAAGTGTGGGAATGACCTCATCAGGGTATAATACCATACAGGCCACCCTCCAAAGCAGCCATTCTCTCCAAGGGAACTGACCACTCTAGTCTGGAAATAGCTGTAATTCTGGGAGCTCCCCAAGCCCCAGCTGGAGGCCGGCAACCTTATTCCTAGACCTTAATAGGTAGGGCTTCTCTCCCCCACCCACCCCCACCCCCAATCTCTCGCTCACGTGCCTTTAATAGCAGAATGTCTTGCAGGAAGGTACACAGCTTGTACAGAGATGCTGTCATGGAAAGCTTGGCCAGTTGGATTTCTGCCACGCTTGCAGCTATTAAAGGCACACAAACACTTCCAGGGAAGAAAAAACCCAACCTTATTTACACAGGTATTTATTTAGATCTGCCACAGGCAGATCCTAATTATGGGAGACTCTTTTGTTTTCAGAGGGAGAGCTTTGTCCCAGTACCCACTGGTGCAACCGAAGATCCATTTTTGCACCCAGCACAGCCCAGCCTCATTAAATCTGAATGACTCTTCCTCTGCTCCCTTAAGGCTTTTAATATCTGCAGGCTCGGCCTTTCTAACAGTTTTGTCTCTCCCCCCCATTTGTTTTTGCTGATCATGTGGCCTGAAGGAGAGTTCTGGGGAACTTGACTGCTTCCTCACTGTGTTATTAGTCTACTGTTGCTTTCGGGTTATCCGTAGCAGGGAATTGTGGGGTTGGACATCTCCCTTACTTGGCACTCAGGAGATCTATGAGTTTAGCACTCTGAAGCCTTTCCTGGTTTGGGTCAGAGAATTGACAGGGAATGGGTGGGAACTGAGCAAGCAGCGCAAATTCTTAGCCCAAATATATTTCAGAGACAGGCATGCCAACCTCCAGGTGGGACCTGGGGATCCTCTGGAATTACTGCTCATCTCCAGACTACAGAGATCAGTTCCCCTGGAGAAATTGGATGCTGTGGAGGGTGGACTCTATGGCCACTGTACACCCCACTGAGGTCCCTGTCCTTCCCAAGCTCCATCCTCAAATCTCCAAGAGTTTCTCAGGCTGGATCTGGTAACCCTGCCCATCCCCTGCCAACAGTCAGGGGGGACCTGGCAACCCTAGTTTTATTGGGATATTTATACCCCACTTTCCTCCCCTATGGTGACCTAAAGTGGTTTATGATATTGTTTTCTCCTCATACATTTTATCCTCACAGCAACATTCCTGTGAAGGTGAGAGAGAGAGAGTGAGAGAGAGAGTGAGTGAGTGAGAGAGAGAGAGAGACTGGCCCAAGGTCACCTCGCAAGCTTCCATGGCAGAGTGGGGAACGGAACTTGGTTTCTCCCAGATGCTAGTCCAACACTTTAGCCATTATACCAGGCTGGCTTCATGTCAGTCATGTATCTACATAACCATAGTTTCATAGAGTCAGAAGGGACAACTGCCTTGCTTGAGGACTGGACCATCTTCCCACCTCAGCATGCCCCCTCACCTGTCGACCTGAGCAATCCAGATCACAGTGTTCCTCAAGTACAGAGAAGATACTCTGTGGCCTTTTCCACACAAGTTATTTGCCCCAGTCTCAGTCCTATTGGGTTCCTGCCCCCCACTTCTCCACAGCATTATGGTGCATCCATGCACCTTCTGGGGTTTCCTCATCTTTTCCCCCCAACCATCCCCAAACTTGTTTTGCTATGAAGTTTTGGGAAAGATCACAGCAAGGTCTGGATGGCTGCCATGTGGGTGGGAAAATCCAGAATTTGCCTGTCCTGCCCGCACAGCAGTAATTTTCCCTGCCCAGTCCCTGTAGCAGCAATTTCTGTCACCACTGGTCAGCCTTCTAGAAAATCTGCAATTGCATATTGTTATGTCATTATAGTGTTATAACTGTCTGTTGTATCCAATTCCCAGCTTTCATTTGAAAACAAAAGTGTCTAGTTTAGAGTTGCCCCCCAGGAGAAATTGTGGGGTGGGGACTGATGCACTGATATCGCACTGGTGCATGAGGTCACTACTGGTGAAAAGGGAAAGCCATGTCGTGATTTGGGGGGCAGCAGTCTAGGAATCACCCAAAAATCTATGGTTAAACCCGTTCCCCCCCGTTTTTCTCTCGTCAGCCTTGGAAGCACCAATGGGGAACTGGTAGGGGTGCTGGCTCTGAGTTGGGAAATTCCTGGAGACTTTGGAGGTGGAGCTTGAAGATGGCAGGGTTTGGGGAAGGGAGGGACTTCGATGGTGTATAATGTCATGGAGTCCAACTTCCAAAGCGGCCATTTTCTCCAGGTGCACTGATCTCTGTCACCTGGAGATCAGTTGCAATAGTGGGAGATCTCCAGCTACCACCTGGAGGCTGGCAACCCTAGGAACTAGGGTTAATGGTGGGAGGTCTCCCTCTATAGATGTCTTGTCTAGTCTATCCCCTTTCCTTGCAGAGAGATGCCTTTCCCCTTATATATCAGCAATGGACATGGCTAGAGACTTACTTTTGGGAAGTCAGAGAACGTGATACCCATATTCTTATTATAACAATAAATGTTTGTTAAATTTACATTTTTTAAAAAAGCCCCGATGGTGGTGGCGGTGGGAATGGCTGTTCCTGGGGGACTGAGATGGGGAAACCTGTCATGGGGTAATTCTGTGAGTGCTGCACTGAATGGGGGGGAATACCTGTCAAGGGCAGCTGTAGAGCAGATATCTCTAGAATACTCAAGCCTGTGCAAGAGTATTTGGTCATAGTTCGGACATGAATGCTTCCTTCCCTTCCTTTCACAGTACGGACCTGTCCCAAGATGCACCTAAGCCTGGAGAATGGGCAAACTCACGTCTGGGCGATGGAGCGGGTGCCTGTAGAAGGTACCTGGGTGGAATATCGCTGCAACAGTGGCTTTCACCTGGTGGGCAGTCCTCGCAGCAACTGTACCAAGATGGGCCGCTGGAGTTCTGCAAAGCCTGTCTGCGAATGTAAGTCACAGTGGCAGTGTAGGGATACGATCTGGTTGGGGGGACTACGGCAAAGTAGGGAGCAGACGGCTCCTGCAGGCAGTGGAACCTTTCTTCAGAAGCAGCGATGTCGATCTGTGTCTTCTGTCAAGGTTTCCAAGAGAAACATAAGGGGGATCTTACTATCACAAACATGGAACTGGGCTGGCGTAATGGCAGCCGTATCTGTTGTTGTTGTTGTGTACACTCTGGCTGGGGGCAGCACATACAGCTTTTGGTCTCTGATGATAAGGGTTTAAAGAAGGAAACTTTTTTTCATGTTAGAAGGTGTAAAACATTCTGGGAGATTTCAAGAATTATACGGGAAGAGGCAGGAAAAAAGACTGTGCCTTTGCCATTTTGTAGTCTAGGTTTCCCAAACCTCCAGGTGGGGCCTGGAGCTCTCCTGGAATTACAGCTGACCTTCAAACTACAGCAGTCAGTTTCCCTAGGAAAAAATGGTAGCTTTGGAGGGCAGACTCTATGGTGTTGCATGTCACGGGCTGGAGTGCAGGCAGGGCGAGAGAGGGGTAGTCCAGGTCCAGTCCAAGGTCGAAAGCCGAGAGGTCAAGGAACCAAAACACCAAGTCCAAAGCACAAACCGCAAACGTAGTCATCGAGCCAGAGTCCAGGGGGTCAGGAGCCAAAACACCAGAGTCCAGGGCACGAACCAAGAGCGTTGTCGTCAGAGCCAGGGTCGAGGAGCCAAGAGTTCAAAGCGGGAAACAGGAATCAGGAACACGGGTCAGGTGGGTGCAGAGTGTCGTCAAGCTGACTAGTTGCTAGCACAAGGGATTGACCGAGAGTGAGGAGCTAAATATCCCTCCGGGCTGTTGTCAATTACCGGCCAGCTTGTGTGTCTCGGCTCCTCTTAGAACTCAGGGTTGAGAGACCGCCTGCTGTGCAGGCGCGCCTCTCACCATTGGGATGCCAAATCCTGCCGGCGCTGATCTCGCAAACGGGCCACCGGTGGGGGCGAATCAGGGGGACTGTTTGACGTGCATTGTTCCGCCTCAGCTGTTACCGGAGCAGCCTCTGCGGCTTCATTGGGGCCATGTGTAAATTCTGCTGGAGCCGGGAGGTCATCCTCATTAGTACTCAGGACTTCTGTTGGGGCCGGGAGCTGATCCTCGGCAGCACTCATGACACTGCATCCCTGCTGCCCTCCCCAAACTCCACCCTCCCCAATCACCATCCCTAAATCACCAGGTATTCCCCAGCTCGGAGTTGGCAAACCTAGGTTGCGGTCACATGCGCCAGAAAAAACGGAAGGGAAGCGATGCTATTTCCTCCAGAGGAATTTTACCCGCAGTTGCGCAATCACATAGTCCTTGGAAGCTGCGGGCACAGCCCGCCACTGCGTGATCAGACGCAACCACGGGTGAGTGGGGGTTTTTTTGCCATTTGTTTCCGATGTGCTTAAACGAGGGATTGATGAATCGCATCTCCGCACTGAGGGCTCCCTATGGAGTTTGCGATGATGCGCATACTGAGAAGGGGGGGGGACAACGGCACGGAGTTGGGACGGCCTGATCAGACCATCTCAATGGCATGAGAGCACGCTGAAGCGATCAGACAGGGTTAAGTCCATCCATAGCCCGTCCCAACCCGTTTTCTACCGGACTTCCCCCGGTGTCTTTTAACTCCGCTTCTGCAGTGGAGCAGAATGGGGTTGCCAACGGCTGCGGGATGCTTCCCAGATGTTGTTGTCTGATCGCACCCTTTAAATCCACCCAGCATTCGCACCTATGGCGGGTCTAATTCTGCGTATGATCGCAGCCCTACACACAACAGTGCTAATACACATCCAGTGGTCTTCAATATATGCACTTAAGTAAGGAAACAATCTTTCTAGGGTTGATTAAAGCATTTTCAGCCGATTATTCATTTACCTTAATTCAATGTAAATATATTTACTTACTATCAAAACCTCCATAGAGGTGTTTTTTCTTGAAGACGTTGTGAGATATGTGAGATAATGTATAATCTAATAGACAAATACTGCCATGCACTGTTAGGAGGAAAGGCCTTAAGTATTTAAAGATAAGATAAAAGAGCCTCAAAACTGGGGGACTCAGTTAAGAGGCTATTAGCCACAAGGTATAGACAGGGGCTCTGGGGCAAGGGATGCTCTGTCTTCTTGGCGCTTGGGGGGGTCAACAATGGGAGGGCTTCTTATGTCCTGGCCCCACTGGTGGACCTGGCACTGGTATTTCTGGCCACTGTGTGACACAGGGTATTGGACTGGATGGGCCTTTGGCCTGATCCAACATTGGCATATCTTATGTTCTTTATGTTCTTATGACTCTCTTCCAAGGGAGACTCGCCTGGCTCCCTCATTACAGCTGTTAGAAACTAGGGCTGCCAGCTCTGGGCTGGGGAATACCTGGAGATTTTGGGGGTGAAGCCTGTGGAGGGTGGGATTTGGGGAGGGGAGGGGAGGGACATCAGCGGGATATAATGCCAGGGAGTGTGCCCTCTAAAGTAGCCATTTTCTCTACTGGAATGATCTTGGTCATCTGACAATCAATTCTAATAGCCGGAACTCTCCAGGTTCCACCTGGAGGCTGGCAACCATAGTTTAGATACCAAGTCAAGAATATTACTTCACAGGGCTTTGAAGATGAGTCAGTTAGCTGTATTTGCACCCTATCGGGTTGCCACAAACTGCAGTTGTTTATCTGTAAGTAGTTTGTGTGCATATGTGCGTGTTTGGTGTAGTGGTTAAATGCGCAGACTCTAATCTGGGAGAACCGGGTTTGATTCCCCACTCCTCCACTTGCACCTGCTGATGTGACCTTGGGTCAGTCACAAGCTCTAGCACTGCCCTCCTTGAAAAAGAGCAGTTTGTGTCAGAGTTCTCTCAGCCCCACCCACCTCACAGGGTGTCTGTTGTGGGGAGGGGAAGGGAGAGGAGTTTGTAAGCCGCTCTGAGACTCCAAGTGAAGGGCGGGGTATAAATCCAATCTCTTCTTCTCTTCTCTATATGTACACACTGCTTTGAATTCATACTGTTGGTACAGTGCTGTGAATAATTTTGTGGCTCTTGAAGGCAAGATATAAATATCTCAGCTAAACTCCATTTTCTTTTGCATTTTTCAGTAGTGTCTCCTATAACGTACCATAACCAAAAGTAGCTTCAGAAAAGAACCCCCATATGAAATGTATTCTCGGTCCCACCAATAAAAGTTTTCCTGGATCAATTGAAATTA
The DNA here is from genome assembly GCF_001447785.1 of Gekko japonicus. Lineage (NCBI taxonomy): Eukaryota > Metazoa > Chordata > Lepidosauria > Squamata > Gekkonidae > Gekko > Gekko japonicus. Next base: position 1,074,981 of record NW_015159716.1, read on the forward strand.
CCTTTGGCTGACGAATCAACTAAGCTTTCATTTGATTGATGCAGCACCTGCATTGATGCAGCACGTATACTTTTTAATCAACGTTTAGCGATTGTCGGCTAATGTTGATTGAAACCATGAGGTGTGGGGGGGGGGTTGCAATCTGGATTATTTAATCTGACATATAAAAGCAGTGATTGAGACTGTGCTTGCTCTGTTTGGGAAAAGAAAGGAGTACCCTGATGGTTCTTAAGGGTTTAATCAATTTCTCTCCCCACTCCCTTCCACAGTGTGGCGCCCTTCTGTGTCCAGGACGGGGTCAGGTGAGTTGTATTCTAGTTGTACCTCATCCTGCTCTCTCTCGGGTCTCCCAATCTATCTCACTTTCCTCCATCCTGCTTCCCAGATTTGCCTTGCACACTTTCCTCCAAACTGGGTTTGGTGTCTGAGCCCCACTCCCAGTTCTGCTACACAGATCCAGTTAATCTTAAGGGACTCCATTAGCTGAGGGTGGCCTTGACCCCGGTATGAAAAGGATCCCAGTGCCAGGTGAACTGCTAGGCTCCCCTGACTCATGTCTCCCCCAGCTTGTCAAAGGGAGGTATATTAGCATCCTGAGAGAGAACATGCAGATCCAAGTAATCTCAGAGTGACCTACATCTCCGGGCTGGGATGACATGCAGTTTGGAACGCTTCCAGAGCCAAGCTTGAGCGACAGGTTGGTACAGCGGCTGAAGCAACAGGCACTGATTTTAGAGGCATTCAAGCCTTGACCAGTGTTCCCTCTAAGCTGAGTTAGTGTGAGCTACCTCACAGTTTTTTATCCTCCGGCTCAGACATTTTTGTCTTAGCTCAGGAAGGAGGGCTCCAGAGCAAACTCATCTATGCAGTAGCCCAAATCGCTCACTAAAAACTTTTACGCCAGTAGCTCACAAAGTAGAATTTTTGCTCACAAGACTCCACAGTTTAGAGCAGCGGTTCTCAACCTGTGGGTCGCGACCCCTTTGGGGGGTCGAACGACCCTTTCACAGGGGTCGCCTAAGACCATCGGAAAGCACAAATTGTTTTTGTGATTAATCACTATGCTTTAATTATGTTCAATTTGTAACAATGAAAATACATCCTGCATATCAGATATTTACATTACGATTCATAACAGTAGCAAAATTACAGTTATGAAGTAGCAATGAAAATAATTTTATGGTTGGGGGTCACCACAACATGAGGGCCTGTATTAAAGGGTCGCGGCATTAGGAAGGTTGAGAACCACTGGTTTAGAGGGACTGTTGGCCTTGACCACAGTGAGTCTTTATGTTGCTTCCCCTGCTCTGGGGTCAAAGGTGGGCAGGGGTGCTCTTGCTCCAGCCATAGCTGATACTTTTGTCGCCCACTAACCATATAGGAAAGCAGGGTTGTCTAATACTCTGCCTGGTAGTAATTAAGCCATCAAATCAAAATAAATTCTCACGTCACCTGAACACCAACACATGCCTTTCTGAGATAGCTACAGAAATGTAAGATAACTCATAGGAGCAGCAGGTTCAAGCCGTAAAACTTCTCCAGTTTCATATCAGGTTACACGATTGCATGTCTGAAAGCTCCCTGATGGGGGAAAAGACTGCCTTTGCACATATGAAAGCTGGGAAAACGCTAGGCAGAATATTACTTGCCTGACAAGCTGGTTTTCTGCATACTGCTTATAAGGTATGTCATCAAATGTACCTCTGCCAAACAGGAACATGCAACTAGAAAGAGAATTGATCCTCATAAAGCTTTTCTGAGTCAGGGCTCACATCATCAGATAGATGACATGTGCATCCATAGCAGATTTATTTACACATAGAGTTGCTTGGGTTGCTAAACTCCAGTTGAGGCCTGGTAGGCTTGCCAAGTCCCCCCGGGGGGCGGGGAAACTCCCACCCGAGAGGCCCGTTACCTGCCAGCAGCGGATCAGGCCCCGGGGAGAACCCCACCCCCAAAGCACGTGACATGCCCGGCGTCAGCACATCACCTGGAAGTGACGCGATCACGTCAGGGGTGGGGCCACAATCATCCGAGGGAAAACTCTATGGTTTTCCCTCGGATGATCGTGGCCCCACCCCCAACGTGCCCGACGTGATCGCATCACTTCCGGGTGACGTGGTTGCGCGCACTCCCGGAGCATCGCTGGAGTCCCCCGCTCCAGCGCCGCGGGGACTTGGCAACCCTAAGGCCTGGAGTTTTCCTGGAATTACAAGTGATCTACAGACTACAGTTATCAGTTCACCCTGGAGGAAATGGCCACTTTGGAAGGTGGATTGTATGACATCGCTTCCTCACTGAGCTCCCTCCTCAGACTCTGCCTCCTCCTCAAATCTCCAGCTGGAGTTGGCAACCCTATGCTGTGGATGTACACTTCATGTATCTGATGAAGTGAGCTCTAACTCACGAAAGTTTGTGCCGGAATGAAGGATCTAAATCAGTGTGCTGTAATTTTCTCAACAGCCTGTATAGTGAACTACAGGCAAGTTCCCAGCTGCCCCACATGGGCCTGATAATCTTCATTCAGTCATGAACTGGCTAAAACTGTATGGACAAAAGAGCAGGCATAACTTGTTCCTAGGTAGGGCTGCATTCCTAACCTTTACACTTCTTCCTCTTCATTCCACAGTCTGCTCTGATGCTTGTCAGACAATTCTGGCTAAGAAAAGTTTTATAAAGATTATTCATTTTTTCTCTCCTCCTCCAAGTTCTTTATGGCCTGATATTTGAATAAGGAATATTCTATCTCCTCTCCACAAAGTCCCTTCGCTTTCACCTCCACAGATGGACCTTCCAAGGCAAAAATTCTGTGGTGTTTTCAGGCCTGAGACTAAACACTGCACCATGCCGACAGAACTCCATCAGACCAGTTTCAAATCCCCATTCAGCCACAAAAGCTCACTAAATAACTTTGTCACTCTTTCAGACAGCCAAACTAGACTTGATGGTGTCCTTGTGGCCGCCACAAAGACACTGTTGTCATTTTAAAGTCATTTTAAAATGCCACACAGCATAGCACTCTTGCCCCCCCCATGTGCTTTCTCAAGTTCTGAAATGGCCGCACCCCTCCCTCACAGACAAGAGTGCCTCAGCCCTCTGTGCTGCAGCCCCAGTCAGGACTGGGCCCTCGCAGCATTTTAAAATGACTTTAAAATGGCGATGGTATCCTCGTGGCAGCCACAAAGACACCATCACATCTAGCCTGGCCCTCAGCCTCAGCTACCTCATAATGTTGTTAAAATGAGATAACCAGGTATTCTTCCTTGAGCTCCTTGAAGGAAGCCTGGGATTAAAATGTTGAAGCCAATGTTGGATCAGGCCAATGGCCCATCCAGTCCAACACTCTGTCACACAGTGGCCAAAAATACCAGGTGCCATCAGGAGGTCCAGCAGTGGGGCCAGGACATTAGAAGCCCTCCCTCTGTAGCCCCCCCCCCAAGCACCAAGAATACAGAGCATCCCTTGCCCCAGCCTGAGAGTTCCTATCTATACCTTGTGGCTAATCGCCACTGATGGACCTCTGCTCCATATGCTTATCTAATGTAATAGATTCTGTTACCAGAAGAGAGGTCAGCTCCTGTTTGAACACTGGGGTGGGGGGGAAGAGGCATCAAGCACAGAGTTAGCCACCAAATCTATTTTTGTAATGCCAGGCCTTGGTTCCGAAAACCGAAAAACAGCAGTAAAGAGTAATTCTGAGCATGTGCACAACTTGAGCAAAACAACTAGCCCCTCAGGCTTCTACAGCTAAAGTGTTGAGCTTAAGGGTAAAAAATGTGACATCCCTGCAGACTTCCAGGGGAGGCATCTCTTTCTAACTTATAGTTTGCTTTTTTTTTGGTAAGATTCTGACCCCTCCTGTTTTTAAAAGCATGTTTTTTTTACAAAAGATAACTTTTTTTAACCATGATTCGTGCTCTGAAAGGCCTGATCCATTATCTCTCCCTTCCTCCCATATGTATCAAAGTTCTAGCATCAGCCAGGTTCTTATTGTACCCAGGAAGAATCGCTCCCTCCCTCCTTCCCGCCACGTGCCGTTGATGTCTCTTACCTGTCGATTTTCAAGGGCAGAGTCCATTCTTCTGAAAGCGGGGCACGCCTGCCCAGAATTCTTGATCAGTGTCACTTTTTGGCGCAGCATCGTTTGTGTGGTCACGGTTGCCATCGGGTCCTATTTGCATGCACACTCAGTCTGAGGCTTGTTGCAGGGATATTATCACCTTCTTGTGTTCTTTCCTCCGGATCATTTTTTTTTAAATGTTGTCAAGTGAGAGATGAGCTCCTCTCTCAGCCCACATGTTGCCTGTGCTGGAAGTTCTGTGGTCTGGATCTCTGACGTATGGCTTGTGCCCTTCTCTCTGCTGCCCGGAATTGACTTGGGAGGCGACAAAAAAAACCAAAATACCCTGCACTCCTTCTGGCTGTGAGTCATCTCCTCCTGAGTGGCCTTGGGGAGTCTGGATGTGTTGTTGTCCAACATCATCTTGGCAAAGACAGTAGCGTATCCCTGGGCAGGCAGACCTGAGCGGCATCTTCTCACTCCCCCACTATCCTCAACATGAGCTCCAAAGCATCATATCTCCTCCAATCCAAACAATGAGCCCAGGATTGCATTATTAGACCAAGGTTCTTTGTGTTGGGGTAATTTGTTCCCTCTTCAGCCTTGTTGCTACCTGCTGTTGATTCAAAAATATCCCAAGGTGCTCTGAATAGATCCGAGGGCTGTGTCTGCAAGATCACAATGGGGCTACATTATATTTATGTGTGCAGGTCTATATCATACACAAGTTCAGGGAGGGAGGGAGGGAAACATATAATATGGCTCTGTGTGCAGAATTCTCACGTGCCTTTTTCTAAGTAAGTTTCTAGCATTCACAACTATGAAATGGCCATTCGGTTGCCTGATACTTTGAGGCCAGCAAAAAGGGGGATTTGAGCAGATAGTTGTACACAAGAAAAAAGCTATAACTTCGAGGAAGGAAAAATAAACATCTGGGACATCTGAATCTCTTCCTCCCCCCCCTCCCCAGCAGTCCTGATGCACTGCCTTGGTTTAAAGACAGGTGCGGTAAGCTCCTTGTTATCTTGCCCTACAGATGTAGTGAATGGCTGGATTGTTCATCATTTGTCATGCTACAAAAGAAAATGCCAAGCTCAGCTCAGGGCAATGGAGTCAAATGTTCTTTTTTTCCCTTCAAGGAGATGGATCTCTCTCTCGGGAATCTTGCCCTAGCAGGCTCTGTAATGTCCCAAAGTTCCCAAGGGAGCGCGTTCTTTACTTACTAGCATTTTGAGGACCGTGTGTTCTGCCGTGTCCTCGGTTTTCTGATGCTCTCCCCTTCTTTGTGGTGGTAAATGTTGAGCCTGTAGTTGTCATTTTAAAAAGTCCCTCTAACAAGGTATGTCTGAAAAGCTGTTAGATCACTTACAAAAGTCTATGCAGCCAGCGGTGCATTCTTTACAGATAGGACCAGCACTTGACCCTATATGTTATAGACTCCGATACCTTCTTCTGACCATTTCACAATTCCTTGCTAACCTGTCTCAGTTGTTCCAACAATCGCTCTTGGAACTCAAAGATACACACACACACACACCCGGTGACTGTCCCTCTTTTCTTCTACCCACTGCTTTTTAAATCTAGAGATTCTTCAGCCTTCTTGCCATTGAAGAACATTAGTGTGCAGAGAATGAGATGTACGGTACTGCTTCTCCTCCATTCAAGGTCACTTTAAAACAAACAGAAAAACGACAATAAAATAGCAGGAGAAGCACAAATGCAACACAGCACAAAGCAGCCTGATTTATATTAATAAGATTCCACTTAGGAGCTAACGGGAACAAACAAGCTCTATATGCTTTGTGAAAGCTGGCAAGTGAGTCAGCTGTCCTTCACCACCTCTGGAAGCCATGTCCTAAAGACGTGAGCACCTACTGGAGATGCTCTAGATCAGATCAGACCTTTTTAAAATTTGACAAATGGAGGGAATCCACTGCAATGCCTCGCTGGCCAGATTTTGCGTGTGGGTTCATATAAAGCAGAAATAATTCTTTAAGTATATGGGTCATAAGCCCATGAAGGGATTTAAAGATTAATACCAGCATTTTGAACTGAACTTGGAAACAAATTGGCAGCCGGTACAGCTGACCTGAAATCAGTTGACCATAACTCTGCTGCCCCATACAGCTGACCTGAAATCAGTTGACCATAACTGTGCTGCCCCATCCATAGCCAATGAAAAGCGGGCAGCTGCTTTCTGCACCCGCTGAAGCACCTGAGTTGTCTTTGAGGGCAGGGCAGCCCTAGACTGAACACACTGCAGCAGTCAATCCTTGACGTGACTGAAGCACGGATCAGCAGGGTGCACCCGCTGAAGCACCTGAGTTGTCTTCGAGGGCAGGGCAAGCCCTAGACTGAACACATTGCAGCAGTCAGTCCTTGACGTGATTGAAGCACGGATCAGCAGAGTAAGGCCCAATCTGGTTGAAAGCGGGGGGAGCTTTCAAATAAAGCATAGCTGAGAAAAGGCAGACTTGGCTGCAACTCCTTGTATCTCACAATAATAGGCCTGAATCTAGGAGTACCCCAAGCAGTGCTCCCTCTAAGCTGTGGAGTCTTGTGAGCAAAAATTCTACTTTGTGAGCTACTGGCATCAAAGTTTTGAGCGGGCGATTTGGCTGCTGCATAAATGAGTTTGCTCTGGAGCCGTCCTTCCTGCGATAAGACAAAAATGTGTGAGTCGGAGGCTAAAAAACTGTGAGGTAGCTCACACTAACTCAGCTTAGAGGGAACACTGACCCCAAGGTGCTTAACCAGATCTACAGGGAAACTATAACCTCATCTACCCTAAATCTATCTCCTTAAGAAGATCAGTGTCCCAGTCTAGCATTACATCCTTGTATGGATTCAATTGCAATGCATTCTCTCTCTTCCACTTCTAGACATCGGTTCAGGACAGGGACTGCTGTTCTTAAGTGACATACAACCAAATGTCAACCCCATATTTGTGACACCCAACTCCAAAACTCACAAATGATCTCACTCAGTGGCTTCATATAATATTAAATGGGGGGAATCCACCAGATTCTAATAGCACATTTCTGAAAAACCACAGTGTGACGACCTCGTATTTGGGGAGGTCTAGTTTTACTTTTAAAATGTTCTTTATGTTTGCTCTCAGGGTAATCTGGCTGCCACCAGGGAAATTTAGGCTTTCCCACACCTATTACTATAATTTTTCTTCTTCTGGGGTTGGTATTGTGACCCAGGGTCTGGGCTTTCGAAGGACCTCTTTTTCTATGAAATGACCCCTGAAGCTCACGAATTATCTCACTCAGTAGCTTCATATAATATTAAATGGGGGAAATCCACCAGATTCTAATGGCACATTTCTGAAAAACCACAGCCATGCTTAATTATGTATTGCTCCCTTCACTGTGCATGAAGTGCTTTCGACACTTATCACAGTGATTTCACAGCAGTCTTATAATAAGACTGGGATTATTATCCCCATTTTGCTGATAGGAGGGTGAGAGAACAGTGACTTGTCTGAAGTTAGCCAGTAAGTTCATAGCAGGGGCAATGCTCTAAACAGGAACTTCTGGATCATAGTTTGCACCCTTAAGAAACACATGAACAATCCCTATTCCGGGGCGGGTCCAGGGCTCAATGGCAGAGCATCTGCTTTGCATGCAGAAGATTCCAGATTCAGTCCCTGGCACCTCCAGTTAAAAGGGGACATAAAATGAGACCCCTGAGAGCTTTTGCCAGTCAAAGCAGACCATGCTGACCTTTACAGACCAAGGGCTTGGCATGGTATAAGGTGACTTCATGCGTTCATGTGCTCCCATTCATACCCCTCTTCCACTGGAGCAACACATCAGTAGGTCTCCAGCACTATAGGCCTATGACACAGGTCTGAGCACCATAGAGATATGGGGATACAGCAGATTCTGGAGAGTTAGCTGTGTTACTATGTGATAATAAAACTGTGGCAGGTCCGCAGCTAACGGGTTTATTGTGGAATCTGTTTTGGGGAACTAGCGCTTCCTTTCCAGCTTTGTTCTCTCACTCTGGAGCTTTCACTTGGGAAATGCTTGATGAAGGCTGTGCGTCACACTAGTCTTTTCTTAGTTCTGAGCTCCCCATAGTACAAAAGGTTTCAGCACGGTCTTCAGGGTTCTATTCGACTTCTCCACTAGCCGACTGGTTTGAAGAAGTCTCTCATTGATCCACCCCCACGCTGCTACCAAGAATCTACCACGTAGCTACAAATGAGATCCCCTTGTTCACTTGACAAGACTTTCCCCTAAGCCCCCTTCCCTAAAAAAAACTATTTTTACCGGAGAAGTTCTGGACATTTTAATGAAGCACAATTATTACACTGCACTCAACTCTTTCAAGTCATTCACAGTGTGCCAGGATCTTTTTAGGACTCCAGTGGAATCAAGAGAAACCATGCACAGTCCTGGTTGGATTTATAAATTTAACTGGCTTATTAACAACCATGGTTTACTACCCTAGCAATGGCAAATAATCAAGTAAAATGCATACAAACATGCAGGGGTCATTTTGTAGAAAAAGAGGTGCAGGAGCTCATTAGCATAACTCATTAGCATAACATTTGCATATGCCACACCCCCTGACATCACCGGAAGTGTGTCATTACTGCCAGAGCTCCGCTCCTGTGCGCTCCTGCAGGAAATGACCCCTGCAAACATGTTATATTCAGAGGTCATTTCGGGGGGGAATGCGGGGGAACGCAGTTCCCCCGGGTGAGGTGCAGGGGGGCGGGGCACATGACGAAGCCCCGCCCCCTGCTTCTGGCCGCCCCGCTTCCAGCCCTCATTCAGCCAGGAGGAGGCAGGAGAAGAGGGAGGGTAAGTTGCTTCCTCCCCGCCTCTCCCCACCCCTGCCTGCCTGGGGCCAGGGAGGGCCTTGGCGGGGCTTCCTCGCACTCCCGCCGGCCTTGCAGGTCCACCGCCGGGCCCCTGATGTCAGGGGGTGTGGCATATGCTAATGAGTTATGCTAATGAGTTCCCCTAGCTCTTTTTCTACGAAATGACCCCTGGTTATATTATCTCACCTCTGGTGATTCACGCTCTGACCTGGATAGCCCAGGCTAGCCCAAACTTGTCAGATCTCAGAAGCTCAGCAGGGCCGGCTCAGGCTAGTATTTGAATACCCAAAAAGTGGTCCATATGGTAACTCTGGCAGTCTACTTAGTAGCAAGTCATTCAGCTTCAGTGGCAGAGATGAGATATTCACAGGGTAGCAAAGAAGAAGCAGGCAAAGAAGAAGCAAAGACTCGTGCCTCGCTTTGCTCCTGCTGTGTAAGAAAGCACAGACTGAAATACAAGTAGCCCCTGAACTCTTGGGGAGGGGGAGTTTTCTCTGAGTTCCTTCTGCCTCAGAGTGATCTGAGCTTCCGTACGCCAAAAAATCCAAATTTAATGAAAAACATATTGCTTTCAGTGAGCAGGTCAAAGGCCAGTCGCATCATTCTGAAACAGGTCTTTTTGCACCCAATCTGGCCACATCTGTTCAAAACAAGTCAGCTTAACGAAGGTCAAACAATTCCTAAGCACGCCTGTTCCATCTTCCTCCTGACGATCCTTGCCCATTGGTTCAGGCAAGCATTCAGCACATTAATTTGCACATGCACTGCTCTGCTCCCCAAACAATTCACAAGGAAGCAGGCCCTCATAGACATTTCAACTAGATATATCTCTGCTCCCAAATGGTGGTTCAAGTTTCTGTACAGTTCATGCAGAGGGGGACCTCGAAGAATGAACTTCTGAGTTCTGGTCAATTCCATAACCACAAGTTAGCCAACCTCCTCTCTCTCTCTTTATTTTGCCTGGAAACTTTCCATTTCCTCTGTAGCCCCTCAGCCTTTAATTCCTTAGCCAGATTCCCATTTGATTCAGGGCTCCTGAAATTTCAGGGCTCACTGGTTTGTACAAGGAGCAAAACGGGTTGCAGTGCTGTAGGGGTCCCCATGCTCTGGCTCTCCTAAGCTGATTTCTAAATGCAGCTCTGGGACAAACGGTTATCATTGTCAGCTGCCCATTATAGGCACCCACAGAACTGTGTGGTATAATTAGCTGCATTCCTCCCATTCATTCTTTTTCTTCACCCATTGTGTCGGCATAGGAAAGGAGCAGCGTTAAGTAGCAGATGTGCTTTCGAAATGAGGAATCTAAAAAAAGGTTCTTGTCTTGGATCGGCAGCGCACTTCACAAAGCGTAATGCGCAAGGCACTCTTTTTCTCAGCCCAGCCTACCTAACAGGGTTGTTGTAAAAAGAAAATAAGAGAACATTGTACATGTCGGTTTGACTTCCCTGGAAGAAAGGCAGGATGCATATGTGCTTTATAAACTGACAGTGCAGTCCTAAAGAGATTGTGCTTAGAAGGGTGTAACTGCTTAAAATCGCACTGTAAATAAGGAACACGTCTTATAAATAAGGAACCCTTAGGTACCCGACCCTTTAGTGCTCCCTCTAAGCTCCAGAGCCTTCTGAGCAAAGATTCTACTTTGTGAGCTACTGGCATTAAAGCTGTGAGCGAGCGATTCGGCTGCTGCATAAATTAGTTTGCTCTGGAGCCATCCTTCCTGAACAAAGACAGACATGTGTGAGCTGGAGGCTAAAAAACTGTGAGCTAGCTCCCACTACTAACTCAGCTTAGAGGGAACACTGGTTTAGATAGGACTGTACTGTCAAGAACAGTCCCCTCTCCTCCGAATCTGCTGGTAGAGACTTATAGCCAGAACATATGGGTCTGCACAGAGGCAACATATCAGGAACATCCTTTCCAAGGTAGGAGCCGCCACTACCACTACCACCACCGCTCCTTCATAGAGAGATACCGCCGGAGGGCTGGCCCTCCCCCTCTGCCATGCAAGATGTTGGGAGTTTTATACGTGCATCCGATGGAACTGAATTTTAACTGTTTTAGCTTTTATATACTGTGTGCACTTTGTGCGCTGTTGTAAGCTGCCCTGAGCCCGTTCGCGGGAAGGGCGGGGTATAAATACAATACAATAAATATAATAAATAAATAAAGGTGAGAGCTCCCTATCCCGGTCATGATATATCAAATGACTCCGTGAGTGGAGGGAGGCTGTTGTACCATTGTTGATTGCAGCATCCACCACTCCATGCTCCTGGGAGCCACGGGTGTGTGTGTGTTTGGAGGGGTCAGAGCTCTGTGGAGACTCTCAAATGGACAGTGGCATTCCATGTGGCAAGCAGTTGTGTATATATCGGCTGCAGCAGAGATTATCTGCCATGGGGGAAGGTTGTTTGTGGCAGTGGCATCCCCACTGGAAATGTCAACAGGTACCCACGTCCAATGCTCCCTCTAAGCTGTGAAGTCCTGTGAGCAAGGATTCTACTTTGTGAGCTACTGGCATTAAAGTTGTGAGGAAGCGATTTGGCTACGGCGTAAAGTAGTTTGCTCTGGAGCCACCCTTCCTGAGCTAAGGCAAAAATGTGTGATCTGGAGGCTAAAAAACTGTGAGCCAGCTCACACTAACTCAGCTTAGAGGGAACACTGCCCACGTCCCTTAGTTCCACATCCTAAATATGTACCAGGCCTTTCACTATTGGTAGCATCCTTCTCCAGGAATGGAATGAATCACTAATGTGGTCAAGTAAGGAAGGCACTGGCATCCTTTTCCCTTCTAGCCTCCCTCTTTAATGTGGGGTAGGCCTTCCAACAGGAGGGACAGACAACCTCTAAGGAAGATTTTTAGCTCCTATCTTTCCTACTCCATTTCTAATGCACGCTTTGACTAACTCAGAAGTCAGCGTGCTGACCTCCTGTTCCCCAGACCGTACTGTATCTGCCCATCCATTTTCGGACATCAGACCAACTAATGAGGTCATTTCTGCTTTCTCATGGGCTATTCGCCTGTCTGGTGTCCTTCTCTGAAAGCACACCACGGGTCATGGCTCTGCCTTTCCCATTGATTTGTCATCCCCATCAAGGAGTGAGTAAGTGCAGCCTTGGTTTATTAGCCCTCCCCCTTGTGTTACGCACATACACACACTTCGGGAGCGATCCTTGTGATATCATACGAGAACCCAGGGCTTCCCATTTGGTTTGCTCGCTTCTGCGTATCCCGTGAAAGACACATAGCTATACAACCCCCCCAGTACTGCAAGATGCTGTGAAGATCACTGCTAGAGGATATAGTAATGGCCACAGGCGTCAAGGGCTTTAAAAGAGAATTAGACAGTTTCATGGAGGAGAGGTCGATCAGTGGCTGCTAACCATAGTGATTAAAGGGAACGTTCACTTTCGGAGGCTGTAAACCTGTGAATGCCACCCGCCATCAGGGGAAGGCCTCAGCCTCTGTCTCTTGTTGTTGGCTTTCCAGAGTAACTGGTTAGCTACTGAACAAAGTTTGAGTCAAGTGACACCTTTGAGACCAACAACTGTGAGAGAAAGGATGCTGGTATGATCCAGCAGGGCTCTTCTTTACGTTCCAACGCTCCTGTCGCTCATTCCTTCCTTAGTCCTGTCAGTCTTGTCATTTGACCTCCTCTCTCCCTTTCTGTGGTGAGCAAGACTACAGGTGAGCTGCATGATGGGTGGAGGCAGACAACAGGACTGGGGATGGAAAAAGCCCAAGCTGTTGTATCTCCCACAGCATGAGGGACTTTGAGGTGGCATCCCTAAAGCAGGAGAGAACTAGGAGCACCTTCCTGAGTGTAGGTGAAGCTAGGATGGAGGTCTCAAGTCGGAAGTAAACCTTCCTGTCAATTGTCACCATGGCTAATGTCTTGAAGCCTCTTTGGGGAGAAGGCAAGGCAAGGCTGGATAGAATGAAACTTGATCTGGAGACACATGAAAGGTGCCAGTGGTTGCTTAGCAGCCATCACAGTTCATGCCCTCCCTGTTCCCAGGATGCTCTGTGACTGAAGGTGTCCCCTTTTGAATGGCGGTGGTTTGGCAAACCAGTTTGTATCGAGTGTGTACTCTGGACTGACAGCTTCAGACCTTAACATTAGGCTGCAAAATGGCCAGAGGCAGCTCTGCACTCACACCTTTCCAACCCAGCAGAGTGATTTCTCTGTGGGACAAACAGGCTCCCTCATCTTTCTAAGAAGAGGTTCTATTCATAGCTCAGAGGAGAGAGCGATGGGGGTGGGGCGTCTGAGAGATGGATCCCTGAGGCCTGAGAGTCCAGTCTTCTGGTTTCTCTGGATAAAACTCCGGGTGACGCACGGGATCAAGAGGTGTACAGTGGGCAGATTTGGGGAAGCCAAGACTTCTGAGTTGCTAGTTTCTGCTTTCACTCGGGGTTATGATGATGATGATTTTTTGGCCTGCCCGTTCCGCTCCCTAAGCCTCAGTGTCCCAGCAGGGAGGTGAATGCTAGCGAGAGGGCTGGTGAAAGTGCATTGATCCGCAGGGAAGCTCTTTTATTCTTGTTCTCTGTTTCCGTTCCTTTCCCAGCCACCTCCGCATGTGTCTGTGCCAGGAAAATGTCAGCAACCAGCAGGGAGGGGAGCTGGTGACATACACCACCTCCTTCCCGTTTCCCAGAGCTGGGAAAAGAGCCGAGGACTTAAGGCTGAGAGTCCCCCCCCCTCAAGAAAAGCATATACAGCATCATTCTAACCAGCTGGGCTCCCCTTCCTGAGCCACCTAGGAATCCTGCCTCCCAGAGGCCTTCTGCCAGGCCAGAAATCTCCGCTCCCTCCTCCCTTCCAGCTGCCCCACAATAGGGGACAAAGCTAATTGACTTTATTCAGCTCACTGGTGTAGGCCTCCCTTTTATCTTCCACTGCAGTGGCCTTAGAGTTTCTATTGAGTGGCTGGAAGCACGAAGAGCAACCTAGACGTTGCTCCCTCTGCGTGTGAGGCTGAGGTTCTGTTGTCCATGCTCTGGTGGCTGTGAAGCCGTACCGTTTCTTGCTTATTTAATTTTATTTGCCCTTTGTTAGCCATGCCTGTTGCATCCTTACCCCAATGCTCTCTGTAGCTCCCATGATGCAGCCGTGCTCTCCTCTGTGTCAGCGAGGTGATCAGATCTCGATCTGTCTTTTCCCCCATCCCTGCTTATCAGCCTCATCTCCATTCTCTTTCTCCATCCCGCCTGCACCACATGCCACCTTCTCTCCTTGGGACTGCCTTTTTCTTCACATCACTGTCCTCTAGCCTTCCTCACCACCTAACCTCTGTGCCTCGATTTCCCCCGTTTGTACCATCTGTTTCAGTTTCTCTGCACCTTCCCTGTCTCTTACACCTTCACCTCAATTGTGGGTCTGTTTCTCCAGCTTTCCCCACCTTCCCTGTTTCTGCTGTCTCTTTCTCCTTGGCTTCACCATCAGTTCTTTCTCTGCTGTCCCATTGGTTGTGTTTTTCCCTATTCTTCCGGCTCTGCCTACCTCTCAATGTCTTCTTCACATTCTCTTAAGTGTCAGCTCCCTTTCTGAGACGTGATCTCATGTATCTTCCATTCATATCTGCCCTTTCTCCATAAGAACATAAGAAGAGCCAACTAGTCCAACATCCTGTTTCATATAGAGGCCAACCAATTGGCCTGGTGAGCCAAAGCAAACAGGGCATAAAGGCCAAGGCCTTCCCCTGGTATTGCCTCCTGTCACTGGTATTATGAGGTTTACTGCCTCTGAATATGGAGGTTCCCTTTAGTCACCATGGCTACTAGCCATTGATGGGCCCCTCCTCCATGAAGCTGCCCTTTAAAAGCTATCAATGCTAGTAGTGACCATCACGATGTCCACTAGTAGTGAATTCCACAATACACTTGGTAAAGAAGTGCTTACTCTTGACCATCCTCTGAACCTATTGCCCATCCATGCCTCCAACTCCTTCTTTTGGCCTTGCCAGGGATGCCAGCCTCCAGGTGGGACCTGGAGATTCCCCCCCCCCGAATTAGGCTTCATCTCCAGACTACAGAGATCAGTTCCCCTGGTGAAAATGGGTGCATCGGAGGGTGGACTCTCTGGCACTGCAACCCACTGAGGTCCCTGTTATCTCCAGGCCCCATCCCCAAATCTCCAGGAGTTTCCCAACCTGGATATGCAACCCTGTGACCTTCGAGTCCCTTTCACCATCCATCCCACGCACTTCGCTGACACCTTTCCCTGACTTCCCATCCTCTGGCCACGTCTTCAGCCATACCTGCTCTTTCCTTCTCTCTCCCTACCAATTCCCCCCAGAAGCCCTTTCCCTGTGCCTCCCTATTTCCCTGGCTCCCCTCTAACCCCTAGCCCCCCTCCTCCCTTTGCGTCCAACTCTTGCCAGCTCTCCCTCCCTCCACCCCAGGCGCCTTCGCCTCTCTTTTCTCTCCCCCGCCCATCCAGCACTTTCTT
>NW_015159716.1:1091027-1101154 GCF_001447785.1 Gekko japonicus
GAGAGATTGAGACCTATGACCGGTTTTGTGGGGGGGGGACACTGTTACACTTGGGGGGGGGTCGGCTGCAGAGCTTGGTGACACCAATGCGAAGCTGAGCAAGGTGGGTGCTGCTATGCCTCATGGCCAAGCACAGTGGGATGAGGGGAGGACTGGCCACGCAAAGACTTTGGAGGTTGTTTGCTGTGCACCCCCCCTTGTCGTGGTCCCCAGAGATCCTACCGAAACTCTGCGATGGATGGGACAGCCAAAGGGGCTTGGAGCGCTCTGGCAGTGGAGGGGGTGGGGTGGGGTGGGTGAGGAGTTGGTTCTTTCCTCAAGGATGCTCCAGTCTCCTGTGCCACTTCAAAGAAGGGATGGAGGGATGAAAAGACCTTGGAAGTGGGGCTGGGGTGAGGCTTAGGCAATGGAGGGAGTGGGGTAAGGGGTCTCCTGGCCAAGGCAGAGAGGGCTACAAGGTGAGGCGCGAGGGAAATGGAGTTTACAGAGTGTTTTGGCAATGGTTACCCTGAGCCAACATAACAGCAAGGTGAAAGGAAAGTGGAAGGGGACACAGGAAGGGGGGTGGTGCAACTGACAGTATGAATGGGGGGGGGGACTGGAGTCATACAGCAGGAGAAGAGTTTGTAGAGCATGATCAGAACATGAACTGATAGGATGAGGCTTGCAGGAATGTTTGAGGGGAGAGATATCATGAGGGAGAGTTGGCGGAGAGACTTTCAGCAGACGTGCAAGAGAATGAGGCGTGGATGGAACCAAGGGACCAGAAGCACATTTTGAATGGAGGGATGAGCCTGTATCAAGAGAATGGGAGAGTGAACATGCAGGGGCACTAGCAGAGAGGGGTTGAGGGCTTGGGAGGTAGGATTTGGGAGAGCACTAATAAGGATATTATTATTTTAAAGGTCTGTATACCCTGATATCTGTGTGGGGATTTCCTGCTGGTCATATGGAAGAGTCAAAAGGATGGGTTGGCAACGGGAACTGCCAGGGCAGTTTTGATGCAAGATTGCCTCAGTGGTGGTGGGACTAAACGTCAGCCTGTAATGGCTGCCTAAGGGTGAGAGGTGGGTTGAGATGGGGTCGCTCGCTGCCACAGTGACATGAGGGAGGTGGAAGGTCATCATAGGGCCCCCTCCAACCTGCTTGGCTAGTTCTTGGCTAGGGCCTGACTGGAAGTTCTTTCTAGGGCTGTAGGCCTGAGCGGATGAGTACTGCCAGCATTGAACCACATATGCCATTCCAGAGAGGGGGGATTAAAATGTAATAAATAGATAGGTTGATGAGACAGGCCCACTAGAGAGAGGGGGTCACGCTGCTATTGCATTTGAGCTGGACTGAAATTCCCATCCCCTAGGGCTGGCATCTGGTTTAAATGTGTCCTTGGGCAAGACAGAGAGAGAAAGAGAGATGTGTTTTTCTGGAAGGGGAGTGTGGTGTTGATGGGGTCTGAAATATATGATATGCCCTGTCAGGGATGGACTCAGAGGTGTGTAACATATAAATCCTTTCTTAGAAACAGAGCTGCATTCTGTCAGTGCTTTTGACGTGTCTGACTGAGACCGGGCCTCAGAGTCCCCTTCAGCGGTAAATGTGGCTGCAGGATGGAGAGGTCAGGTCTTAGCTGTCAGCCATGTCCTCAGAATATGACCAAAGTTCTGTCAGACTTGATTGGAAAGATGAACTGCATGGCGTTTGTACTGTCAATTTCCCCCCCTGCGTACTTCCACATTATTCGTTTCCCTCCTTTACTCCATCCTTCCCTGTGCCTGTGGTGCCCTTGGGCCTGCTCTGTGACCGTCTCTTGCATGTTGGCACCTGCCTTCACCTGTAAGTCCCAGCGTGTCTCCAATACATGCGTTCTTACCTGTTGACACCCCCATCCAGCCCTTGGGCTCAAACTCAGCTTTTCACTCCTGGTTTTCTGATCCCCATGATGGTTCAGACTATTGGTTGACTCCATGAGACTGGTTATCAGAATATTCTGTGGGTGAGAACGGTGAGAGAAACCAAGGGGTGAGGACGGAAAGGTGTATATAGATTGTCCTCACAGGCAGTCATTGCCTGGGAAGAGGCCATGTCTGTGGCCTTCTAGCCCCGAACACAGCAGCGGGTTTTCATCACTAGGATGGGAAGGCAGTCAAGGTACAGTTCCTGGTCTGCCGGGTGACAGGAAATTAAACCACGTTTTCCTTCCAGAGTTGGCAGGTGAACACGAGAACTCTTTGTGGTCTTTTGTCAGAGGTTCCTCGCCTTTCCCCCTTTTCCAGTGGTAGGTTCCTGAGGATTGGCTGCATTCACGCTGGGCCAGTTCAAGAGGAACAGATGTGGGGTGGGGGGATTCCAAGTATTATCCACACTGCAACGCACTTCAGTTTGCAGCTCAAGTTCTGCAGCAGACACCTCCCCTTTAGACCCTTGTGTACTGACTTTGGCAAACTGATTCTCATGCTCATCTTTGAATGTATCCGCCCTCGTGAGGACACGTGCTCTCCTGTTTTCTGTCTGGCTGTTTCCCATATTCACGCTGGAATCTGTTTCTCCGCATCCTTCCATATTCCCAGCTGTCCATGCTGTGTGCTTCTTCTTTTACCCACATTCCTTTGCTTCCCTGTCCCAGTATTCCCATCTTTGACACTCTTTTTTTACATGCCTTGCTTCATTCCCTTGCCCTCAGTGACTAGTACCGCGAACACTTCTTCTGCATCTCTATCCAGCCCCCACCCCCAGCTTTCTGTCTATTCCTGAATTCAGCCACCTGTCGGTCAATCAAAGCCTCGATCTGATCCGTCAGTCTATCTGGTCGTCTGTCACTCCTCCCACACGAGCGTACCCCCTCTTCCTTGTCATGGCTGCCCCTTTCCTCTCACTCCCCCTCCCTCTTTCGCTACCCCCGCGCTTCCCAGTCGCCCCCCTACCCCTACGTTCCCTTTGTCCCCTCCCCATTGAAGCCCCGCTCCCTGGTGCTGACAGGTTGCCGTGGCAGCGCCTGCTGATGGGGTTGCCATGGAAACTGATCCTCTTTCCCGGGCGGCGATGCCCTGAATAATTCATCATCCCCTTGCGGTGGCGGCGCACAGCCAGGAGCAGGATTGGAGAGGCGGTGGGAGAGTGGAGGGTGGGATGGCTGGCACCTTGGTCCAGAGAGAGAGAAGGAGAGATAGCCGGGCAGGGGGGGGTCAGGTGGTGTGGGGAGGCAGGGTCCATCTGAAGATTGTAGGAGAGGCACAGAAAGGGTATTTGTGGTCTCTGGGGAGCAGAGGGTAAATTGACAGCTCTGTTGGCACAAGCACCCTTCCCCGCTGTTGGGAAAGCCAACAGATCATTTGTTCTGTGCTCAGGGCTGCCTTATGTTGTACCCCCCACAGTACCAGAATGAGGCTATTAGCCATGATAGCTAAGGATGGAGTCTCCGTCATCCCAGTCAGCATCTCTGATAGCAGATGCAGCGGGAGGGCAACCTCTCGTCATGCCCTGCTTGTGAGCTTTATGGGATGAAGCATCTGGCTGGCCACTCTTTGGGGCGAATGTCCCGCGTTAGATGGATCCTTTGGTCGACTCCACGTAGCAACCCCTGGTCTTCCTTGGTGCTCTCCCAATCAAGTATTGACTGTGGCCAACCCTGTTTAGCTCCCAAGCCCAGATGTTGACAGCACATTCTTCTTTGGTGTAGCGGTTAGGAGCTCGGACTGTAATCTGGGAGAACCGGGTTTGATTCCCCACTCCTCCACATGCAGCTGCTGGTATGACCTTGGGTCAGTCACAAGTTCTGGCAGAGCTGTGCTCTCAAGTGCAGTCCTTGAAAGAGCTCTCCCAGCCTCACCTACCTCACAGGGTGTCTGTTGTGGGGAGGGAAAGGAGACTGTAAGCCACCATGAGACTCCTTCAGATAGTGAAGGGCAGGATATAAATCCAGTCTCTTCTTTTTTTTCTTCTTCTTTGGTCTGGTCCATCAAGACAATGGCCTTTTGTTGACTCTGTCCTATTGCATAGTGGCTGCGCAAGATGTGACTGAACCGCCGTCACCTGCTAGGAGTCCAGTCTTTCAATTCCCCTTCTCACCTCTGTTGGGATCAAGATCTGAGCCGTTCCATTGATCAGAGCAGGACAAATTGGCTCATAGGATCCTGGCCAGACTGTTCTAGTTCCGTTCCTCAGATCTGGGCTTAGGCAACCCAGGATCTGTACAGGTCCCTGCTACTAACGTTTTCTTCATGGGCAAGAGTCGTTCATTTGGGAAGGGGAATGACGATCACAGAGTGTGGGTGGAAGGTACCTGAGGACCTTGCAGAAACTGAGGTCTGGGTTTAGTTGATGCCTGGCTGGGAGACTGCCTGGGAAAACCCGTGTATGCCACCTGAATCTCTTTAATGGGAGAAAGGTGGGGATAGGAAATAAATAAATTAATGTGTGGTTGGCTCCTTGGTGTACCTCTCCTTCACTATGCATCAAGATACCTTCTTCCTCCCCACCTTGCTAGCAAATCCTTCTGCATCTTGTTCCACTTCACCTTGCCTGAATTTCCACGGCTGTCACACTCTTCAATGTGTCTTGTACACGCTACCTGTTTGATAAGCAATGCCCTCTCTTTCCATTCCTGACCTAATATAGATTGGCACTATGCTCTGTACAGCATCTGGCTCTAGAATTAATATCAAGCAGTAGAAAGAACAGTGGCCTTTTCTAGGAACATCTGGATTTGTTCTGAGTGGGAAGTACATGGAATTGGGGGGAAATGAGAGGTACATCGCCGTCTTTGGGAGGTGATTTGTCAATTTATCTAATCCCCTGCAGTGCGAACCTGGCGTGGCCACCAAATTCCTGTATGAGCTGCTCTACAATGACCCCATCAAGATCGTTCTTTTGCCGGGCTGCAGCAGCGTTTCCACCCTGGTGGCTGAGGCTGCGCGCATGTGGAACCTCATTGTGGTGAGCGCCTCTCACGTTTTGTCTGTGCAGTGACAGTGGGGGGCATGGGACACACACAAGTCTTGACTGGGAGTCAGAGCTCAATGATGCAAACTGTTTCATTCCTGGAATTGAGTGACAAGAATGCCGGGGAGCATGTGCAGAATTATTTCGGGGCTGTTAGCACAGCCTCTTTGGGGACAGGTTTTTCCAGATTCAACCAGCCTCGAAAGCCACAGGGCCTCAGCCCTGGCATTGTGCACTTTCAAAATTAAGTCCTGGAGTGGGGAGGGGATGGAGCAGGCCTGAAAAGCAGGGGCCGTGGCTTAGTGGTAGTGTGCATGCTTTGAATACCAAAGGTCCCGAGTTCAATCCTGGCCATCTCCCGTTAAAGAATCAATTAGCCGGTGATGGGGAACACCTGTGCCCAAGAGCTGCTGCCACTCAGAGTAAAAAAATACTGATCCTGATAAACCAGCGGTCTGACACACGTTCATGTTCCTTTATATTTGGGGATAGGACTAGATTATAGCTGGCATCTCAGGATCAGGTCCTGTGTGAATAGGACAAGGAGAAAGGTACATGGGAAGCCTCAGTCCCAAAGTGAAAGGAGGCGAACCCTACTGTTGTTGTCTCTAGGGGGTGCTTGCAGGAAACTCTATGGGCTGCTGTAGGAAACTGGCTGCTGGGGTGGGTGGATCCCAGGTCTGATCGAGCTGGGCCCTTTGTAAGCACACACACACCCTTTTCCTTACTTAGCTGTGTCTCTTTCCTCCTTCCAGCTGTCCTATGGCTCCAGCTCACCGGCACTTTCCAACCGCCAACGTTTCCCCACCTTCTTCCGCACGCATCCCTCGGCCACACTCCACAACCCCACCCGTGTGCAGCTCTTCAAAAAGTGGGGCTGGACCAAGATTGCCACCATCCAGCAGACCACGGAGGTCTTCACCTCGGTACGGAGCCCCCACCCTGAAGTTAACCTCAACAGTTCCCTTTCAGGCATTCTGCAACGTCCAGCAGGCCCCTGAGTTGTGTTTAGAGCACTCGCTCTCAACCTTATAAATGGTAACGTCGGCCCTAACCCAGAGGGTGTATTAACTGTCCTTGCATTCTGTCACTCCTTCTAATAATCTCCTGGGTGGTTCTCCGACTACCAGCAAAATGGTGAAACGAGGCCACTCACAGATGAGGCAGGTGGTTTCTGCATATTCTGGGGACTCACCAGGTATGCAGAATAAGAGTACCTTATTAATGTTTCAAACAGGAAAGGAACACACACACGCTATTAAAGTTTGACAAGGACCGCCCTGACCTGGATAGCCCAGGCAAGCCCAATCTCATCAGATCTCAGAAGCTAAGCAGGGTTGACACTGGCAAGTACTTGGAAAGGAAACACCCAAGGAATACCCGGGCTGGGAGGCAGGGGCAGGCAATAACGATCCACCTCTCTGAAATGTCCTAGCCCCACTAGGGGTCACCAGACGTCACCATGACTTCCAGGCATGCAAGTGTACACACACACACACACACACACAACTACATTTTTTATATATTTAAGTTTGACAAGGACTGAGCATGTTTATTGCCTTCAGTGGAATGAGGCATGCAAGTGTACACACACACACACAACACTACATTTTTTTAAAAAATTAAGTTTGACGAGGACTGAGCATGTTTATTGCCTCCAGTGGAACGTTGAGGGCAGTCGACTGTCGGTGGGGGCAGAAATAGAGAATGAGAAGGACTTGATGTGCCGGAGCGCAGCTTAAAGTGTTCTAGGGGGAAGGATGAATATTGGTGCATTCATGCTGCACAGCATACCCTAAGATTTAATTTCCCCTGCGGTCCAGGATGCTATGCCCTTCTGATGGTAAAAGAGCCTGGGACTGGGTAATGCATTAAGATCAGAGGACAAGGATCTCCTCTGATCTGCATTGACTCTCCCCCACCTCCCAAAAATCATAACTGTGAAAGGGGCAGTGCCTTCGACTGCTTAAAGTATGCATGCCCAAACCCAGTTCCCTGTCACCCCAGCTCCCCCATGCACCACAGGGAGGGAGCGGTAGAAAAAAACACAACTCCCGTACTGCTTAGATTCTGGGCTTGGTGAACTGTTTCCTGCTATATAGAAGACACTTGTCTACCAGTGATAGATTTCTGAGACTGGGGCTCAAGTGAGCAGAAAGTGGCTTGTCCTTCCCTCCCCCCCCCCCCCCCCCCCGCAGGGAACGAGGCACAAACAGCTTGTGTTGGAGATAGCAGCACCCGTTCTCCCCATGCACAAGGGTGCCCTTCTTTTCCACTTCCTCTGTATCAGCTTCAGTGAAGGCTGTCTTGGGACTGAGGCTCCCCAAGGCTTGGGACTGAGGCTCCCCTCCTCCTTAGTCCAAGTGTGTATGAGCACTGCCCCCCCCCATTTGAGTGGGTATGAACATAGAGTCAATGACTTCTTCCCTCTGACTGGTGTGCTGGAGGCACGAGAGGGTGTCAGCAAGAAAATTAGACTTCCCCAGAAGGTGCTTGAGTGTGAACTGAAACTTAGAAAAGAACTCCACCCAGTGCAACTGTTTAGCATTGAGGCATCAGGGGTGCGTAACGCCTCCAGATTCTTATGGTTAGTCCCGTCCTCAAAGGGTACTCTGGCCCCCTCTAACCAATGTATCCAGTTGGTGAGGGCCAGCTTAACGGCAGCAGCTTCTTTGTCCCAAACTGCCCAATTCCTCTGTGTCTGAGAATTTTTTTGACACATAAGCAAGGAGGTGCAGTTTCCTGTCCTCCCCCCATTGCAAGATTGCCCCCATTGCTACATCCGAAGCATCCACTTGTATCACAAAGGGTTTATTTTCATCCAGGTGGCTCAAAATTGGCTTGGAAGTTAACAAAGCCTTCAATCGGTCAAAAGCCTGCTGGCACTCCAGAGTCCATGATAACTTACAGCCTAGCTTTTTACCCTCTGTCCCCTTCCCCTTTGTTTTCAGCAGGTCTGTGAGGGGCAAGGCTTCCTGGGTGAAATTTGGGTTGAAAGGTCAATAGAAACTGGCGAACCCGAGGAATGCTTGTAGTTGCCTCCTTGTTTGAGGGGGGTCACACCCTAATACATCTTTGACTTTGTGGGGGTCCATGCCCAGTCCTTTCTCAGAAATCTGGTAGCCCAGGAAATCCAACTCTTCCTTATGGAACTTGCACTTGGGCAGTTTTACAAACAACCGGTACTGATAAAGGGCTTTCAGCATGTCTCTGACTGGCAGCACGTGCGAGTCCTTATCTTTCATAGTTCCGTGCGCCTTGGTGTCTAGTCATGCTAGTCACATGACCACAGAAATGTCTTTGGACAGCACTGGCTCTTCGGCTTGGAAACGGAGATGAGCTCCGCCTCCCTAGAGTCGGATTAGACTGGCTTTCGAGCAAGGGAAACCTTTACCTTTACTTACTCACTGATAAACACTGGGCTAATGAACCATCAGTGTAGTGTGGCTAGGGGCATTCTTTTGTGATTGTTTGACTGAGCCTCCTAGCAAGTTTTGTGCACCTTCTTCATGCATAGGACAAGGAATCTGTCACAAAGTTTGGTATCGTGCATTCCTGGTTTGTTTGTTTGACCTTTTAACAGCCAGAATTCCAAAGTTGCTAGTCCTCCTGGTTTCCGGGGGGGGTGTGTGTGTGAAAGTGGGCAAGCAGTCTCTGTTGAAGTTTGAGAAACAAAAGGTGACCCTGGAAGGGCTTCTGGCAAACAGGAAAGGGCTCATTTGCCTGTTGTGACTCCACACCACTTCCCTGTTCCTTGTTCTAACTCAACGAGCTCTTTCTATCCTCTTTCCTTGCTCTTTATCACCAGTTTCCATGCCAGAAGGTTTCAAATTGGCGTGAACTGACATCCTGTTCTCCAAAGAAATTATACATGCTGATTTATTCCATGGGCACACACTAGGTTGATTAGGAGATTTGTGTTTGTTTCCCCAGTGCGCATTACATGGCCTCACGGTCCTGATTAAAAGATCAGAAGGGGTTGTTAAGTCTAATGGAACTGAATTCGTGAGTCTCCCCCGCTCCCCCCCAGCCTTCCGCAGGTTCAAAATGCTCTTCTCACACAGGGCAAGGGCCTGTCTTCCATCCACGCTAACAACATCAGTGAACTTCTCGCTGATGTTCAGTTTGACAGTACCACAAAGTCCTGCTCATGCTATTATTAATCAGCTCTAACAATAATCCCTTTATCAACATGGTGTAGTGGTTAAGAGTGCCGGACTCTAATCTGCAGAACCGGGCTTGATTCCCCACTCCTCCACATGAGGCCAGCTGGGTGACCTTGGGTGAGTCACAGTTCCCTCAGAGCTCTCTCAGCCCCACCTACCTCACAAGGTGCCTGTCGTGGGGAGAGGAAGGGAAGGCGATTGTAAACCACTTTGAGACTCCTTAGGGTAGTGAAAAAGTAAAGGTAAAGGTTCCCTTGCTCGAAAGCCAGTCGAATCCGACTCTAGGGCTGCGGTGCTCATCTCCGTTTGAAAGCCGGAGAGCCAGCGCTGTCCGAAGACGTTTCCGTGGTCATGTGGCTGGCATGACTAAACACCAAGGCGCATGGAACGCTGTTACCTTCCCACCAAAGTGGTACCTATTTATCTACTTGCAATTTCTTGCTTTCAAACTGCTAGGTTGGCAGGAGCTGGAACCAGAGATGGGAGCTCGCTCCGTCATGCGGCACACTCGGGTCTCGAACTGCTGAACTACTGACCTTCCACAGCCTGCAGTTCAGCGTCTTAACCACTTGAGCTAACTCTTATTCTAAGACTGATCCACAAGCTTTAACATGCAGAAAGGGAAGGTGCCCTCTGCCTGACACCTGAGGTCTGGAGTTCCTGAGAGTGAAGTTTCTCATCCTGATCATGACCCAGACACCTTGTAAACATGACGTACGATAAGGACGAACCATTGTACAAGTGAACAACTTGACCAGTATAGACAACAACAACAACATACAGGAAATGGCTGCATTTTAAAGACAGAGCAGCTGCTTTGCGTGCAGAAGGTTCCCAGGTTCAATCCCTGGCAACTCCAGTGGAAGGATCCTTCAGCAGTAGGTGCAGAGAAGGAGCCTCTTTGCCTGCAACCTCACGAGCTCCTGCCAAAAAGAGCATATGATACTGAGCCAGATGGACCAATGTCCTGATTCAATGTTAGGCGTGTTCAGAGTAGTGTGATTACACTGACTTTCGAGGCAGACA
>NW_015159716.1:1101328-1113529 GCF_001447785.1 Gekko japonicus
AGGAGAAGAGGTTGATGGGGGGGGGGGGCATGATTGCTCTCTTTAAATATCTGAAAGGCTGTCATTTGGAGGAGGGCAAGGAGCTGTTCCAGTTGGCAGCAGAGGATAGGACCCAAAGCAACGGGGTTAAATTACATGCAGAAAGGTATCGGCTGGATATTAGGAAAAACTTTTTCACGGTCAGAGTGGTTCAAAGGTGGAATCAGCTGCCTAGAGAGGTGGTTAGCTCCCCTTCACTGACAGCTTTCAAGAAGAGGCTGGACAAATATTTGTCAGAGATGCTTTAGGCTGGTCCTACATTGGGCAGGGGGTTGGACTAGATGGTCTGTATGGCCTCTTTCCATGATTCTATGTCTGCCCACCTGAAACAGTGCTCTAAAGAGTAATGTAAGCACCCCAAACCCCCCAAATCCCTGTCCCAAGGAGCTTACAGTCTGAACCTAGACAGCATGGTGGGTTGAAAGAAGGGACTGGTTAAGAAAGAGAAATAAGGCAACATTAAGGGATGCCGTTAGTATGCCTCCAGGCTGTTCTCTATTTCAGATGCCCATTTGAGAGGCCTTTTTCTCCCCACTGAATCTTAATAAATGTCATCCGAGATCTCAGTTAAGTGCTACTTCTCTCCAAGATGTCCTAAGAAGAATTGCCGTTTGTAGTTTTCAGACAAGGGAAATTGCACAAATGGCACTGGGGAAGAAGTGGAGCCTTTCCACCAGCTGTGTTCCCAATGTCCGTCACATTAATGCAAATGTTAAGCAAATGAGGCTATTTTTGTGTGAACTGTGATTGGCAAATGGGCTGTAGCCCTCCATCTCATCATGGTACATTTCCACTGTCGCCCTCAGAGCTCAGCAATTCTTCCGATTGCTCGATCATGTTCTTTAACTCTTGGTCTAACCTCGGTCTTTAACCAGAGTCTTTCAGGAATGAATATGACTGGAGTTCTGGGATACAGAGTGTGGCTTTAGATGCACTATTGTTCTAGCTTGGTGCGTAAGGCAGCTTCCTACAGTTACAGTCACAGTCCGTCATGGATTTAAGTGCATTCAGTGTCATTGCTCTGAAGCATGCTGAAGTCTTTATGTTGGATTGTGGCCCAAGTGTCTAGTCCTTATGGCTGCAAGAAAAGATGAAGGACTTAGACCACGGGCAGGGTGTGTCTGTCTGTCTTTAGAAGTGCTGTAATATGCATTGTTTCAAAACAGGTAAGACATCAGAAGATCCGTGGTTGGATGCATCCATTGTTTTTAAATTGCAAATGTCAGGGGCCCTGTTTGGTTTGGGAGGGCCCCATGGGGCAGGGAGGAAGAGGGGGTTTCATTCTCTCCCCAGTGCACTTTCTCCAGTTGACACCCACCCCCATTATTAGCTCTAAAAAAGAAAATGGTAGTAAAAGATAGGCTGCACCATCTTTTTCCTTTTAGGTCAAATTACAGCTTGGGGAGAGGTTGTATTTGATGCCAAAATTGTGTGTGTGTGAGAGAGAGAGACAGAGATAAACATCTCCTCTCCCCCCCCCAGCAGCCTCAGTCCAAGCAGGGGCCCTGAACTACTGATAAGTACCATTTTAAAAACTGTGGGGAGATCCAGTCATAGACCTCCCAGTGCCTTGTCTGTTTTGATCCATGTTTTGTCTGCTTTTTTTAACCTGGTTTCACCATCTGTGTGATGGCTTGTGCTGTTGAAATATGTACTGTTACCTTATTATGAAAACAAATAAAGGAGAGGGGGGGACAGAGGAAGGTTTGTCTTCTAGTGGTCTAGGGGAGAACCTTCACTCACTGCAGCTCCAGTTCCCTTCCTGCAATTCCTAATCTCTGTCTCCAAGTCTGGCATTTTCCCTGCCCACCACTGTTCCGTGCCTTCCATCTTTAGCTCCCCTCCGCTGTCTGCAAAATTTACCTTGTTAGTGTCATTTTACTGATCTAACTGCCTAATTCTAATTGCAGAACATGGATGCAGTGTCCATTTATACAGTTCGGTTTTCTTTAAATGCAGGATTGCAGGCCCCCCCATGACCTCAAACAATAATTCACCCCAACGTTCATCCTGAATTCAAATCCTGCCTCTATCCATGTCCTCATCCTCTGCCACTAAACCAAAAGCACATGTTACCGTGGGGTGGGCATACTCTGTGCTTAAGATCAGAACACATTTTCTGCCAGGCTTTGAAGAGCTCCGGTCCCATGAAGAACGATGACACACACACACCTTTCTGAGATTTTACTTAAGCGCTCCTCCACATTTTCAAGTCGATCTTCATGGTCGTGGAAATCAGAATTTTTTCACGAATGAAAACTGAATATTGAAATGTTGCATTTTCTCACAGGTATGAAATTCTGTGCGAATTTCACCACAACGGCAGAGACTTAGATACCTGGACTTTTTTTAAAAAAAAACCTAACTCTTAACTATGAGGTCCCCCTTCCTTGAGCATTATTTCTAAATGAATCCCTACCACCTATCGCTTTGCCGTCATGATGCCTCTTTCTGCATTCCCACAGACCTTGGATGACCTTGAGGAACGAGTCAAAGAGGCTGGCATTGAGATCACCTTCCGTCAGAGCTTCTTCTCAGACCCCGCTGTGCCTGTCAAGAATCTCAAGGTGAGTGGCGTGGGCCCGGCCATGACTGATGGTGGTGGTGGGGAAGTGTCTTCTGCAAGAGCCACCGAGGGGGCCCTCCGATTCCTATCATCTGTGCATCAGGTGCAGAAGAAGGGTGCAAAGCAAAGTATCCTTGTTTGCTAGGATAGAAAAGGTATTCTTGTCTCCCTATTATAGGACTCTTTTATACTGTAGACTCCCCAAAGTCCAAACCCAAATACTCTTCCAAAGAAGTTTTTGGGCTGGCCTTTAGAATTCAGCATTGGGTCATCAGGCGGTATGTGTGTGTGTGGGGGGGAATGTCAGTGACATTTTGATGGGGCACATTTTTGGTTCCTCCAAGGCTTTGGAATTTGGAGCAGGGTGGGTGAGTAGGGAGGGGGGTGCAGTTTGCAGTAAATGGTACATGGTGGATCTGTATCTGTGCTGAGCATTCATGTATGCACCAAGCCATTTGTTTATGTGTATGTGCGTATTTAAAGGTGCATGTCGGTAGAGCAGCAAAGCCTTGCATGGTCATTTTTGTCCCCTCTGGTCCATCTTTTACATGCTCATCCTCATGAGGCACCATCTAACTGATCGTCTTCCTGGTGTCCTACACATTAGCCTCTGGAAGGAGGGACCGGCCTGTCTTCTGCTAGCAGCTCACACTGGGCACATGGACAAGTGGTGGTGTCTGGAGGGAGAGACCAGCCTTCAGTGCCTGTCTGCTCCTCCTTGCCTTGTGCTCCCAGCCAAGGAAAGGTTCTTATGTGCCGCCAGTCACTCACCCGTCACAGCCGCAGCCTTCTGCTGACTGCAAGGCCTGGCGTTCTGGTGGCAACGGCCCCCCGTCTGAGCTAATACTTGGGAAGACTCCCATCCTTCTGCCCAGGGAAGAGCTGCCGCCGCTGCCACCATGACATCAGCCGCCGCCATTGATTTGGCAAAAGGCTGAAGTTGCCGTAGGCGTCTGGCAGCGAAGCCCAGAATTATGTGGCTTGTTACCTTTCTGTATATGTAGATTTGGGAGAAAACCAGGACTATGGAACTCAGTTTGGCTGGGCCAGAAATCTGCCTCTCGCTCCAGGTGTGCTACTGCCTACCGTCCACAGACGGAGTCTATGAAGCTGGAGCACACATATGGCATGCCCCACTGGAGACCAGCAGTAACACTGGGCAATTTGCTTGTCAATAATAATGGTATCAGATAACCAGGCACAATGTGGCTTATTAATCATTGATGAAACACCAGTTTCATCAGCACAAGTTCAGCACAAAAAAACAAGAGGCTCTCCCTCTCTCTCTCTCTCTCTCTCTCTCTCTCTCTCTCTCTCTCTCTCTCTCTCTCTCTCTCTCTCTCTCTCTCTCTCTCTCTCTCTCTCTCTCTCTCTCTCTCCTGGGCTTCTTCCAAAGAATCCGACGTGAACACATGAAGCTGCTGCTTTATACTGAATCAGACCCTTGGTCCATCAAGGTCAGTATTGTCTACTCAGACAGGCAGCAGCTCTCCAGGGTCTTAGACAGAGGTCTTTCCCATTGCCGACTACCTGATCCTTTCAATTGGAGATGGCTGGGATTGAACTTGGGACCTTCTGCATGACGAGCAGAGGCTTCACCACAGAGCCACAGCCCCTCCCCCAAAACATGCCAAATTCCGACCTGGGTTCTTCTGACCACACAGTGTGCCAGTGTGAATAACAGTAGGTTCCGGAGAAACTAAAGAACGCCTTTCCTCACACAATGTATAACACACTTGAGAGCCAGTGTGGTGTAGTGATTAAGAGCAGTGGACTCAAATCTGGAGAACCGGGTTTGATTCCCCACTCCTCCACATGCAGCCTGCCAGGTGACCTTGGGCCAGTCACCGTTCTCTCTGAACTCTCTCAGCCCCACCTACCTCACAAGGTAGGTGCTTGTGGGGAGGGGAAGGTGATTGTAAGCTGCTTTGAGACTCTTCAAGGTAGAGAAAAGCGGAGCATAAAAATAAACTATTATTCTTCTACTTACGGAACTCTGTGCATAAGAAAGGGTGATCCTAGTAATTTTGATAGCTTCTTAATTGACACATTGACAGAGGATAAATTTGAGTAGTTATCATGAAACAGAACCTCCATAAGCAGCTGCACAGAACCTCCATAAGCAGCTGCACTAAACTCTGAGTACTGGATCCCTAAGTCAAATAACAGATAACTTTGATGCCCTTGCTTGTGATTTTCCAAGGGAATCTGGTTTCCTTTCCTGGAAACATGCTGGCCCTAATGGATATTTGGTTTGATTCAGCATGACAGTTCTTATGTTGGTTCATTGTGCTGTGATAGAGTCGCAGAATCGATATATTGGCAAGCTTTGCTGTTTATCAGTTTAAGAACCCACATATAGGAAGAGAGAAACAGAGAATTCTGGGAGACAAGTCAAGCATAGCTTATTCTCCCTCTATAGTAAGCCACAGAAAGGTTTCTGTGACACATTCAGGCCAATAGGGAACACAAAGGGGTCCCCCCCCCCAGGGCTGGACCTACCCCAGCCTGTGTCTGGGAAGTATTCTTCCCAGGCACAGGCTGGTCTAGAGTAGGCCTTGACCCCCATTTTTGTTATTTAAGAATGCTGACAGTTTGTAATACATGCCCCCTCCCCTCGCTATTTGCATTAAAGTACGTTTTGGTGTGGCTTGCATGCTACTTTGGGTGTAAATGTCTCTCGTGCATGTTTTCAGTGTGTACTCAGGGAGGCGTGTCTATGATTATGGGATAGGATTGCCGAGTTGCAGGTGGCACCTGGAAATCTCCCGCTATTATAATTTATCTCCAGCCAACCGAGATCAGTTCCCCTGGAGGAAATGGCTGCTCTGGAGAGTCCACTCTGTGGCATTATACCCTGCTGAGGTCCCGCCTCTCCCCAAACCCCCACCTTCCCTAGGTTCCACCCCCCCCAAACCTCCAGGTGTTTCCCAACCCAGAGCTGGCAACCCTATTATGGGAAGATGGACAGCAAATTGTGTGTCTGGATTTATGGGAGGGTCATTTTTTTTTCTTTTTTGGCGTGTGTTCATTGGTGCATCATGTGATCCAAGGCTGCGTGTGTGCATTGCAGTTGGGTACATATTGGAGAGAGAACGTGTGACACCCATATCCCTGCTGTTTTCTGGGGACTGGCTGTGAGGGACCCTCTTTGTATACAGTGCAGAATTTCTTAATCAGATCTGTGACCTCTGCTGCCAGGCGTCAGTAGCACTGATTTCTGCTAGGCATATAAAACAAGTACACAAAACTGGTATATGTGTGTGTGTGTGTGTGACAGTGAAACTGCATGCTGACATGTCTGTGGTTAATATTTCATTGTGCCTGGCGTTATCTGTCTCTGTGGGAATGTCTTCTGGCCATCTGATCCGCTTTTCTTCCTTCAGCGCCAGGACGCCCGCATCATTGTCGGGCTCTTCTATGAGACTGAGGCGCGGAAGGTCTTCTGTGAGGTGAGCGGCTCAGAGGGTGGCCGTTTGTTAGGCTGTCTCGGGGAGTGACAGGATGCAGTGAACGTGATTGTGCAGTTCCTTCCCCCCCACCCCGGGCCCCCCGGAGGCACATAGTTGCCCACTAAATTGGCTTCCCAGCTGGACACTTCCAGGGGGATTGTCCTCTGGCCCTTCGGATGTGATGTCTCCGTCCCCTTTCTGCCTCACACACGCAGACTTGGATTGCCAAATTCCCCCTGGCTGCCAGCAGGGGTGTGTGGGACAAACAGCACATACATCCAATTTGCTGCTCCCCCATGCCAAATCGCAACCCACCGCCACCTTCTTTTCCTTTAAAAATGTCAATTGTGGTTTTGTTATACACATTTTTCTTTAGTTAGGTCCTGAGAGACGCTTCCTGTTCTGGTGTCTCAAGCGCACATTAGAAATTGAGTGGCTTGAAAAGTGGGACAAACCACCACATGATTTGCTCTCAGAAAGTAATGAGGACAGACTCCTGGGAGAAATCATGAGCTGGCGTAGGCATTCTTCTACACAGCCAGCAGTGACAAAAAAAAGAAAGAAAGGAAAAAGGTCTGGTAGTTCCCATAATGCCTTGCTCGTATTCCCTACCTTTCTGTTCTGTCCACTTTCAGCATTCATAGGCCACCACTTCATGAGGCCTGGATAGGGATGAACAATAAATCCAACCCAGGAGTTGGTTCAGTCACCCCCTAAACCTCTTTTTCCCATTCTCCCATCAGGCAGGAGGGGATAAACCATTGGGAAATTTCTACCAGCTCCCTCTACAGGATACCTTAAGCAGTTAAGGTTTTAAGCAGGCCAGATTCTCCACCTTGGTGCATTTTTCTTGAATCTTCCTTTAACTGATGCTCACCTACCCTCAAAATTTGGAGCCTTGTAGAGGCCTTGTTATGGAGCTGCGGTGGCTCAAGTGGTTAAGACGCTGAACTGCAGGCTGTGGAAGGTCGGTAGTTCAGCAGTTCGAGACCCGAGTGTGACGCATGACGGAGTGAGC
Organism: Gekko japonicus; assembly: GCF_001447785.1. Taxonomy (NCBI): domain Eukaryota; kingdom Metazoa; phylum Chordata; class Lepidosauria; order Squamata; family Gekkonidae; genus Gekko; species Gekko japonicus. The sequence continues at coordinate 1,108,404 of NW_015159716.1, forward strand.
TCCCGTCTCTAGTTCCAGCTCCTGCCAACCTAGCAGTTCGAAAGCAAGAAATTGCAAGTAGATAAATAGGTACCACTTCAGTGGGAAGGTAACAACGTTCCATGCGCCTTGGTGTTTAGTCATGCCGGCCACATGACCACGGAAACGTCTTCGGACAGCGCTGGCTCTTCGGCTTTGAAATGGAGATGAGCATTGCAACCCTAGAGTCGGATTCGACTGGCTTTCGAGCAAGGGAACCTTTACCTTTACCTTTTTTAGAGGCCTTGTAGAGGGCAGTAAACATGTTCAGCCATTATCAGGCCATTGGGATATGGACAGCATCTTCTGCTTCACTGTTAGAAAGGAATAAGGTGGGGCCCCACAAGGAATCATGAGGGTGGGAAGCAGCATTTTCTTCCCAACCCAACTCTTCTCCCTCCAGCATACCTCAAGATCTTAGGGAATTGTACGGTCCAATTTCTCAATTCCTGTCTGTTTCCCTTTAAAAAAAAACACACACACCCTGATTCTCACCTGTCTTCAACATTTTATGCCTCTAAGATGGCTCCTCACCAGGACCTTTTATTTTGATTGTTGTCTTTTTAAATTTACAAGTAATATACATGGGGAGTCCCCTGAGTATGCAAAAATGTCTGCCTTGTCCATTGGTGGTTGCATTCCACTGTCCTGCTAATAGGTAGCTGACCATGAACTTTACTGTTTAGAGGGGAAAGATGGTAGTGGTGCCAGTTTGGTGTAGTGGTTAAGTGTGCGGACTCTAATCTGGGAGAACCGGGTTTGATTCCCCACTCCTCCACTTGCACCTGGCTGGATGACCTTGGGCAAGCCGTAGTTCTGATAAGAGCTGTCCTTGAAAAAGAGCAGTTTGTGTCAGAGTTCTCTCAGCCCCACCCACCTCACAGGGTGCCTGTTGTGGGGAGGGGAAGGGAAAGGAGTTTGTAAGCCGCTCTGAGACTCCCTTGGGTAGTGAAGGGCGGGGGTATTCCAATCTCCTCTTCTTCTTCTAGTGCTTACAAAGTATCATTGAAATGAAGGAGTAAACTTGGTGGATTATTTAGCTAGAGCATCTGTGGGGAGGAACTTCTTGGCTATGCCAAGGAGTATAGAAGGAAGGATGGAATTGTGGGTAGGAAGCAGAAGGATCGAGACCTACCTGGAAGGTAAGTGCCAGGAAGGATCAGCAGGCAGACAGATGGGGCCAAGATGAATGTCTATCCTTGAGTGGATTGTTGTGTTTCTTGCTTGACCCTTCACTCTTCCTCTTTTGTGGCCCTGGGGACAGGTGTACAAGGAGCGCCTGTTTGGCAAGAAGTACGTCTGGTTCCTGATTGGCTGGTATGCTGATAACTGGTTCCGCATCAAGGATGCGAATATTAACTGCACGGAGGAGGAGATGACGGAGGCAGTGGAGGGGCACATCACCACAGAGATCGTCATGTTAAACCCGGAGAACACCCGCAGCATCTCCAATATGGTGAGGAAGGTCCGGGGGGGGGGTCTGGGGAATGCTTGTGAGCTGTGAGTTGATTTCTGAAAAGAGGGCCTGGCAGATTCCCAAGCCTGTCTGGAAGCTGAACCTCTCTGGCTCAGAGGCCTTGCTCTTCATTCCTGGATGTGTAAAATGCTGGCTGTATCTGTTTGGCGGCAAGAGAAATGCTGCCCAAATGCACTGCTGTTATTTGTTCTCACGGGGGCCATCATTGTGTATGGCGTTTTCCAAAGGGAACAAAAGATGCCTGCCGTCGGGTGTCCTGAAGCGGACTCCTTTAGTAGGAAGGCTGGTCACGGGGCCCTGCAGACAGGGTCGAAGGAGGACAGCTTTATCTTTTGCTCTTTCCAGACATCGCAAGAGTTCATAGAGAAGTTAACAAAGCGTGTGGAGAAATCTCCTGAGGAGACAGGTGGCTTCCAGGAGGCGCCTCTGGCCTATGATGCCATCTGGGCCCTGGCCCTCGCGCTAAACAAGACCTCCGCTGAGCTGGTGAAGAAGGGCCTCCGCCTGGAAGACTTCAATTACAATAACCGGACCATTACAGACGAGATCTATCGAGCCCTCAACTCCTCAGCCTTTGAGGGAGTCTCGGTGAGTGCCCCCCCCCTAACCCGGATCTCCTGAGCACAGAATGTAGGTGGTTGGGGTGCAGAATTGCAACAGTACAGGAACAGATGTGCTTGACCAAAAAAAAATCTTAGTTATGTAACAAATGTAATTATGCAGAACTGGCCTATTTATGTTTTTAATGGCTCAGTTTCCATCCCATTCCTCCACTTAGCATTTGAGTTTTTGCAGATTTGTTCTTGATGGAGTGGGCTTGTAAAGAGCAAGAGGAGAGCGACGGGAAAGCGTGTACTTGTGTGAGATTTATGGGGAAGGGAAGGCTGCGTGAAGATCATGGGTGGGTAGCTCTGGGCAAAAGCTGTACCACGTGACCACAGTGTCTTGTGGCAGAAGCGTCTTCTGTGTTGTCCTAAGGCATCTGCAGAACGTTGAGGACAAAGCCTTGGCCTATTTTGTTTCAAAATGAAAGCAGAGTGTCTAAATTCTGCCTTGGGTTTGGGATTCTCACACACACACAATTTTTTTTGGCAAGAGCCGAATCAGCGGTGCAGCAGACTTGACGACCAGTTTCTGTCTTCTAATCTTGCATTGTCAAGCATTTTTCATACTTGACCTCCAAAAAGCACTTTCCTGCAAAAGAAACCAGCCCCTCCTGGAGAGTGCGAGTGGAGGATTCAGACCTCTACTGCCTAGCTGTACGGCTGAACCTTTGGGAGACTGCACTGACACCTCCCTTTCCCTTCCCTCATCAGGGACATGTGGTCTTTGATGCTAGTGGCTCTCGGATGGCCTGGACCCTCATCGAACAACTGCAGGGTGAGTTGATTGTACCAGGGGTGTTGGTTTTGGGTTGTTTTTCTGGCCCGTGTCTGCAGTGCAGGAACTCTCGGTGGCTCCTTCTGTATGGATCCGGTTGCGTGGTTGACAGCTATTTGATTTTGAGAGGCTGTGACACGCATAATTTCCTGAGCCCAAAATTATCCATTGCTTCATCCCAGAATTACTGATTATTAAATTTGCTTGATTATTAATTCCAGCACTCAAATGGATTGACAGCTGGTAATTCGTTCTATGATTCTATGATTGCCTCTTCCCAACCAGCTCTTGCTGAGGGTGGGAGGGACATCGTTGCCCTTTGACCCTCCTACTGTCTGAAATGCTCTCCCTCTGCCAACAGATGGCGTCTATAAGAAGATTGGCTATTACGACACCACCAAGGATAACCTCTCGTGGTACAGCAATGTCAAATGGATCGGTAAGAGGCCAAGGGCTTGCCTGCATGTAGGGATGAGTCGCAGAAGGTAATTGTGGGCAGGAGAGACTCAACTTCTGTGGGGAATGAAAAGATCTAAGGGTGAGAAGATCTCTTTCCATAGGAGGCTTGAAGATCTAGGTATGGTGGCATTGGTTGCTCCATTGAACCAGAAAGGTTTAAAGACACAAAGATCTAATTCTGGAGGGAGACTTTTACAGCTAGAGTATCTTACTCCAAATGACTGGGGAACATCAGGGTCTAGGAGTTTGTTTTTTGCAGAATGGAAGTGATCTCATCTCCAGTTCAGACCATCTGAGAGAGACTTTAGTAGACTTTGGGCAATGCCGGTGCTCAAGAATGTCTTATTGATGAGTACGGTAAATTGTTTCACAGTGTGGTGAAGAACCAAGGAGCATAGTACAAGGAAAAGAATGAGGCACTGAGAGGTCCCATAGAGGAAGAGTGTGCAAGGTATTAGGAAGATGGCTTGGTTTGTGCCAGAGATCCCTGCACTCAGAACTTGGTTCAGAAGAACACAGCCAGCTGCAGTGTTGAAATGTTCAGGGAGAATGCCACACAGAAACATTCGACCGCATGGCAGTCTCAGCATACCAAACAGGCCAAACTGAATCAGTCTTCTGAGCTGCGGAGACAAGAAATGAAACCATGTGGTGCCATGAGAGCCAGCATGTTGTAGTGGTTTAAGAGTGACAGACTCTAATCTGGAGAACTGGGTTTGATTCCCCACTCCTCTGCATGAAGCCTGTTAGGTGACCTTGGGCCAGTCACAGTTCTCTCAGAGCTCTCTCAGCCCCACCTGCCTCACAAGGTGCCTGTTGTGGGGAGAGGAAGGGAGTACGGTTGTAAGTGCTCCTCTGCATGAAGCCTGTTAGGTGACCTTGGGCCAGTCACAGTTCTCTCAGAGCTCTCTCAGCCCCACCTGCCTCACAAGGTGCCTGTTGTGGGGAGAGGAAGGGAGTGCGATTGTAAGTGGCTTTGAGACTTATTAAGGTAGAGAAAAGCGGGGTATAAATACCTACTCTTCTTCTTCTTCTCCATGTATGAGAAAGACAGGTAACAGAGCCTTTTGGGTCCTATGTTGGGGTGAGGGGCATGGCTCCTGAGTAATACTCTTCTCCCCCATGTCCTGCAGGGGGTACCCAACCTGCTGATTACACAAAAGTTATCGTCACTTTCCGGTATCTCTCCCAGAAGCTCTTCATTTCTGTTTCGGTTCTGTCCAGCCTGGGCATCCTGTTGGCCATCATCTGCTTGGCCTTCAACATCTACAATGGACATGTCAGGTGGGTGTCCCCCTCTTCCCATGCCTCTGCTCTTGCGCTGCCCACCTTTGATGCTTGCAGCCACTCTCATGTCCCTTTCTGGGATTGCCTTATTGTTGAATCTTTTCCTTGGCCTCGGCCCCCGTCCTCCATGCAAGGGCCCAATCAACTTCTTCTGGGTCCTGGTTGCAGCTTCTCAGTGCCACCGTGGCATTTGAGCTTTAGGAGGTTGTGGAGCTCCCTCAGTCTGGTGTTTTCTGCAGCTTGGGCATAGGGGAATTAGTGCGTGGAGGCAATTAGGTCTGGACCTTTTGAGATGCAAAGCCCCTTTGGGGCTCTGATGGTTTCCATTCCGGTGTTTTCTGCAGCTTGGGCATAGGGGATTAGTGCGTGGAGGCAACCTTTTGAGCTGCAAAGCCCCTTTGGGGCTCTGATGGTTTCCATCCCTCCACAGATACATCCAGAACTCGCAGCCGTACCTCAACAACATGACAGCGGTTGGCTGCGCCATGGCACAGGCGGCCATCTT